>NW_005871128.1:1807562-1963881 GCF_000147115.1 Myotis lucifugus
CCCACCCCAATGGGGCATGGCCAATGGGGGGCGTGGCCATCCTGCAAACTGCCCCAGGCCCTTGCCCAGGCCAGCCCCACCCCTCAAGAGTACCTCCACCCTGATCTGCGACTCCCTTCAGGCAGACCAGCCGGCCCCCACCCATGCCCCTGGCCTCTATCTATACTAATAAAAGGGTAATATGATAATTAGACTGGACATCCTTCTGGACAAAGCCATGGTGGTGGGGCCAAGGCAGAGGTAGTTAGGGGTGATCAGGCTGGCAGGGAGAGCAGTTAGGGAGATCAAGCTGGCAGGGGAGAGCAGTTAGGGGGATCAGTCTGGCAGGCATGCAAGCGGTTAGGAGCCAGCGGTCCCAGATTGCAAGAGGGATGTCCAACTGCCGGCAGTCGGACATCCCCCAAGAGGTCCCGGATTATAGACGGTGCAGGCCAGGCTGAGGGACACCCCTCCTCTCGTACACAAATTTCATGCACCGGGCCTCTAGTATATACATATAAATATTATTGATTTTAGAGAGAAAGGAAGGAAGAAATAAAAACATCAATGTGTCAACATCCATCAGCTGCCTTGTGCACGCCCCCTACTGGGGATCAAGCCTGCAACCCAGTCATGTGCCCTGACTGGGAATCAACTGGGAACCTCTTGATGCATGGATTGATGCTCAACCACTGAACTGGGTCCTAGATGACCTTTAGGGCATATTGAGTATCACATATTATGTAAGAGGTCCTTTCTCTTTTTTATTTCTCATGGAAGTCTCATAAGTATCTTCCTGAAGCTTCATAATCAATTGAAATGTTAACAGAGGCCAAAAAATGGACAGGGGACTAAAAGTGATATTGGGTAAAAGTTTCTGATGTGCCAGCCACTTCAGAATATAGAAAAATGACAACCTAATAGAAGCTACTATAGACCATCCACATTTAAAAAAACAACTCTCTCCCTCTTTCTCACTACATCTAACACACACACACACACACACACACACACACACACACACACAGTCAGGCAGACTCACTTTACATGTTACCATGTTAACTGTAATGTGTACATATTGGAGCTGTGTCCTCACTTTGTACTATTCTGTTGTGGTCTCAGTTGCCACAGAACAAACATATGTTCTGCCATACTATACCTATACCAAAGCATTTTACAATTTGAGGGTTATTTTCACATTCACTTAAAAAATATGGAGTTAATTGCTCAAATTCATATATTTTGGTTTTTTAATGGGGCTTTTTCTTAAATGAAATAAAGTTGATATACATGAGATGCAGAGGTTTTAAATATGCGATTATAAAATTTGATGAATTTGGACAAATGAATGCACTCATATAACCAACATCCCACATTCTGGGCATGTGCCCTGACCTGAAATTGAACCATGACCTCCTGGTTCATAGGTTGATGCTCAACCACTGAGCAACGCCAGCCAGGAGCAAACACAGATTTTAAAGTCTCTCGAATACCTTGTTCCGGGTCATAGGATACACATTTTTCTTTTTTTACCTTTTTAAAAGCAGCCAAAGTGTGTTTCAAGGTAGTTGTACCAGTTTTTACTCCCAAAAGTGGTGCATGAGAGTTCTAGTTGTTCTGCATCTTCACTATCATTGAGTACTATCTATCTTTTTAAATTTTGCAATTCTAGTTAGTGTAATTTAAATTTTATTAATGACTGATAATGTTAAATACCTTGTCTTATTTTTGTCACCCATATACCTTTCATAAACATTTTATATATAGTATATTTATAAACATTTTCATCTTTTTACCATTCATTCTTTATGTCTTTTCAATCTTTTTGTCCATATACTATTGGATTATTTATCTAATTATTAATTATACTAGAGGTCTGGTGCGTGACATTCCTAATTTGTTCTTCTTTTTTCAAGATTATTTTGGTTCTTCAAGGTCTCTTGCAATTTCATATACATTTTAAAAGTAGTTCGACAATTTAGATTTTTTTAAAAACCATTGGTATTTTAATTATCATAACATCTTCTATATATATAAAAGGCTAATATGCAAAGTGTCCCCTCAGGAGTTCGACTGGAATTTGGGGAGTTTGACTGCTCACTATGACATGCTCTGACCACCAGAGGGTGGTGTGGAACAAAGGAAGGCCCCGGCTGGCAGCTGGAAGGCCCCAATCAGCCCTGATGGCCAGCCAGGCCTAGGGACTCTACTGTGCACAAATTTTGTACACCAAGCCTCTAGTTCAGCGGTTCTCAGGGGGTCGAACGACCCTTTCACAGGGGTCGCCTAAGACCATCGGAAAATACATATATAATTACATATTGTTTTTGTGATTAATCACTACGCTTTAATTATGTTCAATTTGTAACAATGAAATTGGGGGTCACCACAACATGAGGAACGGTATTAAAGCATAGGGTCAAGGCATTAGGAAGGTTGAGAACCACTGCTCTAGTTGATGTATAAATAAAGTTAGAGAATATTGTCATCTTAACAATATTAAGCTTTCCAACCCATGAAGTCAATCTATTCCTCTATTTGTTTAAATCTTTTTAATTTATTCCAGTTATGTTTTATAATTTTTAGTATAGAGGTCTTAAATACCCTTTTTAAAATGTATTTTGATGCTATAGTAAATAGTGTTTTAAAAATTGTATTTTCTATTGTTTGATGCCAAGTTATAAAATACAGTTACTGTAATTAATGTTTTATATTGATGTTGTATCAGTGACATTGCTAAAGCCACACATTTTTCTGTTTATGATAGTCTTCTATTATTTTTTTTTAATCTTTATGCCTTTTATTTCTCCTCACTTATTTACTGGCTAAGAACTTCAATAAAATGTTGAATAGATAAGGTTATCATATATATTTTTTTTACATTATTTCTTATCTTAGAATAATAAGATATCTACTAGACTTTTCACCTTCCAGTATAATGCTAACTGTAGAGTTTAGGCAGGTGGCCTAACCAGTACTGATGTTATTTGACACTGAAGATTTTCTTCTAGCATTTCTTAGAATGCAGGTTTCCTTCCTTTGAAATAGCTCCACTTTCTTTTATGTAAAATACATCATTATTTTAGCCACCGTTGTGAATGATATCTTGTAGAGAGTCTGTACATTTTCATTCTTTAAAAGCTGTTGGGTTTTATTTTGATAGGCAATTAAATTTCTGATGAATCCTTTTAACCCTGCCCGGCTTTATTATAATGAAATTGTGATTTCTTAGCATAGATCTATTTTAGGGTGTCTTCAGTTCTAGATTATCAGCGCTAACCTAGGTATCCTTACTCCTAAGTTATGGTCTTTCTGAATGTCCAAGAAGTCAGCAAGGTCTCTGCACTCTGGGGGGACTACATTTCCCATGGTTCCCATGATTTGGCCCTTGGTTCAATAGTCATCCCAGTGGTACCTGCTCTTTGCTAGGCCTCACAGAGTTTCAGCCTGCACATGTAGAGCCCAAACTTTGACCAAGTTCTCATCTACAGTACAGTTCCCTGAAAATTCCAACAGCCTCACAAGCAGCTAATGCTCTCAGCATAGGTCCCACCTTCTTGCATCACACACAGAAATGCCTCCACACAGAAAATCTGGGCAAGTATGGGTCTCGCCTTCCATTGAAGATTATAAATTACCACTGTCTACTATTCAATGCCTAAAAAGGTTGCTTCATATATATTTTCCATATTCACATAGGCTATTTTTGTTTGATTCTATTTCATTTTTTAACATCAAATATACAAGTTTAAGGTCAGTCTGCCACAATAGGAGAAAAATACTATTTATATATTTTTAAATGTTTGAGCTACAATAATGTATATCAACTTTAAAGAAATATTTTCCCTCACTCATCTACCTACCTCTTCTTTGCTATGAGACTAAAAAGACACTAATTTGCACAGCCAGTGTGGCTTAGTGGCTGAGCATCAACCTATGAACCAGGAGGTCATGGTTCAATTCCAGGTCTGGGTACATGCCTGGGTTGTAGGCTCAATCCCCAGTAAAAGGCAGCCAATTGATTCTCACCATTGATGTTTCTATATCCTCTCCTTCTTCCTTCCTCTCTCGGAAGTCAATTAAAACACATTTTAAAAAATAAAAATAAACTAATTGCTTGCCTGTACCAGATGCAATCTCCTAAGAATAAGCATCATTAAATCTTCCTGGCCATTGATACTGATTCTTATGAAAACTATAAAGCCAAAAAAATAAATAAGACTTTTCTAAATTTTCTTTTTCCATTGGCTTATTAAATAAAAATATAATTTGCATGGTTATATTCCACCGTGTAAAAACACCTTTTTATTATCTAAGTATCACCCATTAGGATATATAACTTTAAGACTTACTGATAAATGATTAGCTTTTAAAGCAGACTGGCTGGTTCATTACATTGTTTAGTACACGTATCAAATTTTAAAAAGTTACCTTTAAATATCCAAGCATTTTCTAAACTATACAAATCAATACATTTCTGAAGTCAAGAAATATCACCAACTGAAGTGTGAACATATATCTCTGTAATAACATTTGGAGCAAAAACTTGCATACTGTCTTAAACGTTTGATCATGCTTAATGTTAGTTTCCCAAAGTCAGCATTCCTTTTTTTTCTTTTTTTTCTTTTTTTGGCATTATTCTAACATAGAGGTCCTGAATTTCACATTGATTGGGCTGCCTTTATCTCCACAAAGAACTATAAGGTTCTCCTGCAAGCACAGGTACAGTGAAAGCCAAATCAATTGCAAATGTGCTTAGATAAAAGGGTTTGTACAATCAAGTTGCTCTTGAAAGATAATTTGAGCACACTGATAAACTCATTATATATTTTTTATCTTTCAGGTTTTATTATTTCAATTTTAATAACTGAAAAACAGAAATAAATAGTAGACTAGTTTATACCTTTGCGGAATTTTTAAAATTCAAATATTAACACAAATGGGGTGTCAGTTTTGAGGCGAGACTTTATATAATTATTTATTTAATAAAATGAAGGAATTCTTTTTCATGCTGTACAGTGCAGTAACTTGATATTCAGAGAGAGAGAAATAACTAATCTGAAAAAAACAAAAACTTCTCCTATAGCATACTATAAAATCAAATGCAATTTTCAAGCATAGAATTCATTTAATAAATGGACGTTGAATAACTAAACAAGCTTTCCAATACTGCCTGAGTCAAGATTCAAAATCGGTACTTTTAATATCCTACACTGAGTAATATTCTTAATATTCTGCAAAGAAACACATTTTTTAAATTTATTTTAAAATAGAGATTATGATGTCTTCACCCACCATCCTTTGGATAAAGCTTCATATTATTTATGAGAACACAGCAGGAGCCTAGGAGCTGATTGCTCAACCTTCTCAATTAAGCCATTTCCCCCACTAAGATATTGTATTCAAAACAGGAGTACTGAGTTTGGAGATGGTCCACTTATAATTTATCAACTTTTTAACTGCACTGCTGTCATCTTGTCATCATGCCTCATTAATCCAATTTTGATTGTGATAACTGAATAAAAATATTGTCAGATTTTCTTTTCTTCAACATCAGTCTAAAGACAGCAAACATTTTTTATTTTTTTTTTTAAAATCTTTATTGTTCAGATTATTACATTTGTTCCTCTTTTTTCCCCCCATAACTCCCCTCCTTCCAGCTCCCACCCCACCCTCCACCCTCACTCCCCACCCACTGAGTTCATCCATAGGTGCATGATTTTTGTCCAGTCACTTCCCGCATCTCCCACACCCCTTTTCCCCCAAGAATAGTCAGTCCCTTCCCTTTCTATGTCCCTGATTCATTATAATCACCAGTTCATTCTGTACATCAGGTTATTTATTCACTTGATTCTTAGATTCATTTGTTGATAGATGCATATTTGTTGTTCATAATTTGTATCTTTACCTTTTTCTTCTTCTTCCTCTTCTTAAAGGATACCTTTCAGCATTTCATATAATACTGGTTTGGCGGTGATGAACTCCTTTAGTTTTTCCTTATCTGTGAAGCTCTTTATCTGACCTTCAATTCTGAATGATAGCTTTGCTGGATAAAGTAATCTTGTTGTAGGTTCTTGGTATTCAGCACTTTGAATATTTCTTGCCATTCCCTTCTGGCCTGCAAAGTTTCTGTTGAGAAATCAGCTGACAGTCGTATGGGTATTCCCTTGTAGGTAATTGAGCCTCTTTCTCTTGCTGCTTTTAAGATTTTCTCTTTGTCTTTTGCTCTTGGCATTTTAATGATGATGTGTCTTGGTGTGGTCCTCTTTGGATTCCTTTTGTTTGGGGTTCTCTGCGCTTCTTGGACCTGTAAGTCCATTTCTTTCTCCAGGTGGGGGAAGTTTTCTGCCATTATTTCTTGAAATAGGTTTTCAATATCTTGCTGTCTCTCATCTTCTGGCACTCCAATAATTCTGATATTAGACCGCTTAAAGCTGTCCCAGAGGCTCCTTACACTATCTTCACACTTTCGGATTCTTTTTTCATTTTGCTTTTCCAATTGGGTGTTTTTTGTCGAATCTTTGGTTTGATTCTTGTGCTCCTCTGGTCTGCTATTGGGTATAATATTCTTTATTTCAGACCGTGTATGCTTACTTTCTAATTTCTTTATCGTAGCATCGAGGTCTCATTAGTTTTCGTGAGGTTCTGCACAAATTTATGGCAAGCCCTCAAAATTGCGATTCTTAGCTCCATATCCTCCATTTCTGTCATGTTTTTTTGTCTCCGCATCTTATATGCTTTCTTGGTGCACCCCCTTGTGGTCTCTGTGTGCAGTCTTGTTCTAGCCAAGCCTTAATTGTTGTAGTTAACACTAGAGGGATTTGACCACCAGGCCGACTGGCTGTAGGAATCAGCTGTGGAAAACGTCTGTCTTCTGGGGAGGCGCTAGTCCAGCCTTTGCCTGAGGCGATCGGCAAATGGCCGTGCGCAGGACTTGGGCGGGGCGGGCTCAACAGGGCGGGGGGGAGGGAGCAGCTATGGCTGCTCTCAGTCCGTCCCCAGGGGCTCTGCCTCTCTGTCCCCACAACCGCTGCAAACCTCGGGGGGGCCGTAGCCAGACAGTCCCGCTTCTCCCGTTTGAGTCTGGGTCCCTAGAGACTCGCCCGGATCTGTAGCCCAGAGTCTGAGACTCGCTCCTGATTGAAAACGACAATCGCGCCCTCAGCCGCCAGCCCGCTTTGCGCGCGCACCCTCACCACCGCACCGCCGTACCTTTAAATTTTCCACATTGCGCCTCCGCTGAGCGTCGGAATGCTGTTGTTTTTGCTTCTAGTTGAAGAGACTCTCCTCAGCCAGCCTTCCCGTGGTTCTGGTTGATGTCCGCTCCGACTTTTAGTTGTATTTTTGAAGTGGTTGTTCGAGGCAGCAAACTCCGGTGTTTACCTATGCCGCCATCTTCGATTCTCGAATCATAATGTCAGCAAACATTTTTTAAATAAATAAATAAAAGCTATCAGCAGAGGGAAGATATATTTTCATGTTTACCCAACTTTATAGCTACAATGGTTTATATATATTGTGAACTCATTTTTAATGTTATGTATTTAAACTACAATATCCTTTTGATATACACTTTTTTCCTCGAGAGTTATTTTTTTGTATTCTACAAGTTAGCATGTCCCATTGTTTCCAAAACTTCAGACTCACAGCAGGTCTTTAAAATTCAATGGGTATTCAATAAAGGAATACAATACTTTTATGAATAATTTTATAAATTACATAATCTACCAACAATTTGATTCTTACCCTTTCAAATCTAGTAAATGTACAGATTAGTTCTTCCTGTAAGTAATTTTGAAATTCTACAGAGGAACACTTATGCTTTCATACTAAATGAGGTATTCAAGACATAAAACTTACCCAAGAAAAAAGTAATAATTCTGTATAGCACCTACCAAAATATTGTCTAAAAACCATCCAAATATTTTTAGATGTGTAGCTAAAAATGTACATTTTGAAATATTGACTTTGACATATTCAATTCATTTTAAGTTCATTTCAAAAGCAAAAAAATGACAACTTGTATATATCATATAGCTTCAGTTTAATTCACCATATACATGACTGTCAGTTGTATTTATTATTTCCTATACACATGAAAAATCATAAACAAATGCTATTCTACAAGTTATTTGAAACATACTAAAATTTGAAATCCCCTAGAGGACATTCACCCAATTTCATGGCTTATATCTTTACACTGCACATGCACATAATAGGAAACAGAGCTGTCATATTTACTTCATTTGACGTTTATGATGAGATTTATATTTTTGCCCAGAAATTCACATTTCACTACAAATCAGATATGCTGAGACAATGAAAACTAAACATTGAACTTTATGAATTATTCCAAAATATGATTTTACCATCCAAATTACTTGACATCTGCAAGTAACTAAATCACTGTAGCAAATTCACCTGAAAACTAAAATAGATTTGTGGAGTAACTCTTGAAACAAATTATGTCTGGATGATTTGTGGTAGTGATTCAATCAGAAGGGGCCGGGATTCCCATGGAATGTGTGAATACAACACTTCACTTATTGTAACGATGAATGTCTCCTACTAGCTTTAAGATTTTTTTTTCTTATTATAAAGATCTATGGGTAATAGCAATAATGTACCGTGGGCCCTCCGTATCCTCGCATTCACCTGTGCATTGAAAATATTTTTTAAATGTTACTTTGTTGCCGATGTGTGCTATGTAGTTAAAGCTAGGATGGCTGTGTCTGTACTGAACACATGTAGACTTTTCTTATCATTATTCCTTAAACAATACAGTATAAAGTATTTGGGAAGAAAGACACCAAATCCAATTTCCTCTTCTCCCTGGCCCCAGAGCACTGACATTGTTTTAGGTTTGATAAGTAATTTAGAAATGATTTGAACTATAAGGGAGGACACGCACCGGTTATATGCAGATACTTCAGCACGTATCTGCTTGTGTGACTTCTGGTATGGTGGGGGTGGGAGTAGGTCCTGAAACTAACCCTCCTACACCTCAATAAAGACGATGGCTCTATTGTAACTTTAAATTACTTAAATAGTCAATATACTTACCTGGATTAAAATAGGAGGTGGAACTATCATAAAACCACAGCAAGAAGCCCTTCCGAGAAGCACGGGGAAGTGGGCACTGGTTTCCTCTCACACAGCAGAGAGGCCGTGGGGCTCTGTCCCTTGGTGTTTGGAGGGTATGGTCTGACCACTGGGCTTTATCAGATTTCCCCATCTCCTCTTCTCAGAAAACAGATATTACACCTTTAGGCAGCTATTTTAGCTCCTCATTGTCATACTTTCGGAGAACAAAGTATTTGGGAAGAAGGATCCAAATCCAATTTTCTCTTCTCCTGGACCACACCCTGCACCCGCAATGTTCTAAGTCACAGAAAATCTCAGAGGAAGCCATGCTCTCCCTAAAGAGAGTTTTGGAAATTCACAGAACCCTGACCTTAAGCAGGAAGAGCAACACAAGAATCCCTCACAGGGAAGAATTGTCTCAGGCCCCACACTGCCTTTGAATAGCCAGCCACCAGATTAAACCTCCATAAACATAAACTGGTCATTCTTTCTTTTTTCTTTTTTTCTTCTTTTTTTTTTTTTATTTCAGAGAGGAAGGGAGAGGAAAGGAGCAAAAGAAACACCAATGATGAGAGAGAATCATTGATTGGCTACCTTCTGCACTCCCCACGCTAGGGAATGAAGCATGCAAACTGAGCATATTCCCTGGCCAGGAATCGAACCATGAGTTCGTGGTTCATAGGTCAATGCTCAACTACTGAGACATGCCGGATGGGCTACACTGGACATTCTTTAGTGCATAATAATATTGAAGTGTTTTTACAAGAACTTACATAAAATACAAGTAATTCAGCAAAAATCAACATGGAGAGGGAAATTTAAGTGGAATAAAGATATTGTCTTGAAATCATTGAATGATTTGATCTACTTGCTACTCTATACTAGAGTCAATGTATATTTTATTTATCTTTATTGTTGAAAGTATTACAGATGCCCCCCCCCCATCGACCCCTCCACCCTGCTCCCCCCACCCAGGCTTTCAGTGCACTATTGTCTGTGTCCATGGGTTATGCATATATGGATCTAAGTTATTTGGTTAATCTCTTCCCAGCCCAACCCCCTTCCCTCTGAAATTCGTCAGTCTGTTGCAGTCTTCTATGTTCCTGGATCTATTTTGTTTGTCAGTGTATATTGTTCATTAGATTCTACATATATGTGAGAAATGTCATGTGCCAATAGTAAGTAAAATGGAAAGAGAAATACCAGTACTGACTGGATAATTTTCATTCTGTTAATATTTTACTTATTATTACTGAAAACATATGGTAGTTGCTTGGGACGATCCTCTTTTCATATTAGAGATAAATGGTGCCCAAAGCAGTTTAAAAAGATGGCAACCTGAAGGGGTCATGATAACATTATTTACACCCTCATCTGAGAAACTAAGAGTCCCTCAGTTTCTCCACTTCAACAGTTGATCAATTTCTGACATGCGTCCTGTCTTCAATTAAACTTGTACTTTTATCCACATACGTATTACTATCCTCTTTGACTTGTCATGTGTAAATGGCCCAGTTCCTTATTTCTTATCCTAACACTAATTTACATATTTCCCTGAATGTCTGCTCTTTCATTTCAATGTGTTTTTTTGAATGGAATGGCTTCCTACATCATGTTTCTTAAATTCAAATATTTTCATTTCTAGTAGGTATGAGCAACAATCTTATTGTTTCATCTATTTAATACGTATTTACATATTTAAATAGGTAATGTTTAGAAATAAATTATGGTATTTTTATTCTTCCTTTATATTACATTTAAGCATTAACTCATCCTATATAATAGAGAGCTAATATGCAAATGGTCATCACGCCCTCACACCATCATGCAGTGATGCCCTCACGCCATCACAATCCATCACCAGGAGACTGCATATATACTGGGCGCATGTGGGTAGGCGGGGCTGCATGCATGGCGAGGCACACATGGGTGGGTGGGGACTTGACGCTTCATGCGTGGTCCAGAGGCGGGGCCCGTTGGCTCCGCATGGCGAGGCCTGGGGGTCCCGCGACTCTGTGCAGCGCGGAGGCAGGACCCCCGGCTCCAGCCTACCTCTTTGGAGCAATCCATAGAGAAGCCCCAGATGGGTGGGTGGGGCCTACCTTTTTGGGGCGATCGATTACAGGGCTCCCGCACTGTGAGAAGGCACAGGCCAGGCTGGGGGACCCCCCCCCCAGTGTACAAATTTCGTGCACCAGATCTCTAGTATTTTATAATTATGAATACATAGGTTAGATTTTTCAGGACTTTCATTTCAGGAAGTAAATATTTTAGTTAAATGGTAATTTCAATATGAAATCCCTGCTGTAAGTCAGGGGTAGGGCAGTAACCACAGAGGGCTAACTGTCGATCAGACCTGCCCCAAGCATTGTATACCCACAATTCCATTATCTCATGGAGTGGGAATTAGAGTTCCTAGTTATCTATGCCATACCCAAGATAAAACCTGAATTCTCATCTCATCCTTTCATTCTCAGCCCAGGCAGACCCAACACTTCCTGCCTTGCTGAATATTTTGTAATGTACCCTTTTCTATCATGAACTAAGCCTTCTAGATAATGTATCTTGCCTACCCTCATAATTTCTAAACATCAATATAAAATCATTATTGCAAAGTAATTTATAGGTACAGTTGAAACAGTCAGAATTTTGCATCACCAGGAATACAACAGCCTCAAATGTAGGCTGAAACATTTGCACTACCATCATCCTTCATTTGGTACTTCTTAAAATCCCAGAAAAATACAAAAGTACAATCATCCTTTAACTTACAAGATAGATATGTTAATGGAGAAATCAACATATGTAAAAATATTTTGTATTTTTAGGTTAAATGGGTTTATAAACTAGGTTTTGATTTTTCACCTATGGGAAGGTTCAGTAGGGGATTAGCAATTTGTGCTAGAAGCAGAAAATTCTTCTTTGCATAGAATGTCCATTGTCACAGGGTTCAAGCACCCCACTTACAAAATATCAGTGATATATCTCAATATTGTGAAAATAAAGACTGCACGCCAAATTTTCAAAAAGGGCTTTTAGATCAAATCACATCACTCCTATAGATTTTTCATAGAAATCACTAATAAGCTTAGTGAAGAGTGCTTTCTATTACAGTTGCTTTTCCTTAGAAGGATAAATGACTCTAACATAGGCGGTGTAACTCTTAAGTCACTATTTTAAAAACAACTTTTTAAAGATGCTAATTTACTTTTCTTTGTCAAAACTGTTGGTGTAGCCTAAGTTACATGTAGACTTCCCTGTGTGAGGCCAAAAATTTCTACTTTCAACCGGAATGGGTCTTTGTGTATGTTTCTACAACATTGCTTGTAAAATGTTCTGTTTGTGGTTCTGTTTCCTGGAAGACCACCCTAATGTAGGAATAAATATCCTGCAAAATATCAGCTGAGTCCTGGTTCTGGTTGACCAGTTGCTGGCACTTTGCGGTAATCATTCAAAGGCCAAAAGAATGCAAATTTTTAAACAAAGAAAACACTGCATCCCTGTCGCTACATTTTATTCTCTATCTTTGTCATTTAGAAATAACACACAAAGCTTTGCTGATTCGTATACTGCTCATAATTCAATATATTCATACTATTCATAAAGTCAATGTATATGAATATAGGAAAGTCCAGCTCCCAGATGATGAATGGAATCACAGTGAGAAGAAAGTACTTGTTTATCTCATGTCCTGATGTAACCCCAGTGCCTGGTACATCACTGGAGCTTAATAAATATTTGTTGATAACCAAAGAGCTGGGATTTTATGCTGTGCTATGTGGATGTCCACAGAGGGCTTCATTGCAGGGGATAATCTTATTTCTTGGTTTTCAACTTCATCATCTCTAAGATCTCTTATTTCTTAGCTCCAAAGTGTTATGATTCTAAATGTGAGCCATGTAACATATGTGACAAAAAAAATGCTGCAGGAATTATTATTTTTCTTCTTTTTAGTCATAAAAGAGTGCAGAGTTAAATCAGCTCTTAAAGTTAACCTAGTCTGAGCACGATACCCTCTAAATCGTGACTAAGAAATTATGTGGATGCTGCTTGAATATATTTGGTGATAAGGAATGAACACTACCATGACAGTTCACTTCATTTTGGACAGCTAGGACTGTCAGAAAATCTTTCCTCATCCTGAGCTCAGATGTGATTACCAATAATGTAGTGCTATGCCAGATTATGTCTAATCACACCTCTATGTAAAAGCAATTCAAATATTGGAAGATAATAGCCTCACTGCATTTTTCCCTTCTCCAGGCTATTAATATTTATTGTGAGCCTACTATGTGTCAGACAAAGTTCTAAGGATTGGGTGAACAGCAATGAACCAAATTGACAAAGCTCCTGTACTTATGGGGTTTATATTCTACTGGGAAAACTATAATAACAATGACTAAGAATTGATAAATAGATAAATAACACCAGATAGTAACTGCCATCTTATGTAAGTACACACATACACACATTCATAAATGCATGCATACACACATATATATATAATTTAAAAACTTTAAATTATATATGTAACACATTTGCAAGGTATAGAGTGGTTTAATGATAAAAATATGTACAGCATCTAGTATTTGTGGATTGCAAAGCAGGTACATGTTAAAAAAGTGGTTATTAGTTATTATTTGGGTCTTTCTAACAGATTATAAACCTAAAGGTTTTGTGTCCCATACTTTCTTATATCTAGTGGCATAAACTGTTAGTGTTGTGTTTTGTTTGCATCTTTGACTAATGTAATAGAATAAGGAAAAGGAAAGCTGTTTATAATTTTCTTCTCTTAAAGAATTTTCCTTTTCCCATTTCAAGCAACTAGACAGGTCTTTGTGCTACCTTTTCCTTCTGGGGATGATTATATTTTATGACAGAAACCAGAGGTTGCCTGCAGGCAACCTCCCTTCCTGGTTCTTTTTAGGTCTATAACTTACTGCCATTGCAGGGATTATGCTAGGGACGCCAGAGTTGAGAGAGAGAGACGCTAATGCCTTGGAGGGGAAATAGGAGGGAGGAGTAGCAGGACAGAACAGAAAGATTTCAAGACTATGGAGGGGTCCAGACCAGTTCCTTCATGGAGACTGAGAATGGTAGTACCTCTAGAAGGGGTAGGAAAGCGAGCTTCCAATCCTAGGGAATATTATTGGAATATTTCTGGAGAGGTGGATGGGCAGCAGAGTCACTGGACTTTAAAGGAATCTGTGAATTTGGAAAATAATTACTTTTATTAGCAAGTACATGCATAATTTTGATAAAAGTCAATGTAAAAGAATTTAGTACTTGTCATGACTATTGTGTTATTACTTAGATTAGATGTCATAGAAAGCATATAAAAAGAAATCTACCTGTTTCTTTTTAAAAAGTCTTAAAAAGTATAAAAAGCTTACTTTTAAGTTTGATTTGTTAGAATTAAAGAAATATTTTCATTGCAAAACTATATTGAGTGTATAAGTCTAAAAGGGAATTGAAGATTCTATTAATCTTCCAATAAATTCAGGAAAAAAGGGCATTTACCCAAAATGACATGCCTTCCATTACCAAAAAATATTTAAAGATAAACATTTTTGTGTGTACCAAGCATTTCTTATTAAAATTTTTTTACTCTCTACCCCAAAAATAACATATCTCAAAATCTTTAAAACAATGTTTTGATCAAATTTTCAATAACTATACAGTGGGGCCTTGACTTACGAGTTTAATTCGTTCTGTGACGGAGCTCGTAACTCAAATTACTCGTATGTCAAATCAAAAAGTGAATGAGTGAGACACGTGATGCTGGGCTGATGCTGTGGCGTTCACTGTGACGTTTGCTGCGCCAACTAGCAGTGGGGTATCTGAAGCTGGCTCGTAACCTGAATTTTAGCTCGCAACTCAAAGCAAAAACTCAGCCGAGAGATAGTTCATATCTCAAAAAACTCGTTAGTTGGGACACTGGTAAGTCAAGGCCCCACTGTACTTGTTTATCTAGTATCTCATTAATATTTTTAACTTATTAGCATAGAGTTAATGAAACCTATAAAGGGTTACCTGTATATTTATAATTATACTAGTGGCCCGGTGCACGAAATTCGTGCATGGGGGGGGGTGTCCCTCAGCCCAGCCTGTACCCTCTCCAATCTGGGACCCCTCAGGGGATGTCCGACAGGGATCCCCACAGGGATCATGCCTAAACCTGCAGTCGGACATCCCTCTCACAATCCGGGACTGCTGGCTCCTAACCGCTCACTTGCCTGTCTGCCTGATTGCCCCTAACCACTCTGCCTGCTGGCCTGCTCACCCCCAACTTCCCCCCTGCTGGCCTGCTTGCCCTCACCTTCCCTCCCTGCCGGCCTAATCACCCCCAATGGCCCCCCCCACGGCCTGATCACCCACAACTGCTGTCCCATCCTGGCCTGATCACCCACAACTGCCCTCCCCTCTTGGCCCCTAACAGCCTCTACCTCAGCCCTGCCACCATGGCTTTGTCCAGAGAACATCCAGAAGGTCTCCTGAAAGGTCTCCCAGTCTAAAGAGCATATTACCCTTTTATTAGTATAGATAGAGGCCTGGTGCATGGGTAGGGGCCAGCTGGTTTACCCTGAAGGGTGTCCTGGATCAGGGTGGGGATTCCTTTCGGGGGAGGAGCAGCCTGGGGTAGGGGCCTGTGGTGGTTTGCAAGTCGTCCACGCCCCCATTGGGGTGGGAGTCCCCACTGGGGACGGTGCCAGCCTGGGCGAGGGGCTGGGGTGGTTTGCAGGCCAGTCACACCCGCATGGGGTGAAAGTCCCCCCTGGGGGTCGTGGCCAGTCTGGGTGAGGGGCTGAGGGCTGTTTTCAGGCTGACCACACCCCCTTCAGGGTGGGGGTCCCCACTGGGGTGCCTGGCCAGCCTGGGAGAGGGGCTGATGGCTGTTTGCAAGCTGGCCATGCCCCCCCAGAAGGGACCCTCACTTCATGGGGGCGTGGCCAGCCTGGGTGAGGGGCTGAGGGCCGTTTGCAGGCTCCTCCCTCGGCGGCCGGCCCAGGCGACCCAAGCCTCCCACTTGTTCCAGCCTGCTCTGTGGCCGCTGCCCAGAGGACCCTCCTTTGGCAGCTGGCCCAGGTGGGCGGGAAGCTTGGCTTCCTCCATGGCCGGGGGCGACCCAAGCCTCCCACCCGCTCTGGCTGGCTCTGTCGCTGCCACCATCTTTGTCCTGCTAATTTGCATATTCCCTCCTGATTGGCTGTGGGGCATCACAGATGTATGGTCAATTTACATATTTGTCTATTATTAGTGTAGATATCATTTCTCTTTTTATTTATTTATTTGTTTATCTATTTATTTATTTATTTATTTTTTGGATAATGTTTGCCTAAAATTTGTTGATTAACAACTCTTATATTAATTAATTTCATGGTTTGTTTTCTAATTCAGTAAATTTTCTTTTCATTTCTATATGTCATCATTTCAGGATTTAATGGGGCATATTGGATAGAATGCATGATTTATTAATGTATATTCATATCCATTTTTTCTTTTAACAAAAACTAAAGGCATGAATTTCACATAGAGAATAGTGTTGGCAACCACTCACGATTTGATAAATTTTCACATCTGTTATTTTCTAAATATTATTTCCTAAACATTGAATTTTTTAAGTCAAGGGATTTATTTTAGAAAATATAATTTTCTATATTTTATAAATATTTAATTATAAATATAGCATATAAAAGTTCTGCCTCTTTGTAGAATGCTTTTACAAATAAAACTTGGGGTTAGTTCTCTGGCTGTGACAAACGAAGAGGTCTGTGACCACCACAACAATCAACATACAGAATAGTTCCATCACTAGTCAGCAGCTACTTTGTAGTCAACACCTTGCTTCCCTTGAGTCCCTGGCAAATGCTCACCTGTTCCCCATCACTACAGTTTGCTTTTCATAGAATTTCATATGAATAAAATTATACAATATGTAGCCTTTTGGCTTTAATATATTTTCCTTAGGAAAACGTATTTTAGGTTTCCCTACATTTAAGCATCAATCAGTAGTTCTTGCCTTTTTATTATTAAGATTTCCATTGAATGGATATACCACTGTTTGTTTAACCATTCACACAGGTTTCTGCAAAAAGATTTCATTTCTCTGGGGTAAATACCTAGAAGGAGATTTCTGGATCACAATGGCAAATGTATGTGTAATGTTATAAGAAACTGCCAAGATTTTTTCGAAGTGGCTATATCATGTTGCATTCCAATCAGCAATTTATGAGAGCTCCGTATCCTCATTAACATTGGTATTATAAGTTTTTTATATTTCCCATTTTAGCCATTTTTATGTTGTGTAATGGTATCTTTTTGTGGTTCTTATTAGCATTTCCCTAATGACTGATGATGTTAAACATGGTTTTAAGTGCTTGTTGGGTATCTATATCTTTTATAAGATTTTAAAATTTATGTATCATCTGATTAGTATTTAAATGTCCCATGAAATCTCAAAAAAGTATACATATTCTCTACACAATTTGATACATGTCAGTATATTCAATGATCCTTGAGATATATCAAATAATTCAACTTTATTAATTGTATTATCTAAGTACATTATGTTTCAGGGGCTCTATTATGCAGTATTGATTGAAGATTTCATTCTATAATTTTTTATCTACCAATTTTTATTCGCACTGCTAACAATTTTTGTTTCATGCATTTTGAGTTATTACTTTCCATACAGAAAGTTGGCAATGTTGGAGCTTTGCTGAGTTTTAAATAGTTCATGGTCATAGCGACTTGTTCTGTCTCATGTTATTTATTTTCTCTCAAATCCTAGACTTAATTATATAAAACTCTGATCCCTGCTTTCTTCTGCTTCTATAATTGTTCTGAAATACCTTTCTACTCAATTCAGAATTTATCTAATTATTTGATTGTTACTTCACTTGAGTTATTTTGGCAGTTAGCACACTATTTTACTAAAATTTGGATTTCTAACTTTTACTTAATTGTCTTTTCATACAACTACACTATGATATAGTATTGACTTTCAAAAAATTATTATGCATGATCCAAAACTTTTCAAAGCTAAGAGAGGTTGTGACAATGATAAACATGTACAAGGAAAAACCAAGACTTAGAGACTACATTTAGCCAAAACAAAAATGCAGACATATCCTGGTACTCTTCCATAGCTCAGATGTCACTATCAACCCAGGAGGTGCCTAGAGATCATGGTGATGAAAGTGAGTTGTTAACATTCCATATCACAGTGGTCATTTAAATAACTGCTGATGACAAAGAGTGATTCCAAAATATCTTGGGATTCTGTGAAAAAGGCTTAGACTCAAAATTCAAACTTGATATTAAACTAGAAAGTATGTAATTTGTGGGTAAATGTTAACAATTGCTAGTCAATTAAAAAGTAATGTGCTTATTTACTTAGTAGTCTCTCCCTCCAATGGGAAAACACCACCTTTAATCCGTATAATAATTGAGATACTTATTACACCTATCCCATTACAATTGTTCTTAGGTCATATGTATATTTGTGTTTTATAATCAAATTACAGAAGATCACCTGAATGTAAGGTTATTTAGACCAAATTCATTCATTCGGTTGATTTGAATTCTAAAACTGTGGCTCCTTGAAGACTATGAATTCTTCATTTTTCTTAATTTTTAACCCAACTATAGCACACCTTTGAGCATTTCTTTCTAAAATGGAATATGGGTGGTATGTTTTCCAAACTTTAAAATATTTTAAAGTGTTTTCTCATGACTGTTATAAAAAGTAAAAATGTAAAAGGATAAAAGTGAATAATTATTAAATATATAGTCCCAAGAGGAATTTATAAGCATAAGCAACAATGAAATAAGGCAAACAGACAAAAAGAAAAAAAGACATCACTTGACAAAAGAGAAAATATAAAAGCTTGCCAAAGAGAAAATATAAGTAGCCAATAAATACATTTAAAAAAATCAATTTCAGAAGAAATTCAAATCTAAAAAAAAGATAAATTGTAGATTCTCAATAATGTAAATACTTATATTTAATTTATAGTTGAGTCTGATAAAATAGTACTAGCATTTACTGTTGCTGCAAATAAAAATTAAAACAACTTTAGTGAAAAGCAATTTAGCAATATTTTCCAGATTTAAAAACAATCATACCTTTTGCTCTAATAATTTATTTCCTAAGAACAGATTCTAAAGAAATTTGTATAAATACTTATATAAAAAGATATCCCTTAAAACAGAGTATATGATAATAAAAACTGGAAAAAATGCATGCCCAAAAATAAAAGAATGTTTAACTAAATGATTAATTATTCAGCTGATATATTATTGTCATTAAAAATGTTCTCACAAAGAGCAAATGAACATATGAAAAAAGTCATATACTAAAAAATCAAAAATAATATAAGGATACAACATTGCATAAACATTGCTAAACTATGAAAAAGTATATTTTGAAAGTATGGAAGAGAATACTAGAAATATCAACAATGGTTGGTTCTAAATAATGGAATTAATACTTTTTTCTTCTTTCTTTTTAATTTTGGATATGAAGAGACCACAGTGTCAACAGATTAGGTTATGCTGCTTGTAATATTTCCAACATGGTGTTTATAAAACAGTATGTCCACATGGAAGAGTGATTCTCAGAGTGTTTCCTGTAACACTAGGTACCTGCGGTGCTCTGTCAGGAGAGTTCCCGAGTCCAAGTGCATGTGAAACCATATGAAATATTCCTCCTTGCAGAGATTCACAAGGCCCATCTGCATAATAAAGATACTGAGAAGTCTCGTCTTGGAAATATTAAAACGTATTTCATTACTGCTCCACTGTGGTGCTCAGATTTATTTGACTACAAAATTTCAGATAACACCTCTTAAAAGGACGTAGAAATGCTTTCAATAAAACACACGTTAGGAAATACTGACAGAAAACTTTGAGTAAAAAGAAGTAAATGATTGACAGTACCTGAGAGAGATTTAAATAATTATGATTCCGCATGTGCTTTAGTTACTATATGCCAATGTAGTTGGTGGAATTAAAATTAAGTACAATTTTTGACCTATTTGTAAATAATAATTTTATCATCTGACTTCCCAAGTAGATTTCAGTCTAAATAATTAAAAATCGTTTGTTGAAATTGTTTACGCTTCTCTTTAGATTATAGTTGGCCTATAAGTAGACTGTGTAGGAGGGGTTAGATAAAGGGAAGAAGGGAGAGATAAAGAAAATATAATCTTTAAAAGGCTGCAGGTGACATCCTCAATGCTTATTTTTATTCTGCAGCTACCTCTTGGTTTGCTTTTCAACGCAGAGATTAGTCATCAGGTGGATAGCAAAAAGTTGATATAATAACAATAATACCTACTTTTTACAACACCTGTTTTGTTTCCCCTTGCTTGGTTTTGAGAGCATTTAAAAGCTGAAACTAAATTGTCTTCCTGTACATTAGCACTTTGCTTTAAGAAATATTGTCATCTCAGAAATATTTTCTTTGGGGGGGGTGGTGGAAATTTTCCAAAGGCCTTAGCCTTCAATTCATAAGATACCGAAGGAGCAGAAATAATATATTTAACGTGTGTGGTATAGGGGCAAAGAGTGAGCTATGCGAAAGGAACTCACTTTACACATGCAAGAGATTAGGGCTGTAGCTGCTACAAATCAAGAGATGTGTATTAAATGTGGAGTGTTCAATGTTATATGGAACACAGAGGAGATTTCAACCATGACTAGCAGGATGGAGCAGAGGCTATCTGCCAGACTTTCTCTCTGCAGCAGCAGGAATTCTCTAACTTGTTGGTTGTAGATGGTCCTGCAGCCCAAACTCCCATTTTAGTAGATTTCTCATGAGATTCACTGATCAGTCCAGTGTTGGGTCAAAAAAGCTAGGGCAAGGACTCATATTTAATGGCCGGGCAGCCCTGCCTGCTTGTGTGGCCTTCTATACTAGCCAGCAGGTTGGTAGTTTTCCAGTATCTAAAAGAACTCACTATTAGTTTGTTCCAATCCCCAATCATTGCTTTGGAGGCCCTTTACTGTTTGCAACTTAGATATTCTTCCTCTTTTCTATTTTGCCAAATGTTATTCCTGTTCATGTCAAGTGTTCTTAGATAAAATCAACACAGATCACCTTTACTTTCCTCATAAATGACCTGTAAGATTGCATGGCACAAAGGTCAGTACCTTTAGTGTCTGTGAAGTACTTCATTCTTTCTGGCTTGTATTAATTTGCCTCCTTCCAAAAGCCACAGAATCCCAATTGAGAAGAAGGCCTGTAAGAGCCCAGTTCCAGGGATATGACTCTTGGTAAATCCATTAGTAGAGATAATTCCCTCAAACACAAAGCATTACTGATGAAGTGAATATATTCTAAATCCAATTCATGAAATGCTGGGAAAATATATAGAACTTCACAAAATGTTCAAACAATGTCCAATGACAACCTTCCCAATAGTGTTTGCAAAGACTCCACAGCACAGCAGTGAATAGTTGGACTCTGAATCCAGTTCCTCTTCCGAATCCAGTTCCTCCTCTTACAATATGAAATAATCTAACATCTCTGAGTCTCACTTTGCTCATCTCTAAAATAGGGAAACTGTGAGAATTAAATAAGTTAGCACTTGAAATGCTGTTAGCACACTATCTTGTATTTTATGAGTACTGAATGCACACTAACTGTGGAAGATAGTGAATTTCCTGTAGAGCAAGCATTACAAGTCTTATTCTACTTTTAATAAAAGTCTTAAATTCACTTTGATGACCTGGTGTTTTGTTGCTATGAATTGATAGGTAAACACTAATAAATGAGGTGATGGACCAGGAAACTTAGACCCACATTTTGCTGCAATTATTCATTTCACAATCACAGCAGATTGTTGGTAAAAAGTAAAGCAGTTGTAATATATTGGTCATTTTTCCTCAACAATCAACTTGAAGTAATAATTGCTTAGTGCCTAATATCCTGAGTAGATTCAAAGCAATGTATCAAAGGGCTCTTTATACCATTTCTTGGCGTTCTCTGTTATTTTCCATGTTGTAAAATGTGTCTCTATTGCCGCTTATTATAACCTGTGTCCACATCATGTTCAGTGTGCACAGCAACAAAGCAAACCCTGACCAACTTGTTAGCACACAATTGAAGAAGGAAGGCAGGGTCAGGGGTCAATATTTAGACAGATCAAACAACTTAATTTTGAAAAATTGTATGACCTTTTACCCTTATTTCCTGAGTACAACACAAATAAATAATGAGTGTTTAAGCCACACTGATGCTCTGGAATGTGCAGTAAGCATCCAGTGTACAAGGGAAACCTTCTTTTTAGATATTTCCTTTAAAATCACTGGAGCCTCCACAGTAGGAAGGCCCTCCAGCTACACAAGCAGGTTTCCAGCAGAGCCCCTAAGATTTGCTAAAGCTGGATTCTACTTTTGCTTTATGTCTTTTGGACTAAAAGGCTTCCTTAGGTTCTATTTACTCGTAACATGATTTCCTTTTTGTTTTAAAGGGATTGAGGTTGAAAAACTATTTTGTCTATACACAGGAGGTTAATTCTACCTGGTAATTTAAATAACAAAAGAACGCATTCTTTTATATAATGTTTGTTAGTACTTTTAATTTTATTTGAGGCTGGAATTTTATGTGATTTCTGTAAAATATGTGATATTGAGCAAAAAAATCCTGGCACAAGAATCAAGGATTCTGGGCCTAGACCTGGCTCTTCTTGCCCTATAATTTTGGCAGTAAAACAGGCACGCTCTTTTGCACAGTGCCTGGACCAACAGTAGGTAATCAACTTGTATTTGTCAAATGGCTGAATAAATGACCTTTCAGACTTCCAGTATCCACAGATGTATATTGTGGAATCATATCTACTGCCTTGAGTGCAATATACAGCAATAATATAGATTAAAGCATGCAATACATGTAAAGGTCCTTTCAAAAAGTATTAATTATTATTATTGTTAATACTTGTACATTTTTATCTATTTTTCAAAAATGGATTATCAAGTTAAAGAGTAGTGGCAAAGAACAAAACAATCTGTAGCCAGACAGACTATGGATCCAGGACTGAATCTGCCATTGACCAGTAGGGTGACTTTTGTAAGCTATTTAACATCTGATAAGCCTCAATTTTCACATCAATAAAATGGGAATTGGAATATATTTACCCATACAATTGAGATATAAATTAATTGAAATACTGCATTCAAATTACTTAGTCCAGTTTTTGGCACAGGGATTATATGTATTGTTTTTATTGTTCGTTGGATTACTACAACTATAAGTACACTATAATTCAAAATTATATATTCCTGACAATGTCATATACTTTATTTTTTTAATGTATTTTATTGATTTTTACAGAGAGGAAGGAAGAGGGATAGAGAATCAGAAACATCGATGAGAGAGAAACATCGATCAGCTGCCTCCTGCACACCCCCAACTGAGGATGTGCCCGCAACCAAGGTACATGCCCTTGACCGGAATCGAACCTGAGACCCTTCAGTCCGCAGGCCGACGCTCTATTCACTGAGCCAAACCGGTTTGGGTGACGTCATATACTTTAAAAGTATCACATACCCACAGAGAAAAATATTTCACTTAATCCTGAAAAAAAATTTTCTCAAAGTAAATAACTGTAAAATAATAACTATTTGACACAGCAGTATGAAAGAGAAAAATCTTAAATGTTGATTTGAATGTCAATAAATGTAGTTGGAATCCATATTTTACAAACTTTAGTCATCAAAATTAAAAATTTAGCAAAGTTCATCTCAATGACATCTTTCAGTACGTTATCAAATAATTAAAAACCAATAAATCCATGTGTTCCCACTCAATATATTATAAAATATCAAAAGCCAATACTTTACAATATGGATACTATAAGTAGAAGATATCCACAGTATATATGGCCTTTTGTGTGACTTTTTGAATCAAACCTATAATTCTCATCCTGCTTCAAAATATTATAGCAAAAAGCAATTCAAGAAAAATAATCGAAAGATCTGTCATCTGAAAAAAAATCAGCCCAAATAAATAGTCTAGGAAAGTAAAAATACTTAAAATTGAATGGCATTAAATAAAAATAGAGCTATAGTAACCATACCAATAGTAATGAGAATAGCTACAAATTACAAAATCATAAATTCAAACATGATTTGAGTTACATGCAATACGAAAAGCTCCTGATTGAATGATTATTTGAACAGAGTGGCTGTCCTAGTATTTAGAATTCAGGAGTTTATTCACCAAGATTTTCATCATGAACCAACTGTTTTTAAAAATTAAAACTGAAAAAAAAACACCAAGTTGGCTTTGGAAATAAGCATTAAAACCCTTCCACATTTCCCCCTTAATTCCAAGGGTCTTTTAGAGAGTGCCCATGTTTTCACAACCAAATATTTTCTAATTGTATATTATTACTTTGGCCTACAATCAGTTTCCCTTCTCCATAACAAGCAAGGAAATGGAATTGGTAATATCTGGAACTAAAGTGAAACCAGGGGTTCGTTCTAGGAATCTGACCAAATGTAATATGAATAGCACCTTTCAGCAGCAATCACAGAAAATGTTGCCTTTGGGTGCTCAGATGGAAGCCCCACAGTCTCCTGAAGGCTCTGTTGTACACTGACCTTTTCCAGGACACCCTGATGAGGAAATACAGTCCATCAACAAGCCAGCTTGAAGACAGAGGCAATGAAATCCAAGGGTTCATTTTTCTTTTGGGTAAAGAAAAAGTCGTGTGTTTAATGGTCCACAATGTTAGCAAAGGCATTGATTTGACAGAGTCTGGTGGACTGGATGTGGCTCTCCTCTAACATTAAAATGCCACATTCTACTCTCATAGAAACAGGTATAGTAGCCGTGGCAACCCTTAAGTGAGTACTTTCTCCTGTAGATTTAAAGGCCTATAAAATTACCTTGTTAAGTTCTAACTATATTATGATCTCCACCTTACATATAAGAAAACAGTTTCAATGAAGTGAAATAATTTGCTGAAGAATAAGTAGCAGTTAATGCAAAGCTGGTATTCAAACCAGTATGAGTCCAAAGCCCTTACACTTAAACCTTACTGAGATAGTTAAAGAATCAAGTAATTCCTCCTCTTATAGTTTCTAGTGTAAAGATCTTTTACCTCCTTAGTTAAACTTATTCCTAAATTTTATTCTTTTTTTTACGCATTTGGAAATGGAATTGTTTTCTTAATTTCTCCTTCTGATTGTTCATTAATAGTGTATAGAAATGCAACAGATTTCTGTATATTAATTTTATATTTTGGAACTTTACTGAATTCATTTATTAGTTCTAATAGATGTTTTGGCAGAGCCTTTAGGGTTTCCTATATATAGTGTCATATCATTGGCAAACACAGTTTTACTTCTTTCTTTCCACTTTGAATGCTTTTTATTTTACTTTTTGTTGCCTAACTTTCTGTCTAGGACCTCCGATGCTATGTTGAATAAAACTGGCAAGAGTGGGCATCCTTGTCTTATTCGTGATCTTAGAGAAAAAGCTTTCAGCTTTTCACTGTTGAGTATGGTAGCCTGTCCACACTACCCCCAAGCAATCTACAGATTCAATACAATCCTGAAAAAATTCCAATGGTATTTTTCACAGAATTAGAACAAATAATCCTAAAATTTGTATGAAAACCAAAAAAACAAATAGTGATATCGAGAAAGAAGAACAAAGCTCGAGGTATCACACTACCTGATTTCAACATATATTACAAAGCTATAGTAATCAAAACTATGGCACTGGCACAAAACACAGATCAATGGGAAAAAAACAGAGAGCTTGAAATAAACCCATGCTTATGTGGCCAATTAATCTATGACAAAGGCAGCAAAATACACAATATTGAAAAGACACTCAAATAAATGGTGCTTAGAAAACTAGAGAGCTACATGCAAAAACAAACAAACAAACAAACAAAAACAAAAAAAACTGAACCACATTCCTATACCATGTATAAAAATAAACTCATACTGGATTAAAGACTTAAATATCAGACCCAAAACCATAAACACCTGGAAGAAAAGGTTCGTAAAGTTTTGAACATCGGTCATATATGTTTTTGTATGGATATGTCTCCTAAGGCAAGGTCATCAAAAGCAAAAATAAGCAAATAATAATAATTCAAATTAAAAAGCTTTTACACACTGAAGGAAACCATCAACAAAACGAAAAGGCAACCTACTAAATGGGAGAAGATATTTGCAAACAATATATTAAATAAGGGGTAGATATCCAAAGTATATAACGAGCTTAACCAACTGATTCAAAAAACAGTCTGATTAAAAAATAAGCAGAAACCCTGAAAAGACATTTTTTAAAGAAGATATAAAGATGAAAAACAGGCATAAGAAAAGATGCTCAACATCACTAATCATCAGGAAAATGCAAATAAAAACCACAAGGAGATACCACCTCACACCTGTCAGAGTGGCTAATATAAAAAAGATAACAACTAACAAGTGTTAGTGAGAATATGGAAAAATGGAACCCTAGTGTATTGTTGAAAATATAGGTGGTGGAGTCACTATGAAAAATAGTAAGAAAATTCCCCCCAAAATTAAAAATGGAACTATGATCTGATTGAGCAATTCCACTTTTGGGTATTTATCTGAAGAAAGCAAAAACACTAATTCAAAAAAATATCTGCACCTCGATGTTCATTGCAGCATAATTTACAGTGGCCATGGTATGGAAGCAACCTAAATGGCAATTGGTGAGTGAATGATGGATAAAGATCTGATATATATATATATATATATATATATATATATATATATATAATCAGTCATAAAAAAAAGAATGAAATCTTACCTTTTGCAATAACAAATGAAGGACCTAGAGGATATTCTGCTAAGAGAAATAAGTCAGACAGAGAAAGATGACTAAAGCATAATACATTTATATGTGGAGTCTAAAACAAAACAAAACAAAAACAGACTAATAGATACAAAGAACAAACTGATGGTAACCAGAGGGGATGAGGTGGGGGGATTCGTGAAATAGATAAAGGCATTAAGAGCTACAAACTTTCAGTTATAAAAAGTGAGTCATGAAGATGTAATGTACAGAAAAGGAAATATAGTCAATAATATTATAATTGTGTGATAACAAATAATAACTAAACTTATTGTGGTGATCACTTCATAAGGTATAAAAATATTGAATCACTATGCTATATACCTGAAACTAAAATAATATTGTAGTTCAACTATAATTAAATTTAAAAAAAACTTCATATTCTGAGCAAAGAAATTATCCACAGAACATTAACCATAGGGATTTCCATTCAAGACACTGTAGGTGAGCATGGTATTCAAAACCTCACACAACCACATCAAAATTACAATTAAACTACAGAAAAAACCATCATTCAAAACTGCCTGAAATCTAGCTGAACAAAAGTCCTATAACTAAGGATATAAAGAAGAAGCCACAGTGCGATCTGTCAGAGGGGCAAAGACGTGGAAGGGGCTGGTCCCATACCTACCTATGGTGATTAAAAAATCAGAGGGATAGCTTTGCTATGGAGATCCCCCTGAGGAGCCAGGAACCCCAACCCCACACCAGAACCACCCGCCCAGGGTTCTAGTGCCAGAAAGAGAAGTCCCCATAACATTTGGCTGTGAAAATCAACAGAGATTATGGCTGAGTGAGATAAAGGGCTTCTAGGGTTCCAGGGGTTCCTCTTAAAGGGCTCACACCATGACTTACTCAGATTCACTCACTCTGAGCTCCAGCTCTGGGCAGGAGCTCAAAAGATGCAAGGGTCATATGGGTCAGACAATTCAGACAAAGACTGCAGAGGCAGCTTTCTGTAAAAAAAAAAATGCTGGCAGAGGCTATTGTTCCTTTGCTGAGTCCTCCTCCACAGAGCTGGCTGGTGGACACCATATCTGAGACTCTGTCAACCT
Source organism: Myotis lucifugus (assembly GCF_000147115.1). Lineage (NCBI taxonomy): Eukaryota > Metazoa > Chordata > Mammalia > Chiroptera > Vespertilionidae > Myotis > Myotis lucifugus. The sequence goes on from NW_005871128.1 coordinate 1,835,532, forward strand.
GACTAACACTTTTTGTCCCACCCTGGGGATTCCCTGAGACATTGCCCTACCCTACTTGCTGGCCTACCCAAGCCTTTTCCAGTGGCTTCTCCATACAAACAGCCTCTCTTGGCTCATGCTTCAGACTTTCCTAAAATCTCTCCAACAAGCAGTATCTTGCTGAGTGTCCCCAGGCAGGGTACTAGCAATATCCGGCCTTGGTTCAGAGCTTGGCCTCTCCCGGACACCTCCAAACCCAGCACAAGTAGCAGCCATCTGCAAACCACTCTGTAAATCATGCTCAGTGGCCCTCGTGGTTGACCTTGGTCTGCACTTCCCAAGAAGCACCAAAGCCAGTACTGCTAGTGGACAGCTTCAGACCACACCAAAGTACCAACAAACTAACCCCACAAACGACACACTCAAGAGGTGAATAGCAGGCACCAAAGCCCCACTGAAGTGAGTCTTGCTCCCTGGAGTTAGCCCCTGCACAGCAGCTCTTCCACTGTAGTCACAGCCAATCCTCCCATCTGATTGGCCTGGGATCAATCCCTCCCAATGACAAACTAACAGTAATGAAGGCTCAACTACAACAGGAAGGTGCACACAGCCCACACAAATGTGCACCTAGAGTGCCCAGCTCAGGTGACTGGGGTCGCTGAGCCACTGGGCCCTATAGGACACCTACTACATAAGGTCCATAAGGCCACGATACCAAGACCTGGAGAAATAGCAGCTCTACCTAATATAGCCAAAATGAGGAGACAAAGAAAAAAGTCCCAAATGAAAGAACAAAAGAACTCTCCAGAAGAATTAAATGAAATGGAGGTAAGGTAACTACCAGGCTCAGAATTCAAAAATATGGTCATAAGGATGCTCAAGGAACTTTGTGAGACATTCAACAGCATAAAAAAAGACATGGGAATTGTTTTAAAAAGTCAGAAATGAAGAATATAATAACTGAAATCAATAGTAGAGTAGATGAAGCAGAAAATCAAGTCAGCAATTTGGAAGTAAGGAAACAGAAAATACCCAATCAGAACAGCAAAAAAAAAATTTAAATGAGAATAGATCAAGGGACCTCTGGGACAACATAAACCAGACCAATATTTGCATCCTGGGAGTGTCAGAAGGAGAAGAGTGAGAGCAAGAAATTGAAAACCTATCTGAGAAAATAACAGAAAACTTCCCTAACTTGGTGAAGGAAAAAGACATAGAAGTCCAAAAAGCACAGAGTCCCAAACAAGATAATTCCAAAGCAGTCCACACCAAGACACATCATAATCAAAATGCCAAAGGTTAAAGACAAAGAGAGAATCTTAAAACCAGCAAGAGAAAATCAGTTAATTATCTAAAAGAGAGCACCCATACGACTATCAGCTGATTTCTAAACAGAAATTTTGCAGACCAGAAGGGATTGGCATGAAATTATTTAAAGTGATGAAAAGCAAGAACCTACAACCCAGATTACTCTAACCAGCACAGTTATCATTTAGAATTGAAGGATAGATAAAGAGTTTCCAAGGCAAGAAAAAGCTAAAGGAGTTTATTACCACCGAACCAGTATTACAAAAAATGTTAAAGGGTCTTTTCTAAGAAGAAAAAAAAACAGATTACAAAATATGAATAATGACTACGTATTTATCAAGACTTTAAATGAAAATGAATTAAATGTTCCAATTAAAAAACATGGTGACTGAATGGATAATAAAACAAGACCCTCACATATGCTGTCTATAAGAAACTCATTTCATGTCAAAAGACACACAGAGAATGAAACGAAAGGGATGGAAAATGATATTTTATGAGAATGGTAACAAACAAACAAAGCTGGGTTAGTAATACTTATACCAGACAAAATAGACTTTAAAACAAAGGCTGTAACAAGAGATAAAGAAGGGCCTAGCAACTCCACTTCTGGGCATTTATCTGAAGAAAATGAAATACTAAATTGAAAAGACACATACATTCATATGTTTATTGAAGCATTATTTACGACAGCCAAGATAAGTGTCTATCAATAGACGGATGGATAAAGAAGAAGCAGTGCATATATACAATGGAATATGATTCAGCCATAAAAAAGAATGAAATCTTGCCAACTGCAAAAACATGAATGGACCTAGAGGGTGTTATGCTAAGTGAAATAAGTCTGACAGAGAAAGACAAATACCAGACAAATACCAGAAAGACAAATTCCACTTATATGTGAAATCTAAAAAACAAAATAAAAGAATAAGCAGAACAGAAACAGACTCATAGATAGAGAAAATATTTGGACGGTTGCCAGATGGGAGGATGGGTGAAGGGATTTAAAAATACAAATTGGGAGTTACAGAATAGTCACAGGGATATAAAGTACAGTATAGGAAATATAATCAGTGTAGTAACTATGTATGTTGTCAAATGGGTACTAGATGTATTGGGGTGATCACTCCATAAGTTATATAAATGTTTAATCACTTAGTTGCACATCTGAAGCTAATATAATATTGTATTCCAAACTGTTATTTAAAAATAAAAATATATAAAAATATATTTACTACTAAAAAACACATTAACCATAAAAGTTATTTAATTGATAACCTTCACTTCTCCACTAAATAAGTCTTTGGTGCCTGCATTAAGGTTATTTGTAGAAGTGCCTATACAGTTTCCCAGTTGAATTCTCCCTCAGCTTTTGATAATTATAGAAGTAAAATCAGTGTAAAATTACTGTCCTTAGTGGCTTTGAAAGGGAACATAGACTATACTGGAAAGGGGCTGTTGTAGCCAATGCTGTCTGTGATTAAAGGGCTGAGGTATGGCTCTGGCCTCAAGGCTTAGTGGCTGGTTATTTATGAGAACTAAATAGCAGACATACCTGCTCCACTAAATTCTGCCTCTGTAAGTCACAGGAACTCTGCCAGAGGAGAGGAAAAGTAACAAGAACAAAGATAATGATCTCAATTTACCTCATCCTAACATTATTTCTGCCTGCAACATGAACTGTGGGAGAATATCAGATGATTCCACTCAGAATTCCAAAACCTTTAACACACAGTTATGGGTCATTTCAGGAACAATGACATAGGATTGAGGATAAACAGGCCTATAGATTAAAGAAAATATATTGCTCTTTGTATTTACCCTACACATTTGCATACACTCTAGTGCTTTCCATACTGAGTTTTTTGATTGGCAATTGCAGTCTACTGTTTGTATTGTAATCTGAGAGTGCTACTTCTTCCTGGGCTTTTGTTTTTGTTTTAAAGTTCAGTTTGCTCTAAAATAGTTTTAATATATCCCATGAACTTACTGATTCATATACAACTTAACTTTTTTTTTTCTCAGCAAGCCATGTGTGCTGTTGCCGCTTTATTTCACCAACTTGTGAATTCACTCTCACATTAATTTACGATTATCTCTGGAATTTTATAAATGAGCTAGAACAAAGGTTCGCACACAGATGAGTAACTTGCACTGAAATTGAAGTGATTCTAGAACTCTCGTTGACTAGATGGCCAATACTCATTTATGGATTTGTGCCAGATACCTTCAGTGTGTGTCTTAGGACCCACTCTCCAATGAGAAGCATGACAGAAAAGTATGTGTAGGTATTTATTCCTCAGTCTCCCACCTTGCTGAGTATCTAGGGGTTGGCTACATGGCATCTCTCTCAAAAAGGCCACAGTTCCTGTGAAGATACCTTCTTCCTAAAGCTCTCCTCGGAGTTTTCTGCCCCCTACCCTGGAGTGGAGGGAAGCTCCCCTGCTGTTCCAGGTGCTGCATCATCCCGTTTTGCCAAAAAGCCCTGCCCACAACATTTTAAAGATTACATTTGCTAAACCCTCCTCAAATGATTCATTTCACACATGCTGTCTGTTTCCTTCTGGGACTCTGACCCACCCCTGGGGATTAAAAACAATGAATAGGTCATGTTCCTGCCCTCACAACATGTAATCAAATATGCAGGCTGGCTCCCCTGGCACGTGACCTGTGCGGTTCCACAGAGCCCTGCACCCCGAAGGGCCCCATACTTGGTCTAATGCTCTGCTGCCATCACCTTGGAATTCTTGATAATTTTTGAACCAGGGGCCCCCCATTTTCATTTTGCATTGGGCCTCACAAATTATGTAGCCACTTCTGCAAATATGGTACAGATGTTGGACACAATGCAACTCTGATAACAATAACGGCCATTTATTGAGGTCTCACTCTGTTCCAAATACTGTTCTTAAAATTGTGTGCATATTAACTGATTTAATCCTCTCAACACCCAGTGGGGAAAAAAAAACCAACTATAATTATGGGCTCTTTTTAGATAAGGAACCAGAGGCACAGAGAAAATTTATGTTACTTGCCAGAAGTCACACTACTAGAAAGTATAGAATGTGGGATTCCAGTTCAGACTTTCTGGCTTCCTCTATGCTACTCTGCTTCTGTGACGGAAGCACAAAAAGAAAAGCCATTTGAGCAGTATTATGGCATGAACTTAAGATTCGGAAAATATCCTGTGTGTCCTATTTAGAAAGATTACCACAGTTCCAGCAAGGACAGAAAATCTGTGCAAAACAAATAATATTGAATTTTTCATATCATGACAGCATAAGACTAGCCGAAGGCATTTGAAAATATTAATAAATCTTTTGATTTTGACATGTCTCATAGTGTTGAATCTAAATGGGATTTACATCTGCTAATCCCAACATTTAAAAAACTATTTTTCTTTGTTCCTAACAACTCCAGGAAAGCTGTTCAACAACAAGAACAAAAATATTTGTTATTTTCCTCTAGGAAGAAGATAAATAAACAATTTCTAAGAGATAATCTAATTATAGTATTCATTTTTAAAATGCACAGTTGTTTCTTTAAATGCAAGCACTATACTCCATTGTTTATGAAAAGAAAAAAGAAAGGGCACACCATTGTAAAGATAGATATCTTCACTATCTTAGACATTATAAAATGATACACACCCTAGTTTATTTTTACACCAAACTATTTAACATCATGCAAGGTCTTGGTTGCTAAGTTTTATGTAATATTTATGTAATTCACTGTCTTCCAAGTAGAGGAAACACACTTTCTTTAGTTATGAAGGTTTGTTGCTGTTTTCTTTTCTCCCCAAACCACTAAGGATCCTTCTTCCTAATCTACAAATGATTTTTTTCTCTTTTTAAACATTCTACACTTTAATTAATTATGTTTCTACCTTTGTAGATTATGATTTACCATTTAGACATGACATACAAATCAGGGGTCACCATTTGGTTATAGGGATCCTTGTAAACATTTCTAAAAGGGCAGGTGAAGACTCCCACTGTTATTTTTATTGTACTGTCATAACATTAAGATCCATAACTGAACCTTAAACATCCCAATCTGACATCAAAATCACAACAGATCCCTTTTCCTCCCAAATACATGAGCCGGTTGTCAGGGCTGACTGGTGTGTTTTAAAGGATATCTTGGCCAAGGGTATTATTTTAAGAGATGAGCAAATGGGGAAACCCCAGAGCTGAGCCAATAAAATATGAACTTAAGGTGCAAAGAAGCACTCATAAACATTGCTTAGAACAAGGGGTTCATTGTTTCAAGCCAACCCTTGCAGTGGCTCCTCTGATCTCAGCCCCTCTCTGTGCGTCAGGAAAGCCTCTTCCTTTAACCTGTGGTTTTTTTTCAAGCTGAGCTACTACATTATTTATGACTGTAAATGTGAGTAGCCAGTCTGTACGCTCCTGGTACACAGACACTGAGAGAACCCCCTCCCTTTTCCCCGCTTTGGTATTTTTGTGGGGAAGGATGAAAGGGTTTTCCCCTGGAGCTGATGTGGCTGGGGATGTTGAATTAGCTGCTGTGTCAGTATGAGGTAGACTGAGGATTTCCCAACACATCCTCCACCTGCCTCTGGCCTCACCCAGACACCAGCCTCTAATGACTCACTGCGTCCATGTCTTTCTTTCGAGGGCTTTTTCAAAAATATTCTATTTATCCCTCTTCCTCATTCTCATTCTGCTGTGCCTCTGGTACTCCCGATCTCTTTCTTCTCCCTCATCAGATCGTCTCTACTTAAGAAAAGGAAATTTCTTCACAGAAGTGGCAGGAATATTAAATAAAAATAATATAAGCAAAAGTGTCATATAAACTAAAAGAGAATCACATTTTTGATTAGAGTTTCTGTTTTGTAGTTTTTGTTTAAGGTTGCATGTTTACCCTTTTTTTAAAAAAACTTTCCCTTAAACTTCCCCTTTTAAATTTTAATTGATGTTCTATTAAATTCTGTCAGTGGGATCCTCAGGCAGAGGTGAGGAGGCAAGGAAGAATGGGATGGTGGAAGCAACAATTACAAGGGATGGCAACAGAGCAATTCTCATGCCCTGGGGAGCTTTGCTCCTGGTGGGTGGAGGCTATAATTGGCACATCATAACCTTTCCTTCTCAGCTAAAGGGAAAACAGGAGACTGTACCTAAATGATCACTCTGTAACTAATTGATTTTCAGCTAATCTAAGCCTCCAGCTATGAAGAAACTAGGACCAAAGGCAGATCCCAGGAAGGGTGGGGGCAGTAAGGAGAAGGGTACCAAGAGAGCCTGGGGCTAGAGAGACCACAGAACTAAAGAGAAAAAGAAAAAAAGGGGGTAGGGGGGAGGGGGAGGAGTGGGAGGGAGAGGAGAGAGGGAGATGATATTTTTAAAATTGGAAAAATAAAAGGGAAGGCATTGGGGAGGTGGTGGGTGCCTTTCTAGAGGATGTTATCATATCTTCCTACTTCCTGCTGTTACTTTTTATTAAACGTTTACACTGGCTATTTGTGAGTGTCCATTAAAACTTGCAAAAAGCTTTTACTTAAACTGTGATGGTAGCTATCTCTGCTGCCATGTCCATCATTGGACAATAAAATGCATTTCAAGGAAAACAAGAGTCCCTTTGGTCACATTGATGAATGCAACAGGTTGTTGAAGGAGAGAGCTCTCCACCCATAGCAACTTTTTCTCTCTTCAGAAGTTAAGAGTTTTAAAGAATGATATTTTTGCCAATATTAGCATTTTTGACTCCAGGTATAATCCAGGAATATGTACTATAATGGATTTAGATTATCTTTCCTCCCATCCCATTCCTTCACCCTCAAAAAAAAAAACAACCTTGCATGTGTTTATGGACATGTTTATGTTACACAAGTGTTAATAACCCTGTTGGAGACATGACATAGATAGGCATCTTTAGGTAGATCTGTATATAAATTCCTCTCTACTGGGCACTTGAATCAGCCAAAAACAACAATAAATATCAATGATGTCTTTCAAATCTTTCAACAGAGTACATAAGCATTGTTTTGTTGTTTTTTTCTTCTAGTGCCAGAAGAGTTTAATGATTTGAGGAAGCAAGAGGAGAAGGGTTAATTTAAAGTTTTGAAAGAATATTTTTTTAAATATATTTTATTGATTTTTTACAGAGAGGAAGGGAGAGGGACAGAGAGTTAGAAACATCAATGAGAGAGAAACATCAATCAGCTGCCTCCTGCACTCTCCCTACTGGGTATGTGCCCGCAACCAAGGTACATGCCCTTGACCGGAATCGAACCTGGGACCCTTGAGTCCACAGACCGAAGCTCTATCCACTGAGCCAAATCGGTCAGGGCATGAAAGAATATTTTTTAAATTTCATATCTTAGCATGCTAAATATATTGTTATAAAATAAATACATGTAAGCATCACATTTATATATTTTTCTGCTTGAGAATTAATATATTGTTTTAAAATATATCTAAGTATTTGACTCTAAGCCAACTGATCAAGTCCGTCGAAAACCATTAATAAACCCAAAGTTCTTCTTTATCAGAAAAATACATGGAGACTAGGAATGATATAAATGTAAATTTCCTGTATTTACTGTTTTTTGTAATTCCTCTAAAACATCTACAACCTTGTCATGTTTATTATACTATCACCATGTAATCCAATATCGATTTCTAACTAAAAGATCTTAGAAATGCTCTACATGTTTATGTTTATATAAACAGAAGATACACTTAAATATTACAAGAAAATTACCAAGTAACTCCTTTTATCTGCATAGGTATTTGATATATAACCCTTAACATTTTTGATAAAGAGATGGCTAAAAAAGAACAAATTTACCTTAAACACATTTTTGTTTCTAACAAAGTACTGTAGCATTGACTAAGAAAAAAAAATTCACTGATATTCAATAGTTTTCAGGACAAATCAGAGAAGTCTACCTGTAAAAGCTAGATACTGTGAGACTGACTAAAGTTGGCCTAGGAATAATGCATAGAATAGAGTGGAAAGCTTCTCTTCACACAATTACTATATAACATTTGTTTCTTAAAAATAAACAAATCACTACAATAATTTAAAGATCAAAATAATGTGTTGAGTTTCATAGTTAGTTGTTTATATTGATCTTCACACAATTTCTTCACATTTTATTTTTTTTTTCATTTGGTAAACTCTAAATTGTTTTTCACTTATGGACAAAAAATTATTCTCATCTGACATTTTTTTAAATAGATAGTTTGTTAAATATGATTCAGAGTTTGAAATAAGTTTAATTGTTCTTGATGAGCAAAACTTATGTTGGAAAAAAATGTCTTCCTGAATGACAAGATAATTGTAGAAAATCTATTATTTGACTTGAAATGACACAGGCAAGCATTCATAAAAAGGATGTTACTAGATCCTTTTTATATAATTTATCTTATTATGGGAAATGTCAACAGATTCTTTTCACATATTTAAATATCCAGGTGACTTCCTCAATACAAATCCCTTGCCTATTGTTAATTTGGTCATTTGCCCTTAGTCCCTACAATATACATATATTTTAAGATACTAAAATATAAAATAAAATTCTCTTGAGTCTTATAAGAACATGAAACAAGTTGCAGATATTTGCTAATGAATGGTACATAAGGACACTCAAATTCTCAGTGCAGTTAACAATGATATTACAGTGTCACCTTTTCTAAGTACACTTTGACCTATTTTATCATGAAAGAAATACAGAAAACCTTTTTACTAAGTAATGATAGGTTGCAACTTTTGGATATATTAGAAGGCATGGTCTGGGGATAATAAAATGAAATTGTGGTTCAATTTTCCTCAGAGACTAGTAGGAAAATTTAGTATCAGAATTAATTTATCAGTAATTTAATGTGAGAAATTTAGTTTGGAATATTAAATTTAAAAAGATCAATATGGTTTATTATTGAAGATAAATCATTACTCAGCAGTTCAAGCATGATAAAAAATAAAAATTTTCTGAAGTTTATATCCAATTATTTCTCTAGGGTAAAATGAATAATTATTTTTCATGCTGTATTTACTGAACTAGTTTTATAATCCAAACAATATAACCAAAATTTCATTGACTTAAAAATATAATCATTCTTAAATGATCAAAATGGTTCTAGAAGTCATTGAATAAAACTATTTATTATTGGTTTTGGTTGTCTTATTCTACGTAGATTTATAAAAAGTAATGGCATATAGGTTCAAAATCATACTTAATTCCTTTCTAAAACACAGATACACTTCTTTTGTGAATGATCAAAATATTCAAATATAATAAAATATTTTATTAAAACAGATTTATGACTGGGCTATTGTTTTTTAAAGTATATAATATAACACACTCTTTCGTAACAGACTTTAGATGACCTGAACTGATATTTTCAGTGATTTATTTTGTGAATATGTAAATCATGCTAGATTGCCATTTTTCTATTAAAATAGTAAAATTAACTTAAATTATTGAATAATGCTTTAGAAATTGCTACAAAGTAAAAATATATCATGAGCCACATTTGCATGCCACTTAAAGAAGGAAAAGCAATCAAACAAATTTAGAACTAAGCTATATTTTAATGGCTTGAAAGTTTCAAATGAAACCTGTTAATTATATGTCAAAGCAAAGGTGTCCAGGACACCTGATTAGAGCAACCAATGATGACTTACTAAAACTTAATAATGAGAGCTTTGTCTCTGGTAACATGAAACATATGATTTATTATGCACCTTATCCTTCATGCTAGCACTGCTGAGAGCAAATGAGCAGAGCACATTAAGCAACATATATTATAAAAGTATCATGTGCTCTTAGGAGCTGCTGCTATCTGACTTTTCAAAGAATATTTTTGAGATATATGAGGAAGTTTTTAATTAAGTGTATAATCAATATGTCTATTTTAAGTCAAAGCAGATTGCATATTTAAAACAGTTTTAAAAGTTCTTACATTAAAATGTTCTCAATTCTTTCAAATTGATTAAACTTGTTAATACAGTTTTTAGCCTTCAAAAATAAACATATTCTATCTTTTTATTATCTTGACTGTCTGAAGATAATAAATTTTCACCTTCAGTATCTATTAAGACATTTAAATAAAATTATAGCACTTGTAAAATCCTTTTAAATTGGGAAACTTTAATATTATTGCAAGATGAACTATAAGGCATTAATTTACCATTTGATAGTGCCAATCTTTTAAAACTGCCTTGAAAGTATCAACATTGAGTAAAACATAATTTTAAAAATTATTATATAATAATGTTACTAGTTAAAGAATTTCAATTAATTTTTATCTCAAATAAAAAGAAATTCTGTATAGGAAAAGACCATGCTGGCATGATTTACATTTCCCTTGCTTCTGAAAATAATCAAATAGTTATTATATATTTTAATCATTACAGTTAAAAATGTTAGATTGAAACTTTGTTTCTAAAATATTTTTCAGAGAACTTCAGTATCTCTTTCTGAAGCTATTTGATAGTCTTCTTTACAATATTATTTGATCTTGATTAATTTCATATCAATATTTTCACAGTAGTTGCCTCCCCTGAATGAGAGGTTTTGAGTAGCATATAAATATACACTTATCTGTTTTCTAAATTACTCACCAAAATAGAGCTCAAAATGTCACTTTTACTTTTCTGTCTGTAAGTGCTTTTGAAAAATATGTTTATTATTATTTTTTGCTCACATAGTTATTATGTATTATAACTATCCTCGTAAATCTCCTTTCCTTAGACTATTGCCTGTTTACTCATACATTTATACATTAAGTAAGGTTGATATTTTAACAAGCTCTGAAAAGACCTAAATCTACCCCAACTATATTTGTTTAATTTTAGCTTTTTATATTAAAAACAAAATACATATATGACTTCATTGCCTAAGGCAAAACCTTACCTTGCATCAATGAAAGAAAGGAAACAGAAGCTGGAGAGGAGAGTTATAGAAAATGACTTTATGTAAACATGACCACCTACCAGGCAGCTACTTTACCATTAGAAAAACTTCCACTTTGTAATAACATAGATTAACAAATAAACGAACAACATACCTAAGTTGACAAAGCTCATGACCATGTCAGCATCATTCAGAAAGTTGGTATCATGTAGGCTGGCTAGAGGAGGACTCTGGGTGGTCAGGGGAGTCGTTCGAGATAACTGTATGCGACGAGGATACCCATTGGGAGAGGCTGGGTATCCCTTTCTTGCTCCTCTGCCCTCTCCTGCCAGGGATGCCCTCACTGAGTATTCCGACTCCTCAGGATTTTCTTCATTGGCCATCGCATTGTATAGGTCCAGCATGAAGAGAGGTGCAGAGGAAGCTTGCTTTCCAGGTGAAAATGGTCTGGGTCTGTGAGGCAAACCCAAGATAGAGAGAATTTCCCTCTGTATTTCCCGTCTTTCATGGTTCCGTAGTCTTCTATAAATAAAACTGGAGTGAACGTGATTGTCTCCCAAACCTCCTTTTGCATAACCCAGTAAAACCCAGCAGCTCCAGAGGAAACCCACAATACCCCTAAATAAAAATACACTCAGATGCATTTTTGTCCAAAAGCAAAGTTGATGTTTTTAGTCCTTCTTGTCCTCTTAAAAAAGAATCTAAGTTTCAAGGAGGTACAATTTCCCAGTAGCAGAAAAAACAAATTTACCTATTCTTCATGACAGTGACATTTCTGTACCCAACATCCTCACTGATTTTCCTGCCCTATTTTAAATATTTTGGAATATGTCAAGAGTAGTTATTTCTAAGAAAGCTGAAACTCAAGTTTCCAATTATCCACAGTTGTTAAGAGTTTTTGCTGCATTGATGTAGCAGAAGACGGCTAATATTATTTGATCAGATGACCTAGGCATTCCTAAATGAATTTATGATAATCAGGCCTTTGGTATTTGAATTAACGAAAGTTGATCTTCTGATAAACTGTAGTTCCCAAAGTTATCTTCACTTGCTCTTGAGTTCTTCTCAACCCTGAAGCTCATTCCAAGACAAATCCTGATTTCTGCATCACAGATCTATGCTGATCTGCACCTTGGTGTTGGAATATCTATTTGTCCGGCAGCTTGGTGATAACTTTAACATCTTTTGTGTCGTCTTAGTGTCAAATACGACTCAAGGTTGTACTATTCAAGTAAATGTGTTTCCCTGTATTTACTTGAAAACCGTCCTCTAAGTCCATTCACTCCCTTTCTCCTTCTTACAGTTAATTCCACCTCCAGCAGGCACAAATATACCAGCCCTCTTCAAGGGAGATCTAAAGAGTAATGTAAGCACAACCCTGCTGGGAGAGAAGAGGCTTCTCATTGTAATTTGAAACTGGTAAAGCAAAAAGAACTTAACCCTTTTGCTACCAGAAAAGCCTCCATTTTCGCAATTTTATAGCCATGTATCTGACACAGAACAGTGGTGAATGGGGCATATAAATTCTAGGGGGGGAAAAAGCCAATTTTCAAGCAGCAGATTGAAAATGTTGCCACCAATTTTATGCAGTACTCTTTTAGATCTTTCTTTGAATAGTACACATGTAATACACTTCTACGTGAAGTCTCAGGTTGTGGCTAAATTAACATGATATGTTTCAGTTCTGTATTTGAGTTTATTTCTGGTTTTTACAAGTTATGAAAGTTCACTTCTTACAAAATAAGAGGAGGAGTTGTAAATTGAGGTTAATTTGTTGTTTCTTAATTACAGCCAGATCTTTTACAGTAGAGAATTAATCACCGGTAATTATATTTTAGATATCAAAGTCGTAGCTACAATAATTCAATAATGGTAATTAGGTAGCCCAGCTTTAGTGGTATTTAAATACCAGAATTCTAAGCAGAAAAGCATATTCATATTTCTCTCATTAAGTAAGTGTGGTTGAAATACAAACACCCTAAAGATGTAGTTCATGATTCTTAACTTTTAAGTCCTTTTAGTTGAAATGCAAACAGACTTACAAATTAGGTACTTCCCATTAATTGTGCTCAGCACTTTGATTGGTTTTAACCCATGCAAATAGACACAAGTCAAATCTTGTTCATGACCACATGCAGATTGAAATTTGCCTGTTTAAAAGTTGATGGGTATAATGGGGAAAGTGCACACTTTTCTAAAATACCATGCTTAATCCGAGGAAATGAGCAAAGTACGTGTTTATCCTTAATGTTTAATGCCTTTAAAAATTGGAAGTCTCAATGTTTTTGTGCAGCTATAATTTTCCTTACAAGCTCTCCCTTAACTTTAGGCTCACAGTACGTTCATTGTCTGGAGTAGTACTCTGATAGCAGTGTTGATTTATCTAGCAAATTCTAGAATGATTATGAAATTTTAATGCTTTTCCTTTACTCTGCCTAGAAGCACCGCTTTCTTGTTTAATGTATTTTAAAATATTTCCCGTGAGTGTCTAAATCAAAGCCATATTTCTCACAAGTCCTCATTTTATTGGTAAAGGCAAGCTACTGAAAAGGTTTGCAGGATCTGATTGTATGTGTCATTTTTTTTCTTACACAAACTCACAGCACTAAAATTTGATGATGCTATTTAATATTTGCCTTACTGAAAATTCTTTGTTAATAGCCATGTGTAGTAGTAGCGCCCAATGCTGGCATACATAGAACACCACTGCAAAACGGATATCACAAGAATAGCAGGACATTTTGGAAGTAAAGGAAGAAATACCATTTCAATAAGAAATGGCTTAAACCACTAAAATTCTTGAAATTGTATATTCCATATCCAAACCAAATGAAGAATTTTTTTGGTCACTGGTGCAAATTCAAAGCAAGCACTTTGAGACAAAAAGTTTCCCTCGGCATTTATAAAAACACACCCCAAATAAAGTAGATGACAGTTTTCTTCTACGTTCTATAACAAGCTATCCAGGTAATGAATTTGCTTCCTGTTTCTAGAACACAGCATAGAGCTACAAGTAGAAACTGGCCACTAGAGGAAGGGACAACTCCTAAAATCTTCCACGTGTGCTTCTTTTTTTCCTTAAGATACAAGTGAAAAATTAAAACGAGCCTAGGCATCATGAGTCTCAAAAACTCATTTTCCCAAAGCATGATTTATAATATCAACCATTGTAATTATAATTTAATTGCTTAACCAGGCACATAGCCTACCTCTATATTGGAAATCAATTGTTAATAACCTTGGTCAGAATTTTTAGTATCCACCCACCCCCTACCTTCTCTTTCAACTCAGACTAGACTTGGCAAACATTCATTTTTCAAAAGGATCAACATGTGCAACGAGAGAAAGAAAATAAAGACGACAAAAACCTGCCAGGAACAAAGAGGAAATGCTAACCACCAAACAAAAAGTCCGATTCATTTTCAATGGAAAGTAAATGTACTTTACCACATCATTTGGTTTCCCAGGTTGATTTATATCTAAGTGTACGGGAGCAAATTGAAAGATGAAGTATTCTGCAAGTATATGGCATAAATATTTTAAATTTCAGAGCATGTATTTAAAAGGTGTAGAAATCAATGAAATTACTGAATAAATATCTGCTGAAGAAGAAGTTGAGACAGGAAAACATCCAGGGCAGCATAAGAATTGTTTCTAAATAGAAGTACATTTCAATAAAAACTCACCTTACAGAATGTACTATTTGACTGGGGTCTATACTAATATAAGTGACCTTTCGGAGGGGAAAAGAGACAATTGAATCCATGTTGAAATATTTCTCGACTGTCATTTTTTTTCTGTTCGTTTTGTCTTTTCTTCCCTAAAATTTGACACACTTAGCCCATAAGAATGTAAACCTACTATGTCCAATAGATTGACTTCATTTTTTCCCTGACTTTCAAGGCTGCAAAGGATTCTTTTAAAACTTGCTCAACAGAAAGTTGCAGCATTTGTAAATCTATTTTGTTCTGGAAGGGTCTTCCTATTTCATTTCTAAGTGTGTCATTTTTCCTTGTAATGTTGGTTTCTCCATGAAACAAAATTTCTCATGGAAACATGTAACTGCAGTGAAAGACAGATGTCCAATATAAATGGTACCTACATTCCTAAATCATCTCTCAAGCTTGGAAAATAATCCAAAATCATTTGAATATCATCATAAAATTCTTAGGCAAAAGCTATCTGAGACTGTATTGGAGGGAGTAAGGGAAAAGGGTGGGAAGTTAGGAGAGGTTGGTGGTAGAGGGAAAAGGCAGGGAAGACATCCCCCTCTAGAATCTTTTTGGTGAGTACCTGCACAAGTGCAGAACAGAGCAGCATCTGTGATATTAAATTGCCTTCAGATCACTCTTTTTTTGAGCCAAAAACATAGCATAGAGAATGTGGCGCACATAGGAGTGGTCCTAAGGAAAGCATAGTGGTGCTATAACACCACCATCTGACTTAAATTCTCCTGTCATACCTGAAAGGGGTTGCAATCAGGCACAGTCCACATTGTTTATCTAATTAATTAATACTTGCTAAGGAAAACTTAGAAATGAATAACAAAATACAGTCACTAAAACTGTTTTGAAATGTTTGGTATTATTTTTAATGGATGATGACATTATTGAATATTTTTAAGGGAATAGAGGATTTTTCAATATGTTTTGTATTATTGTATGTTTCTAAGATTGGTTTATATTATTTCAAGAGAGTGGGTAGTCTAATAGTTACTTAAGGGAGAATCAACCAACATTTAGTCACTAGAAATCAAACACTATTAATAAAATGCCCATCTAAGGGTTGTATTTAAAAAGAGACTCCCGTTACCTGACCTCAGAACATTTGGTCAAAGAA
This sequence comes from Myotis lucifugus, assembly GCF_000147115.1. Classification (NCBI taxonomy): domain Eukaryota; kingdom Metazoa; phylum Chordata; class Mammalia; order Chiroptera; family Vespertilionidae; genus Myotis; species Myotis lucifugus. The sequence goes on from NW_005871128.1 coordinate 1,851,541, forward strand.
ATTATTGGAGCAGATGCTTTATCCATCAGCCAAATTGACAGAATATTTTAAATAAGTAGGTTGACCATTGAGCCATTGCGTAGTTAACCTAAAAGAAATCTCTTCATTTGTAGAGCAGCTGATAAATTTGAACGCTCATTCACAACAATTCACAACTTGAAAATATGTATTCATTTAACAGATATTTATTGAATGCCTGCTGTGTAACTACTATGTTTACATGCTTTAGATACACAAAAATTCAAATCAGGTTCTTGTCCTTCCAGAGTTTTTAATCATATGATATTATCATTTCACTTGATTTAAGGGCGTAAAATTACTTAATTGTTGTTACAATTGAGACACTTCTACTTTTTTTTTCTTGAGAGATTCGCTAGAATGCAAACTGTATGAAAGTGGGGGGTGAGTTTATTTTGTTAACCAGTGTCAAACAGTACATATTAGCAGCTCAATTAATATTTGTTAACAATCAATTTTCTTAACAATGATGAACAATATTCCAGAGATTTTTCTTTTAAGGTCAGTATTCTTTGAAAACATAGCTGTAAAGATTCATTAGGCACCCTACTTGATGAATTACTGTAACCCTTGTTAGGTTGGCTCACCCTACTTTTTATAAGGAAACTTGCAGATTGCATGCCTAATCCCACAGTTATGAATCCAAGTGCTAACTTTGGTCAATACTAGGTAATGATAATGACCCAGAAGGAAAAGTATCATGTAATGAATCATATTAGCACTTGCAAAATACCTTGGTCTATCATGACAGAGAGAGCTGAATAGGTGATTGCCTGTTGAATTGAAGTGGCCCTTGACTCAAAAGAGCAGTTTCTGTTCCTATCAATTAATACCTCACTTTTTTGAGTTGTAATGGCTTACAGGTTTTGTTTTAGGTTTTTGGTGCTCTTTTTATGGCCCATATTACAATGCAAGAAACCCTGAGAGTGCCTACTCTTTAACAAACATTAGCAATTAACACCATACTGCTAAGGTCCAAGAGGTAGGCAATAGTCTCCCTTTCTCTGTGGGGCTATGTTCCAAGATCCCCAGTGGATACCTGAAACCATGGATAGTAATGAAATATATATAATTTTTTTCTTACACATACATACCTATGATAAAGCTTAACTTATAAATTAGGCACAGTAAGATGAAAATATTAAAAGAGAGTAATCATAAAAATGTACTATATTAAAGGTTATGTGAATGTGGTCTCTTCTCAAAATATCTTATACTGTACTCACCTTTTCACTTGAAAGAAGTACTTTACAATTTCTCCTTGGCATACCTGAATTGCCAGCCTCACTACTCTTGTAGTTTGGGACCATTATAAGAAGAATAAGGATTACTTGAACTCAAGGACAATGATGCCTCATCAGCCAATTTGATAATGGAGACAACTACTAATTCACCTACAGGCAGATAGCATAAATAGTGTGGATATGCTGGACAAATGGATGATTCATGTCCCAGGCATGGTGGAATGGGAAAACATGATATCTCATCATGCTAATCAAAACACTGCACAATTTAAAATTCATGAATTGATTATTTCTGTAATTTTCCATTTTTCAATCATGGTTGACTGCGTGTAATTCAAAATGTGGAAAGTGAAACCACAGATAAAGGGGGACTACTGTATACAGAGTTGAGTAGACTCTTGGATGAGGTAAGGTCAGAAAATGCCTAGAGTGGGGAAAAGGTACCTGATAAGGCAGGTTGGAGAGAACCAAAGTAAAAGTCTTTAAACCCTCACTTTTCATACTTTATAAAAGTTATCCTACCAGCACATTAACCCATTCAAAATCTATAGAAATGTTATATGAAAAACACAACTGCCAATGTATACCAAATTCCCATGAAGAGCAGGTTAATCCTCAATGGAAGATAAAATATATTTACAATATTAATCATCTTATGCTCATAATGAGACAATTTGAAGGAAATTTAAAAATTACCTAATGCAAAATTGCCTGAATAGCTTACATACTATTATCTGTAATGCTTTAATTAAACGGCCCTACTTTTCCATAGCATCTTTTTGCCCTTGGGAAACATACAATATTTCATAGAATCATCATCAAAAGCTTTAGGATAAATTTAGAGCCTAACAGATTAGCACCAATTATATCACAAAAATTGTCCATTCAGCAACAGAAGAAAAGTATGTGTACCTGTCACCCAAGATCCACTAATACCCTGCAACGTGAGGTGGATGACATGAACCCTGTGTCCTAAGACATAATAACTCTAGGGAAATATAACTAACAATGAAGATGATGGACAATAATTAATGATATTCAAGCTGTAAGCATATAATATTGCACTAACACAAAGGTTCTTAAGTCAGGTTGCACATTACAATCACAAATGAACAGGGAGAATTTTAAAGAAATACTAATGATTGGGCCACACCAAAGACCAATTAAATCATAACTCTTAAGGAGCTTAGGCACCAGTCTTTTTAAATACTAACTAATACGTAACCAAAGTTGAGAGCCCCTAACAATATTCTTGACAATATCTTAACCACTACACACACAATAAGAGTTTGTTTGAGTATCATAATAGAGTTTTCAAATTACAAGATCCTCTTTGGTATGCAATAAATTGTTATTTAAACAGATACACAATGCTTGCATCCAGAAAACCTTTTGCACTCATTTATATACTAAATACAGCTTGTTCTGCACTGAAGCAATAAATAAAGCAGATAGTTCCAGCTCTTCCTAATTTTAGAAGTCAGTTGTTTCTAGGACAATTTCCTTACCTATTAATACCTATTAATATTTGAATGCAGAGGTTAAAATGCAGTTTTTTAAAAATAACCAAAATGATATTGTATCACAGGATAAATAAGAATATATTACTCAAAATGGCATCTGTTTATCACACAGTCCTCTTGGCTTTTGTTTGTAGTTTTCTTGAATTATAATGTGAATCACAAGGCCTGATCCATTACAACTCTAAAATTCAATTTAAAAATAGTTACCTAAACTCACACTACAGGTTCCTTTCATGCCTAACTAGATGTGTTCAGTTCTGAACTTTTCCTAACTTTCTGGTTTTTAGACCTGTGTGTATGTGTGTGTATGTGTGTGTATGTGTGTGTATGTGTGCCCGCACACATTTCTCAGACATGCATGTGTTTCTGAAGCTCCCTCTTAAGTGGATCTCCTTTCCATCTTCCTTTCCCAGAAGCTCCCTCTTAAGTGGATCTCCTTTCCATCTTCCTTTCCCAGTTACTTTCTATATTTAAAAGCTATTGGTTTTCTCTTCTTAAGCCTTGCATTCTCCTGATATCTCCTGTCCCTCCATTTTACAATAAACTCTTTATCTAGCTGTCTCCATTTTTAAAAGCCTTATCCCTCCTAGTGTTCTTATCTAGAACTCTCTTTCAAGTGTGTAACTGTTTTCTTTATCTCTCACCTTTCACCACCCCTCTCTTCCTGCAGGGTAATCCTACCCTTCTTCCTCCTAATCTCTAGTTCTTTTTTTTCTTCCTCCTAGAAGTGTTGTATTTTCTACAACTGCATGTTCATTAGCAAGGCAGTGATAGCATCAAATTGCAGTATAATAACATTCTCCCCATCTGATAAATGCATTTTACTCTGAAGCTGCTTCTGTAAAAAGGGATGTGAATTTTGGAGCCGATCAACCCAGCTCTAGGTCAGTGTTTTCAAAGGCAGACATAAATCCTTTTGAAACATTCACAACTTTTAATAATAACAACAATAACTGTATTTTAATGAGATGTACAGACTACAGTGCAAATACAAGAAAATGATCTGAATAGCTACTGAAATTAAATCCTGATGATAGTTCACACCTAGAATAATGAGTTACTCTCAATATCTTATTCTGGCATCAGACATTTCCCCTATAAGGAGGCTCTTATCCAATATGCAATATCATTCAATACTGTCTTCTAAATTGTCCTTTAAGACTTTTCCTAGAAAATTCCCTGGATATAATGCTTATTAATTGCATGTTGTCTTCCAACCATTTTTAAAAGAATAAAGTTAAGCCAAAATGTCTGCAATTTCTAATGTAATCCAGGAATTTCTCACACATAGATATACAAATGCGTGAGAAAGATTCATTAGTATTAGACAAAGATCATTTGATAATGTCTCCTAGAGTGGTTTAATGCCAACATTCACAACTGGTCAAGCTTTCAAGCTCTCTCTAGGTGGCAAAAGTTATTTCTGTGGAACTCTGAAGCAGTTCAATTATTCTGAGCTTTTGCTGTTCTAAATCTACAGATGCTAATGGGTACTTAGTTCTACAATTATAAGGCCAAGAATATTCTGGCATTATACCTCTACCAAACAGAAGCAATGAATCATTCATATGCACCAAGTCAGAATATATAAGGATAAAAGTAATAACTATAGGGCATGAGCTTAAAATCCATTGCCTTAGAATATGTATACTATTTCCTTTGCAAGTATCCAAACGCCATCTGGATGCTTAAATCTTCTAATAGGTACTCACTACATCTTATCGCTGATGTGTTCAGAGATCTCAGCCAGGAAGTTAGATTTATATCTTACTTTGCCACTTACTGTCCGAATGACCTTGGAAAAGTCACTTTGGAATTCAGGGGTGAGGAACCTTTTTTTCTGCCAAGGGCCATTTGGCTATTTATAACATCAGTCAAGGGCCATAAAAATTATCAACTTAAAAATTAGCCTGCTATATTTAGTCAAACATGTAATTAACTCACCCCTAATGCCTTGGCAGAGCTAGACCAAATGATTTTGAGACCCTTATATGGCCCATAGACCGGGACATTCCCCACTCCTGAGAGAGTACCAGGAAGGGGTCACCCTTCTGAATCTAAGTTTCTTTATCTGTGAAATGTGTGGGGGGGGGGGAGAGGAGCGGGGAGGAAGGGATGTGTGGGGGGGAACAACCCCTTACCATGGTTTGCTGAACCCATTAAAATGAGAGCATATATGAGAAAATATTTCATAATAGTCAATGTGTTTCATAACTTACTGTCATGGGCACGTGGCGCAATCGAATTTAGATTATTGTAAGCCTTTCCATTGTTTGGTGCACAATGATAAACTGAGACCCAATGTTTGTATTCCTATTTAACCACTTGATGGAGAGAAACACATTTGAAAGTTACTATGAAAAGATCATCCTTCAAAAGAAGGCTGTTATGTCTACAGATAGACAAAGTTAGACAAAGCCAGGAATTTTATGCTGTTATCTTTATGCACAATCTCCTAACGTCTTGAAGGACATAAAGCATCACTCTCCTTGGTAATATCCCCTCTCTGCTTTATCAGTCCATCTCAACTCTGTGCCTATTTTTATCCCAGTGCAGTGGCAAAACAATAGGTTTGAGTAACTAACTGCTCCTCTACCGCACAAGGAGGAAAACGTAACATGCATATCTAGCTCAAGGGTTTCCATTAGTGTTAAGAAGACAGTCTGCTTCTGAGTGAAAAGAGAGGAAGTGATGGCTTGCTCAGCTTTGATTCAAGTAAGCCACGTATGACCAAGGACTGGGAACAAGAATTGACCAAAACATACAAGCATGCCTGTAAAGGTGTGGTATTCCAAAATAGAGACATGTATACTACACAATTTACAGCACTGGTTTTGTATTAGAACAATTGATTCAAGTAGTGGTTCCGGTACTGCCTACTTTGTTACACATGAGAAAGATTATTTAACACCTTTGCCTCAATTTCTTCACCTTAAAATGGGATATTAATAATATTTATTTTAGAGGATTGTTATGATTCTTAAATGACACAATATGTGAACATTCTTTCATAAGTGTAAAGCAATCATTACGACAGCATTTGACACATTTATTATGCAGCACACTTTCATGGAGAGGTTACTGAACAATTTTCATACCTTTACAGAGAGATTGCCCAAAGCATTTAGCATGTGAGTGTACATTTAGAATAAACAAAGATGGTGGTGATGAAGGGAGGTTATAATATGCAGAATTTGCCAAACAAATTGTCCATAAAGTCACTAAGAAACTGTTGGCTTAGCTGATGGCTGTTTTGCACAACACATCCTAGGATTGGTCTTCAACCAGCACATTTTGGGAAAGAATGAACCTGTGTCTTGTTATGATTGGAGAGGCCAGATGAAACAGTGATTAAAAGTCAAGAGACATATGAAAACATGCTCAAAATCACTAATCATCCGAGAGATGCAAATCAAAATGACAATTAGGTACCATCTCACACCTGTCAGAATGGCTATCATCAACAAATCAACAAACGACAAGTGCTGACGAGGATGCGGAGAAAAAGGAAACCTCTTGCACTGCTGGTGGGAATGCAGACTGGTGCAGCCACTGTGGAGAACAGTATGGAGTTTCCTCAAAAAACTAAAAATGGAACTCCCATTTGACCCTGTGATCCCACTTCTAGGAATATATCCCAAGAAACCAGAAACACCAATCAGAAAGGACATATGCACCCCTATGTTCATAGCGGCACAATTTGCCATAGTTAAGATCTGGAAACAGCCTAAGTGCCCATCAGCAGATGAGTGGATTAAAAAACGTTGGTACATCTACACAATGGAATACTATGCCATTATAAAAAAGAAGAAACTCTTACCATTTGCAAAAGCATGGATGGACCTGGAGAGCATTATGCTAAGCGAAATAATCCAGTCAGAGAAAGATAAATATCACATGATCTCACTCATTTGTGGAATATAATGAACAACATAAACTGATGAACAAAAACAGATCCAGAGACAGAGAAGCATCTATCAGACCGTCAAACCTCAGAGGGAAGGCAGGGGAGGGTAGGAGTAGAGGGGAGAGATCAACCAAAGGACTTGTATGCATGCATATAAGCATAAACAATGAACATAGACATCAGGGGGGTGAGGGCATGAGTGAGGGGATGGGGGGGCAATGGGGGGGCAATGGGGGGATAAGGACACATATGTAATACCTTAATCATTTAAGAAAATAGAAAAAAAAAGTCTATGTTCATGAACCAGACTGAATTTGAATCCTGCCTCCACTATTGCCTAGCTGTGCAAGCATGATCTGCCTCGGTTAACCAATAGGATGAATTTACCTAAAAATATTTACTAAGCATCTACCTGTAGCTAAACAACAGCATCTATAAAACAAACATTAATAAATACTGACATGTCTTAAATTACTTTACCAACATAGTATCCAAGTCTAAGAAATGTAGGTCATGACTGACTGGTCCCTATAAACTGCAATCGCTTTGATAACACAGGTCAACAAAACGAATCCTGCAATTTAATACACAAAAGGTCAAAATGTTTATCCCCTAAAAATGTTTTCTTATGCCAATGTGACCTATAATTTCCAAGTACAACAATGTGACCTATAATTTCCAAGTATAATTTCCAAGAACTATTACGAATAAGAATTTTTTTAAAAAATGTGCTTTTTCCCTGGCTGGTGTGGCTCAGTTGGTTGGGCGTTGTTCTGTGTACCAGGAGGTTGCTAGTTCGATTCCTGGTCAGGGCACATGCTGTGGTTGTGGGCTTGATCCCTGGTTGGGGGCAGGCAGGAGGCAGCCTGATCAATGTTCTGCTCTCACATTGATGTTTCTCTCTCTCTCCCTCTCCCTTCCTCTTTCTCTAAAAGTCAATAAAAAATCTTTTTTAAAAAGTGCTTTTAACAGTAGCTTTCTTGAACTGAATAGATACAGTTTCGCTTTTTCAAATGATAGAAATACTTGAGAAATACTACATAGAAGCAAGCATAGTGTGAGTCCAAGGAATAAAAATCAGTTCATGACTTTTACTTTTTACGTCCTTTCACTCACCAAAGGTAGACAATTTCACTGTCATTTGTGTTCTTTCAATAGGGTGGCAAGGAAGAAGAGAGATTAAATTAAAACTAGTCAAACCTGTTCTGTCCTAGAAGTTTTTCTTAGGTTAGGTGGTAAAGAAGTTCCCAAAAGCATTTTAAAACGTTGTCACTAACACAGATAACTGAAAAATAAATGTTTATTCATTTTGATAAAATCAGTTACAAAATGAAGTTTGTTTCACCAAGTGAAAATAGCTATCATTCAAATACATAAAGGCTTTCTTTAGAAGTTGTTTTAAAAGTGCTATGAATGGTTAATTAATTTGCATTTGGTATTATTTGCCAAATATAGCCAATCATAACATTTACATATAGAGATGGACAGAGATAAAATTCCCAAGTCCAAATATGTACTAGTAACCATAATAAGTGGAAGAGTTTACTTTTTCCCACATTTATGAGAATGAAAATGAAAGTCTTTTGGTGTTCAGACCAAACTCAAAACAAAATTCCTGAACTTCTGTTTTAGAATTTCGATGCCAAGCCTTAGCTAACAAAGTAACAATCCGCCGCACTGTTGCAAAGCTCTTAAAAAAATGGGGTTTTATACAAACACTGACAGGCTCTGACCATCGGTGGCATTAGGAGGCGCCACCATAATTGCAGTCTCCTGAAGACATAACTTATTTCAGGCGAAGTAGGAGAGCCAATATTTTGTATTTTAATTAAGAAACCTGGACTTTGTTTATAATAATTGGCTGTTAGGTCAATTCTTGCCAGGATATACTTGTAAAAGAGAATTTTTGCCTGAAGTAAGCTTTCATTTAAGATTTTGGAACAGATTTAGGATTGGGGATGGAATCCTTTTCAATTATTTATTTTAGTTGCTTTCATTATAATACTAATAGCTTGATATATTTGTGTATGTTTTCAATCTACTCATCAATGGCTATGAATATTCATTATTTGCTTCTTGAAGAAAATTTTTAATCATACCGGTGAAAATATATTGTTTGCTATGAACACAAAAGCCAAACTGTTTTCTTCACTTAACTAGTTAGACCTGAAAATAAATCACTGTTTGCAGTGCTATAAAATGACTCTATCAATATTCAAGACAGAGTTGAACCCCACAGAGATCATCTAATAACACACAAAGCATCTTAGATGTGAAACACTCATATGCTCATTTTGGAAAAAAAATTATATATATATATATATATATATATATATATATATATATATGCTGTTCATATCAAAGCATTCTATATAATTAACCCTTTAAAGCTCCTATTGTCCAAAATGTTTTTCTTTTCAATCATAATTATCTATTGGCACATGTGACAATAGTAATATTACTTAGTATTTGTTTTAAAAGTAAATGAGAGGCAGAATACGTCTGAAAATTATAGCTCTGGAAAATTGGGTTCCAAAGGAAATCCAATGGAACACTGCCACCTTTTGGTGACACAAATGGTAAAGTTGCAGAAGTTTACCGTAGCCTTTTTGAATGAAAATGTTTAGACAGACTTTCAGATTTTAGAAATAGGAATCCTATCTCTGTTGGTATGAAAATAACCATCATAATTTTTTTCTCAGTTGTAGTCCTTTATTTTTAAGTATTTCAGTTTCCATTTTGCAAGCTCGTCCCCAAACTCTTGAACTTTAGAACCTGGAAACGGTTCTTCCTGTTTATTTTGTAAAGAATGGCAAGTAATGGCCCAGTAATGAACAACACAAAGGACTTTTATATCCTGGGCCTGTCACAAGCATTTCTATGACTTCTCTTTATACCTAACCACAACACTACCCTACAGAACAGTATTTTGCAGGGACACACTCAAATTCCCCAAAGTACTAATTGCATTTCTTTCAGCTGGAAGGATTTATGCCTCCTCACTCCTAAGTGTTTTATGTATACTATTTTAAATTATAGGGCCAAAGAAATGATACAGTAGGTGCCTAAGCACATATAGGGACTAATTGGTGTCTGAGGAGAAATAAAGGGCTAAATATAGACAGAGATTTTATTTAGAGTAGGACCTGAAACTACGAGGTTGTCTAAGCATAGGGACAAAACAAATAAAGCAAAGCAAGAGTGGGAGAGTAGATAAGCATTAATAAATAAGATAAATAAAAGAAATAGTCGTACAACAAATTATACTATTTTTTTTCAGTTCAGTTCCTGCAACCTAATAAAGAGCCCCTTTAGCTATAAAAGTAAAAAAACAGTAAATAATATGTAATCAAAGTGAAATAAAAACAAATATATAGATGAACATAAAGAAAAGAGAGAGAAATTCCTAGGTGCCAGCAACCAAGAAGAAATCTAAAAATCAGAGATTTGTCAAGTGACTCCCTAGCTGTTCAGGGGCTTATCAAACTCAGGTCGAGCCCTATTTCTAGGGGCTGCAGATTAAGTGTCCATTTGTAACATGAACATGACCTTGGGCATACATGAGTTTATGTGTAAAACCTGAGATGCGTGTAGAGAGCTAGAAAAATGAGGTGTCTCCTGAGTGACAGAGGAGAGGGATAAAATCACTCTACCTGGGGAAGTCTGGGGAAGTAACAAGAATATTTGATGTGGCCTGAGAATCCAAGTGGAAAACATAAAATCTCTTTTTTTAAAAGTTAAAAGCCTGTGCGGTACTATACTGTCTTTCAGGATAGCAGTAGAATCTCCAAGCCTAGAAATGAAAACTTAATCACAAACTAATTAAACACAGCATCGCTTCAACAACCTATGGCCCACAGTATAACAACAGAGGGGAAAACACAGCAGTAATGATGGGATATTAACTATAATTTAGGTTATAAAAAGGCGGTAACTTTCACCTCATCTCAGGTGTTTTCTCTTTTTCATTCTCTGGCTCTCACTTTTGAGTCACCAGCTGTCCCCCTGTGAGGGCATTCAGGCAGCCTATGGACAGGCCCACAAGGTGAGGACCCAAGGCCTACTAGCAGCCACTTAAGTGAACTCGGAAGCAGATCTTCTGAGACCTGTCAACAGCAACACGAGTGAATTTGTAAGCAACTCTCTCCCTCCATCCACCCCTATCACACCATCAGATGATACCACAGCCACAAACAACGGCTTAACTGCAGTTTCTAGAGATATCTTGAGCCACACGCATCTATTTAGGCTGGGGCCAGATTCTTGACCCACAGAGTGTACGAAATAATAAATGTTTGTTGTTTTAAGCTTCTAAGTTTGATGGTTATTTGTCATTCATCAATGACTAGTTTCTTACATGAGTAAGATGTCCTTAAATCTAGGATAATTATTGGTATCAGTATCTCAACATTCATAATGGAATGCTAAAGAATATTACCAGATAGTCCAGTTGCTAAATATGGACCTGTCATCAATAAACTTTATAGATATCAACATTTTTTAGTCACCAAAGAAAATAAATATTAAAATCTCTTTCTTATTTTAAAAAACATGGCTGAGAAACTATGCAGAAAAGATATTTTAATGGACATACCATCCATGCACTGCTTAAAAAACTTGATCTAAGGATGAGGTGTAAAATAAGCTATACTGTATTAGCTTTTCTAAATACTGATGTTGACACTATTGTCCATCTCTAAATATATCCCTTTTAAAGCATCACATGAAATTTTTATTTTAAAATTTAATTCCAGGGAAATATGTTTCTTCTATAATTTCATTCATTCATTCAATAAATATTTATTGCTTTATCATAAATTAGGCATTTAAGATGATACTGGGAATATATTAGGGGGGAAAAGTGTCTCAGCATGCATAGAAGTAACATCTAAGGAACAAGCAAATACTAAACAACTGATCCCAAGTAGAAAGATGATAAGGTAAAACTTTAACCAACATCCCGAAATGACAGATATCAGATATCAAAGAGAAGTGCTAGACAAACATAAAAATTTTCAAAGGGGATTTATAAAAACCAATTAAGCAACCCATAAGTCCTTTACCTTAAGAGTAGAAAGGGTTCAAAAGTAGAGAATATTGCTGATGTTTTGTGAGTCCCTACTTGTTTTTGTCTGCCTCTAACATCAAACTTAATGACAAGGGTTTTGATGCGTCTCCTCAGAGAACCTGACATGTGCACCTCAACATTGGAAGTTGCAATGGATGGTGTTCTACTCCCACCTAGAAAATGTTAAAGGCAAAAAACCTTGGGCTAATGGCTCTGATGGTGGGTCAAGGGAGATGGCCAAGTTGAGATGGGCTTGTAGTTCCAGAATTCATTAAAGCAAAAGGCACCTGAGGGTTTTCCATAGACCAGATTTGGACCACAGATGTGGGAGAGTCAGTACATTAAGTCATGTTAGGGCCTTGTCCATAAAAGCTATCTAAAGAGTGAACTGGCTGCAGTAGAGAGAAGTTAAAAGCATCCCCTGGATTCCTAGAGCAATAAACGACAAGAAAAAGTATCACCTACATCAAGATAGTACATGAGAAGTCCCGGGTGATGGAAATGCATCTGAAGAATCAACGTAAGTACTTTACAAGAGAAAGGGGTCAGTGTTGAACATCTGTAGGCCAAGGGAATACAAAGCAAACACATGAGAATGTGCAAATAAGAAATCACCTGCTGCTTTTACCTCTCAGCTTTAGTTTCCTAAGGCTGCCATTAACAAATTACCATTAACAAGTAACAACACACTCAACAAAGCTCTGGGTACTAGAGGTCAGTTTGAAATTAAGGTGTCAGCAGGGCCATGCTCTCTTTGCAGGCTCTAGGAGCAGGATTCTTGTGTCCCTTCTATTTTCTGGTAGTTGCCAGCCATCCTTGGTGTACCTTGGCTATAAGTGTTTAACTCTAATATGTGCCTCACTCTTCTTAAGGCCTTTGCCCCTCTGTGTCTGTCTCTACCTCCTCTTCTAAGAAGGACACCAGTCATATTGGACTTCGGGCCTACCCTAATCCAATAACACTCCACTTTAACTAATTGCATCTACAAGGACCCTATCCTATCTAATAATAAAGATGGTAATTGACCATACCTTCGCTATGCTTCCCATTGGCTAATCAGCAAGATATGCAAATTAGCCACCAACAAAGATGGCGGCTAATTTGCATACTGCAGGCAGGGCGGGACAGCGTGAGCCTCCATCCGGGCCCTGAGTGCAGCCCCGCCCCCAGCCAGGACTCCATGGCAATCGGTGAGCAGGAAAGGGCAGCCTGTAGGCAGCACCCAGTAAGGCCTGCTCCTGGGTCGCCATGGCAATCCTAGAGCAGGAAAGGGCGGCTTGCAGGCAGCCCCCGTGTGTGCCTGCTGCTGGGTCGCCATGGCGATCAGGAAAGCGCGGCCTGCAGGCAGCACCCCACCCTGGCCACAGCTCAAGGGAGAGTACTATACGCAGTGGAAGCCAGGAGACTGAGAGATCAACAGAGAGGGGTGCCTGCTCCAAGCCTCCACAGTGTGCTGGGGGCAGGCCCCCAGCGGACACAGACACACACACACACACACACAAAGCGCCTACCCTGAGCCTCCAATGTGGCTGGGGGAAGACCCCCAGCAGGGACACACACACACACACACACACACACACACACACACACACACACGGCAACTGCTCTGAGCCTCTGTTGCCAGACTGTGGTGGTCAGTAGGACATCCACTGAGGGCTCCCAGACTGAGGGGCAGGCTGGGCTGAGGGAACCCCACCCCCCCAGTGCACAGATTTCATGCACTGGCCCTCTAGTTTCCAAATAAAGAGGCATTCTTAGGTTCTGGGTAAACATTAATTTTTGAGGACACTATTCAAACACGTACACACCCCCTACCTCCTAACCATTCAAATCCTGAGGGTGGTCAGAAAAAGTAACTAATGGTGGAGGTAGCTAATGAGCAGACTGTTTTGTCTTCTGCCTCTGCCTCTCTCCAACCCCTTTTTGCCTTGATTCTGCATCTTCAACTTATGCCAGGCTCTGCCTTTCAGTCACATTCACCTTCTTTCAGTTCCTCAGCCTTGCCATACTCACCCTTGCTATTTGGCTTTTACACTGCTGCTTTTCCCACCTGGAATGCTCTTCTGAAATAAATATATTTACATGCTTAAGTTCTACCTATTTCTTCAAAATTCAGATGAAAACTCACTTTGTCAGGACCCAATTGCTAGTTTTCAGTCCATGGCAAAGCTTTTATAACAAAATGAGCTAAAAATAAGTTATAGTAATAATGATACAATCAAATAGATGGATAGATCAATGCATATGCATGTGTATATAAATTTAAGCTTGAGCATTAATATAATTGCAGGCTGTGCTTTCTTGGGAAATATTTTCTTTTTATTATTCTGAGATTTTGCCTTTCCTGCTTTTTTATATTTAAGTGCATTTTATGTTAGCCTATCATAGTGATAGAAGGTGGCAGTTCCTTCTTTTATTGTCCTTAATTGTCAAAGATAAATAAAAAACTATAAAGCTGACAACTTTATGTCAGAAAAAAATTGAAATTTTATGGGCTTATGAAATCTAGAAGCCTGGGAATCACTGAGACTCTAATGGTGAGACTTTCATATGGCTCACTAGAGAAATGAAAGTGTGGAAAAACACTCGAAATAACAAAGATACTCTCTTTTCACTAACTATGATTGCCTTCATTCTGTGTTTTTTACTATTACTCTCACAGCTACTAAACTTATTTTTATTCCAATATTTACTGTTGGTCCCTATACTATATTTCTCAATCCATTACTCACTGTTGACTTACCCATCATTATTGCTTAATTCAGTGCCTCCCTTCGTAAGACCTCTGAATTCCACATCTCCTTAACTTTTTAACATTCCCATTTAACCAAGCTGTTTCCTCAGGTCCTTTCCATTGACTGTATTCTCTGCTGTGGTTCCCAGAGTCATGCTGTACCAGCAGGGCCCTCATCACTATACCCCAATCATTTATTACTATTACTCCCTTGTTGGCTCTGTATTTAATATTTTTACAGTGGCTCCTCCAAGCTAGCCTAGTCATTTCAATCTCCCACTCCAATTCTATACTCACTAACCCATGTTCAGTTCATTCTATAATGCATTGAGATCATTTAATGAATTTTAAATTAATTCCTTTTCTACCTAATAATGATTCTGGATCCTCTTTTATTTTCTTTTTCTCCTCTATGCCATGTGAAAAAATGCCTCAAATCTCTCCAGTCCCTTACACTTGCAGGATTCTGTACCACTCTACATTGCCCAAGATCAGCCTCCAGCACTCTCCTTTGTTAATATTTTCTACCAAGTGTTATTGTCAATCATCAGACAAATATGCATTTTTCCAAATATACATTGGTCTGAATATCACACAAACTCTCTGTTTTACCTATCAATCACTGGCAAATTATTATTATTATTACCTGTCCTATTCAAACTACCATCATTTTATTACTATGCATTTGTCAATTACTACTATTAAGATTTTGTCCTTACCATTTTAGCTGAAATTGTTTTCTTATAAGTCTGATATCCTAATTATATGATTAAATAAATTTTCCCATTCTTGATGTTTCTGATGTATTCCAATAGCAGTTGACACTGTAGTTCCAATATTTAAAAATGTCAACCCATTATTTCACTCTGAAACTTTTTCTTCTCTTGAATACATGGCACTGATTATCTTTCCCTCTGTGTATGCAGGAAAAACTTCCTAGTCATTAAAACTTGGAAAAATACCATAGGCTGCTCTCATATGTACACTCTTCAAATAAGTCTACCAAGGCCTTCCCCTCAATTCCAGGAACACCACCAATTATGTGTCTCTGTCATTGTCTTCTCTATCAATACATTTATCTCTTCTGCTGAACCTCCAAAAATAACGTGCTCTTTGAAAGTAGGTAGTTTTGCTTTTTAATCTGTGGGAGTTCAGTGCTAGATAATGCTAGGCACTTAGTTAGATATTCTATAAATGATTATGAACTCATTAATGGAAATTAACCAAATGACACTAGGTAATGAATATTCTAGGAAAATGTAAGAGCAAATATAGAGTCCTAGACTTCAGAAAAAGCATGTGTATTTAAGGGCAGACTGAAAGAATGACTGAATACAGGGATAAAGCTGAAGAGGCAAGCATAAAGAGTTTTGTATCTCATCTTATAGGTTTGAGACCCTTTCCTAAATGTTAGGAGAAATCTCTAAAAAATGTTTAGAACTGTATTAGATACCACCTCACACCTTTTAGAATGGCTATTATCAACAAGACAAGTACTAACAAATGAAGGAGAGGTTGTGGAGAAAAAGGAACCCTCATTCACTGCCGGTGGGAATGTAAACTGGTACAGCCACTATGGAAAATAGTATGGAGCTTCCTCAAAAAAATTAAGAATAGATTTACCATATGACCCAGCAATCCTTCTTCTGGGTATCTAACTGAAAAATTTAAAAACACTTATTTGCAAAGACATACGCACTCCTATGTTCCCTGTAGCATTTTTCACAGGGGCCAAGATACAGAAACAACCCATGTGTCTTTTGATAGATGATTAGATAAATAAGATGTGGTGTACATATACAATGGAATACTATTCAGCCATAGGAAAAGATAAAATATTGCCATTTGCAAAAACTTGGATGGATCTTGAGAATATCATGCTAAGCAAAATAAGTCAGACAGAAAAAGTCAAGAACCATACAATTTCACTTATATGTGGGATATAAAACTGAAAGGAACAAATGGACAAACAAGACAAATAAACAAACAAAAATTTACAGACACAGGAGAAAACCAAGATGGCAGCATAGGTAAACACCTGAAATTGCTGCCTCGCACAAACACTTCAAAAATACAACTAAAAGACAAAATGGACAGCATCCAGAACCACAGGAAGGCTGGCTGAGTGGAAATTCTACAACTAGAAAGAAAGAGAAAAGCACACTGAGACTCAGAGGAGGTGCGGAAGTAAAGTGCAGAGGTATGGAGGCACACGTGGAAAGGGCTGGCAACTGAGGACGCGGCTGTCTTTTTCAATCGGGAGGGAGACCCAAGCTCCTGACGGCCCTGACTCCAGTTCCGGGCGAGTCTCTGGGGACCCAGACTCATACGGGGAGAAACTGGACTGTCTGGCATTGGTTAGTTAATTAATCTCAGATCTCTGGTTATAATCTTCTCTTGATTCTCTACCTCCCCAATATCAAAATCATTTTGTAAATGATGTGAATTCTTTCTCAGTAGCAGTTTTCATGTTTGCCCCAACTGTTTATTTCATTCTCCTATCACCATTTCTCCAAAATAAACTTAAACTCCCTTAAGTCACCTACAACAATTTACATTATCTTATTGAAACATTGCTTTGATCATATCACATGCCTTCAAAACACTTTTTCAGCATTTACTTCCTAACAAATAAAGCAAACACTACTTTTACAAAGAGAAACAAAACCCTCAAAATTGTTGCTCAGCTCAAATCAACTCCATTTTCCTAAAAGTATATCATTTTTCATGTCCTGTGTCTGCCAACAGATATCCTCTTCACTTTCTCCGCTTATCCAAATTCCACTCACCATCTCAGACTCAGTTTAGATGTCATCTCAACAATGCTATTTGCTTTGATCTCAAGTAGAAGAGATCACTCTTTCCTGGGCAATCTGACAGTCAATTTTGACAGCTCCTATCACACTTTTTACACACTGTGAACTAAAGTTATGTGTTTAACTCCCCTATGAGATGACAAACAGCTTGAAGATGGAGAATATATTTTGTGTATCTCTTAGCTCTCACAGAGCCTTATACAGTAGATCTTCAATAACACGAGTAAATTTCTGAATGCAGCAGTGTTAGTGCAAGAAGAGTCCAGAAAAAGAACAGGCACAAAAGACTGAGACAAAATGATTTACTGGTCAGTAACTCAGACATTCAAATACCTCTGTTATTATTATTGTCAATCATAACATGCACAAAGACTTCTTAATTAGGGTTGTGAAAAATAAGTTTAAAAATGAATTCAGTACACACAAATAATAATATACCAATAGTAGAGCCACCAGCATACATTAAACACACCATGGAACTGTGCATTGTGATCGGATTCTAGGCCTTTTGGGAAACACTGGGGAGCTAAAGAAAGGGTCCTGCTTGCTTATTATCCTGGTAAGTGTAGTAGTGAGTAAAGAACACTATGAATACAGTCCCATGAAAAGTTTTGAACTACGAATTCTAATTTGATTCAGCCAATAGTTTGAAGTATCTTTTATGTACTAAACACTATGGGTTAACATAGTGTGAAAGAGAAGATGGTAAGATACAGGACCTTCTCAAGAATCATATCATCTAATGAGAGTGACAGAGAGGTGTTAACAGTATGAGATGACTGCTCCAGCCCCCCAAGGCCCAGCACCAAACTTAAAATGTCCACGGCAGTCACCAGGGATCACGGCCATGGCCCCAGTGACAGTCCTCATCTGGCTACCATCTGAGGCAGCCATGGTGGCAGGACCCCGGCCTCCACAACCCAGAAATCTCTGATTGGACAACTCCTGTGTCTTCAGCTCTGGCTTTTCACCCTGTAGAACTCAGGCATGAGGGTCACAGCCACCACAAAGGAAGAGCCCAGCTGCCTCCATGCTGCCGGCATTTGTGCTATCTCTTCCCCGTCCCATTTTTGACAAACAGCCTTCAACTTGAATTTAATTTAGACCAGAACTGTCCAGTAGAATTAGAATGCAACTCAGTGAGCCACATATGAAATTTTAAATTTTCTAGAAGCCACAATTTAAAAATATATAATGAAACTAGTAAAATTAAGTTTAATAATATACTCACTTAACCCAATATAGTCAACATATTAGCATTTTCCTGTTTTTATTATTTTTTTATTGTTGACTCTATTACAGATGTCCTCTATTCCCCCATTTCCCCCCTCCACCATGCTCCACCCTAGCCTAGGGTTTCACCTCATAACTGTCTGTGTCCATGGGCTATGCATATATGCATATATATTATTTGGTTGCTCTCTTCCCACCCTCCTCTCTAAAATCTGTCTCTGCATGCCTCTGGTCCAAGAATATATGCATCCCTATGTTCATAGCAGCATTATTTAAAATAGCCAAGATCTGGAAAGAGCCCAAATGCCCATCAGTAGATGAGTGGAGAAAAAAGCTGCGGTACATTTACATAATGGAATACTACATGGCTGTAAAAAAGAAGGAATGCTTACCCTTGGAGACAGCATGCAAGGACCTAGAGAGTATTATGATAAGCGAAATAAGCCAGTCAGAGAAAGACACATATCACTTGATCTCACTTACATGTGGAATCTAAAGAACAACATATTGGCATTTCAATGTTATCAAAAATTAAGATATTTTGAATGTTTTATATCAAATCTTTGAAATACAGTATTGTATTTTATGCATACAGTATATTTCAATACAGACTAGCCACATTTAAGTGCTGAATAGCTATATGTACATAGTTGCTATCATATAACCAAGCACAGCTGTAGACTTTTGCTATCCATAGGGAGACTGAGGTAGGAAAAGATACTCACCACAATGGGGAAATCGATTACTATAAATGTTACACACCATTTAGATTTTCTATTTTTTAAAACTCATAAGAAAAGACAGTCTCAAATAAATGTCATCCTAGAGATGCAGATCTAACTGCTGTGGGAATACCAAGATCAAGATTGCCGAGGAGAAATGGAAAAGAAGAGGTTGCAGGCCTTGACCTAAAATCTGAAAGATGAGTGGAATGTTGACAGAGGAGAACTGGGGTAGGGTGGGACAGGGGAAATCCTCACACAGTGTAGCATAGGGGCAAAGTTTCAAAAGCATCAACTTGTAAAATATATCCACAGAGGAGCAAATGGTCCAGCCTGGATGGGCAAATATAGAAATATATGAAAAGCAAATTGCTTAAGTGTTTGAATCTCACTTAGATAATTATATGTAGGAAGTAAAAAAAATTAAAAATAAAAATAGAAATGCTTCCTTATCTTTGTTCCTTGATGGATTAGGGATGCCTTATATCTTTCTGAATTAGCATGTAATATACTCTTCTATTGTGTTCTGAAAATGTAAACAGCGGGACTAACCAATAGCTATACCTCATCCTCAGTGCCTTTATCCTTTACATTTTATCTGAAAGGACAGAACCAGGTCTATGATTAACCACTTATTTCCTAGAGGAAATATTGATTTTATCTGGGAAATGAAATGGTAAAGTATAAAAATTTAGGAGTTGTTTTAAAATTGACTAGAGGCTCAGTGCACGAAATTCATGCATGGGTAGGGTTCTTAGGCCTGGCCAGCTAATTAGGACCCATCAGGGCCTTCTGGCTGCCAGCCGAGGCCTCCCTTCCCCAGCTGCCGGCCTTCCTTCGTTCCTCACTGCCCTCTGGTGATCAGCATACGTCATAGCGAGTGATCAAACTCCCAGTTTCCTGGTCGAACTCCCGAGGGGACACTTTGCATATTAGCCCTTTTTATAGATAGATAGATAGATAGATAGATAGATAGATAGATAGATAGATGATAGATAGATAGATATAGATATAGATATAGATTGCATTTTATTATAACTTTACATTATTTTTATCCTAGCCAGTTTAATCCTAGAAATTGTTATAAAATGTTGTCATACATTAAAAATGAGATCATGGCCTACTTCTGGCCCACAGGAAGTCACATGTTAGCAATTTAATAACTGCTGGAGTGAAGGGA
This sequence comes from Myotis lucifugus, assembly GCF_000147115.1. NCBI lineage: Eukaryota > Metazoa > Chordata > Mammalia > Chiroptera > Vespertilionidae > Myotis > Myotis lucifugus. The sequence goes on from NW_005871128.1 coordinate 1,871,986, forward strand.
GAGAGATACAATTTACTGACTACTAGATTGTGCCAAGCACTAAGCTAAGTTGTGGGGGTATACACCTAATTTATTCCTCAAAATAACTCTATGAGCTATATATCTTTTTCTTTTTTATTAATTAATGATATGGCTTTGTTTCTGAAGTATATACATTCAACAAATAATTTTGAATTTTAAAATTAATTTAAAAATTTACTTTGGGCGGTGAGTGCATGATGCAGTGTGCAGATGATGTGTTATAGAGTTGTACACTTGAAACCTATATGGTTTTATTAACCAATGTCACCTCAATAAATTCAACAGAAAATTAATTTAAAAATAAATGACATGTTTTCAGAAATATTTGTTGGAGAAAACAAGGTGTAATAACTTATACAAAGTCATACTTGCACTACTTGGCAGACACAAAATTGAACCCAGATCTCTGATCCAAGGACCATGGTCCTAAACATGTTTTATTGACTGTCTACAGCATGGTTCATAAAACACAATATTGACAAAATGAAGGTATCATTGTTATCTAGATTTATTATATAGCTATGTCTATAAATTTCTTAGCTCAGTACTAGGCACATAAAAACAATCAGTTGATACTGGTCATTATTACCAATGCAATTCATATTATTGATTAACAAGATAAGCCTCACCAAAATATCAAGCAGTAAAAAAATTTCTATTTGAAAAATTGAATTACTGTGTTGGGATTCACCAGATGACTATAAATTCTTCCCTGGACTTGAGAATAAAAGAGCTCTAGGGAGAAGGATCCATGGGAAATGGCTATGGAAGGGTAGAGCCAAGGCATTCTGAGGAAGGGAAAGTTCAGAGTATTTGTTTATCTTTTCCCCAGGCTCAGATTTCCAAAGGCCCCAAACATCGAGAGAGAGAGAGAGAGAGAGAGAGAGAGAGAGAGAGAGAGAGAAAGGTAAAGTTTAGACAAACATGACTCCTTTGTTCAGATAAAGAGGTCCAGTTCCAAAGAGATAATGGGAAAGGAGGACCCTTGAGGGGAGACCAGTGAAGCAGGGGCCCAGGCTGGGTCAGGGTTTTGAAGAGACATGCAAGAAAGTGTCTATTAGGTCAGAAAAGCCAAGCAGAGATTTTGATGGCAGAGGGAACTTATAAACCAAGTAATAATTCAGATTTATTGCTAATAAATCAGTAGTAATTCAGAAAGCCTATGATAGCAGAGAATGACACAGTCTTATTTCCCAACTAGATAGAAGCCAAACTTGAGCATTCAACTTTCTGTAAAAAGATATTGAGGTTTTAAAAGTACACAAATCAAAATAAACAGTATTTAAGATAAAATATCTGTGGTTTTATTAGGTGATGTTAAAAAATAAAAAGGAAAACCAAAGGACAAAAGCAAAGCTGTATCTCTACACTACATACTGACAGCTGTCAGAGGGGAGGAGTGAAGGGAGACTGGATGAAAAAAGGTGAAGGGATTAGCCAAAGAACATACATGCATAACCAAGAGACACAGACTCCAGTGTGACAATGGCCAGAGGGAAGGGGGCAGGGATTGGGGCTCAGTGAAGGAAGGGAAAATGGGAACATCTGTAATCGTGTCAACAAAAAAAGTTAAAAAAATGTGTCAGCAGAAGAGCAAGCAAATGAGAAGGAGAAAATAAATATAATTAATGAAGGGATGATGCCAACACCTCTGACTTTAGGAAAAGTTACTTTTCCTAAAAGGAAGAGGGATAAATAAAATCAAAGCGTTTTACTCAGAGTGTTACATTTTTAAAGCAATTTATTAAGGAATCTAAGGATGATGATTTCTTATTTAGCTAGTCGTGTGTCAACTGAAATTTGAAATAAATCATTTCCCACATCTTAGAATTTATTTCAAAAAATTTAAACAGCCCTGGCCAGTGTTGTTCAGTGGTTAGAGTACCAACCCTTGCACAGAAAGATTTCAGGTCCCATCCCTGACCCGGTTGGGGCATGTGCAGGAGGCAGCCAATCTATATGTCTCTTTCACATTGATGTTTTTCACTCTCCCCCTTCCTTCCTCCCTTCCACTATCTCTAAAAATCAATGGAAAAATATTATCCGGTGAAGATTAACAACAAAAAAGTAAAAAATAAATAAAAATGTAAGCATCTTATAAATGCAAAACACCTATTCATTTTTTTTCTCACTTAGAAAACTTCCATTCCTGGGCTCAATTAATCTCTATGAACTAATGAAGGTCAATAACCCTGAAGTGCAACCCAGGCCTATAAGGTCATGACCAATATGAGAACGTGGGTACTTTTAAACTATTCGCTAGACTTTTTTTTTTCTGTTCTGTAATCTTTTTGGAGGGGGGTGAAATTTGGAAGAGAAGACTTTCTTAGTGGTGTTGTGTTCATGTGTTAAAAAGGAGGTCAATACCACACCAATAATTTTTGGAACTCAAGCATATCATTAACAATTTTTCCTCGTGTCTGGTTATATGAAGGGTAAAAAGCAGGGAATGATGCTACTTATGTTTCCTCACTTAAAATCTTTGTCTCTGCCTCTTTCAGGAACTCAAGTCTATGTTTTTCCTCATTAATTACACTTTAGAAATTATTTCCATCATTTTAATAGTCACTAAAATGCACAGAAGGAATCCTCATCAGACCAAAGGGTAAAGATGGAATTTGTGAGCGGCACAATCAGATTATGTCACCTCTTCACCCTTGGCATTGACATCAGTGGGAGGAAAATACACGGGTAAGGACAGAGTATGCCTGGGGCCACGGGATGGAAGGGTGAACTTGTGACAATTTCAGAGATGGTGACATTTGATCTGAATCCTCAAAGAAAACCTTATTCTTTATTACAGAACTAGAGGCCCAGTGCACAAAATTTGTGCATGGGGGGGAGGGGTCCCTCAGCCCAGCCTGCACCCTCTCCAATCCAGGACCCCTTGGGGGATGTCCAACTGCCTGTATCCTTCAGGGATTGGGGATAAACCGATAGTCAGACATCCTCTTGCAATCCAGGACCGCTGGCTCCTAACCACTCGCCTGCCTGCCTGCCTGATCACCCCTAACCACCTCTGCCTGCCAGTCTAATGGCCCTAACTGCTCCTCTGCCAGCCTGATTGCCCCGAACCGCCTCTGCCTGCTGGCCTGATCGCCCCTAACTGCCCTCCCCTGCTGGCCTGATCACCCCGTAACTCAGTGATGGCGAACCTATGACACACGTGTCAGAGGTGACACGCAAACTCATTTTTTTGGTTTATTTTTCTTTGTTAAATGGCATTTAAATATATAAAATAAATATCAAAAATATAAGTCTTTGTTTTACTATGGTTTCAAATATCAGAAAATTTCTATATGTGACACGGCACCAGAGTTAAGTTAGGGTTTTTCAAAATGCTGACACGCCGAGCTCAAAAGGTTCGCCATCACTGCCCTAACTGCTCCCTCCTGCCGGCCTGATCACCTCCTAAATGTTCCCCCCTGCTGGCCTGATCGCCCCCTAACTGCTCTCCCTTGCTGGCCTGATAGCCCCTAACCGCCTCTGCCTCGGCCGCTGCCATCATGGCTTTGTCCGGAAGGACGTCCAGAAGATGTCCAGTCTAATTAGCATATTACCCTTTTATTAGTATAGATGGTCTTCCTTTAGCTGAAAAGATCACTCATTTCAACCTTGCACTTCAGCTAGAATTGGAACAGGGAGAACCAAGAAATCATCTTACCCATTAGATAGAGCAGCAATTTCCAACCTTTTTCATCTCATGGCACACATAAACTAAGTACTGAAATTCTGTGGCACACAAAATGTAGATTTTTTTTGCAGATCTGAGAAAAATAGGTGTAATTTTGATTCATTCACACCAGACAGCTATTGTCATTTTTTTATTTGACAATCTAAGGAGGGGAAGATCAGCTCCCTGACTACATAGTCAGGTATTGCATGTTTTAAAAATTCTCTCGGCCCAGCAGTTGAAAATCGCTGAGATAAAGGAGTTGCCACAACAGGTTTTATAGACTAGTTTTCCTGCCCATCAAAAATATTCAGTAAGAGTTCACAAAGGGAAAGCGGGTATGGAAAGGAGTCCCTAGCACTTGCACAAAAGTAGAAGATGAGAGAATTCACTTTGCGCCCCTAGGAACTTTGGGTAGCTAAACAGATGGGCCTGTTTTGAAGTGCAGAAGAAAAGGAAGGCAGGAAAATGGGGTGGAGCCAAAATGTAGATAGTCTTGAGCTCCATGCAAGAATGTTTAATCTGCCAGGAGTGAGGAGTGAAGATTATTTATAAAGCAGAGACTTCATGTAATCAACTACCTGCAGTGGTCATATGGACAAAATCATGGAGAAACCCAGGGTTAATGCTGGCAACTAGGAAAATATCACTGTAAAATTTGTCATTAGTTATTTTTTTAATATATTTTATTGATTTTTTACAGGAAGGAAGGGAGAGGGATAGAAAGCTAAAAACATCAATGAGAGAGAAACATCAATCAGCTGCCTCCTGCACACTCCCCACTGGGGATCAAGCCTGCAACCCGGGCATGTGTCCTTGGCTGGAATCAAACCTGGGACCCTTGAGTCCGCAGGCCGACACTTGCTGAGCCAAGCCAGTTAGGGCTCATTAGTTATTTTGTCATTACAATTAGAATGTAAGAGGGGAAGCTAAAAGTTAGTGTTCAGGTAATCCTTTTATCTGAAAGTTCCTCAAATAGACTTTTTAATGAAATGTTTCCAAAGCAGGGAAAAGTAAAATCAACTTTATAGGGGGTTCATGTCACTGACAATGGGTCTGTTTTACTTATTCTTATAACACTAGCATCAAAAAAGGCCAATGTTACCAAGAATTTGTTAATTTTAGGGGTATCAGTCCTCTCTTGGCTAAAGTTCTCACTTGGAAAACGTGGGAAATCAGCCCATCTAAACAAGCTCCATCTATCCCATTTGGCATGATGGTGACAAGAGTGAGCCAAACAAATAAATATTAACAGTTGACAGGCAAGTCTCCCTGCTTCCACTGCTGAAAAGGGAAGTAAGCCCCCTCAAAGTCACGTACAGTCTTTGGCTACAGATTCTTCCCCCGTAGGGCTCACTTTATCTCTGGTTATAAAGCTTTTCAGAGGAAATTCCCTTCTCACAAGGGTCTGCTCACCGCTGTGCCCAGCAGGAGGACTCTATCCACAGGGCTGCTTACACTCCTGTCATTTAGGCTGATTCTGCAACTGACGTTGGAGTTCTCTCCTGTAGACTTAAAAAATCTAAGATCTCTACTTGACAACTTAGACATTGTACCTTTTATTCAAACATTTCTCAACAATAACCCATAAAAGCTCCCCTGACCTGAGGGGAGGAGAAATGTAAGCGGTTGCATCAGTCACCTTCAGACCCAAAGAATACAGAAGGACAACTGGAACCACCTCCAAATTGTGTGACTTTTCCACCTGTGTAGCTGGAGAATCCTATATATAATAAAGAGCTAATATGCTAATTAGACCGGACAGCAGAATGACCTTCTAGAACGACCAGTGGGCGGGGGGCAGGGCCAGGAAGCAGCCAGGGCTGCAAGGGCCTACCCTTGCACGAATTTCGTGCATCAGGCCTCTAGTCTAGTATAATGTCAGACCCCTTACAGTGCTCAGTAAATATAGAGATCCCACATAATCACAATCACTTCCTGTGATTAAAGCTCATACGATATTGTTAATTACATTCTTCTTGAAAGTTCTCTCTCCTTAGTGTCTTTACATGCAGTTCAAGAGAGAGTAGAATGTCTTCCTATACAAGATCTAACCTTGATTGTACGACAGCTAAGAATTTAGAGTTTTCTTCTGTTTATACCCATATGGCACTTAGAAACATTTAGAACTTTTAAAGAAATAAAAAAGGATTACTTTGGCTTGAATCAAAATGAATGTGATTACATTTTCACCCCCTCCTCCCCTATCCCCCCCCACTAGGTCTTCACTACCCTATTATCTTGTGTCCATGGGCCATGCATATAAGTATATAAGCTCTTTGGTTTATCTCTTCTCACCCCCCACCCCTGCCCAACTCCACATTGAGGTATGTCAGTCTGTTCCATGCCTCCATGCTTTGTGTCTTATTTTGCTGGTCAATTCATTTTGTTCATTAAATTCCACAAATAAGTGAGATCATGTGATATTTGTCTTTCTCAGTTTGGTTTATCTCATTTAGCATAATATTCTCCAGGTCCATATGTTAGTGATAGTTTTAATTTCAACTGGACATGATCATATCTACGATGTCTGGATGGTAGGAAAAAAAATGAGTAATTGTATCATATTATACTTACAAGGTATCTTCATATCTAGACAGCTTCAAACTGTAAAATTGGGTCAGGACAGAGACAAGAGAAATAATGTTTTAATAAATGTGGTAGGCTCACAGTACTGGCTATTACTTTACTTTTCCTCTATTTCCTTAATACACGATGTCAGAGTAGTATTATAAAGTCTTGTGCTTTCATTTGTGAGAATCTTTACAAAAAATAACAAAAGAAATAGCTTTGTCAACAAACTCTTTCATGAAAATTCTAATCTTACCTTATTAAAGTCTAATCTTATTCTACACTTTGATTTATATATTACTTATCTTGAGTAAAACATGGAAGAGACTGTGGATTGAGTCAACATGCCAATGATATGCTCTGGGGCAGGGGAGGGGAGTGCCCTGCTGTGTATTGTTTGCCCAAATTCTATGGTGTAAATTTTTTCATCTATCTTTCAGCTAGAGTTCTGGAAACAAATTCGATGCCACCAATGAGAGGTACTTGCACAATATTTAGAATGGAAAAACTGAATCAGAGGCTAATCTTCTCTGATGGAAAGCAAAGTTGTAAAAATGTGAGATGTTCCTACAAATCATTTCACTGTTCCCTCTCCAGGTGGCTGGGTACCCAGCATTTACCGAACAGCAGCACCGTTGGGGCATTCTTAAACTTGACAGAGCCCATAGCAGTCTACATGAAGCATGAGCAGATTCTGGTGAGTCAGTTCTGCAAAGCCCCGAGAGGTTTTCCTGGAGGACTAGCTTAGTCCATACACACTCAGAAGCCTGTACTTTCCCTATGTTAAATCCTTTATGCTTAAAATTTGCCACATGACTGGGTGTTTTGTTGGTTCCCATGTACAACTTGAAATTTCTTAACTCTGCATACCTGGCCATTTCCTCTCCTCAACTGTGAGAATATCAACTCAAATATTAATTTATGAAATCTTCTTAGACAAAGATTTCCTTTTCCTTCTCAGAAGTCCTATAACCCCTTGTTTGTTCATTCTCAAGTTACAGGGATCCTGGATATGCATATAAATTGTTCTCATTTCAGGATTTACACAAGTTCAGGACAGGTGAGGTAGACCCAAGTCATATATTTGCATAGAAGCAATAAACTGTGGGGGAAACTTTAAGAGAAACAAGCATAGGCACACAAGATTAGACCGATAACATTCTCCTCTTTATCAGAGGATTGAGGGTTTGGGGTACAGCCTTCCTTCCCTAAACCTACAAATTTGTCTCAACCCCAGAGAGAGGAGCTATCTGCAAGAAAAAATAAATCATTGCTTCACTAAAATTCTGAATATCATTGGTGTACACACCATAAAGGGAAAGAGAAAGCATTTCCCCTATTTTGTTTACATACCACAGCTACAGAGCCTGAGGACCACCAACTCTCCCAGCAGTGAGGGGCATTCACACAGCTTACCGAGCAGCTTCAGCTGTGACATCTCTTTGATACTAAATTTTCAGTGGGTGGTTAAACAGCAAGTTTGGCAGACCCAGGAAAACGCTGTGTAGGGTGCAGAATTGAGACTGGTGCCTTCAAACATGAAAAGGGGCAATAGTGTGCGCACATACACACAAATAAAATAAAGCTTTGGATGGCATGCAGTATCTCATGTAAGTCGCCTACCAACATGTTTGAGCATGTGTAGCCAAATCTATGCAGAAGAAAAGAGAAAAAAATGGCATGTGGTTACTGTAGCCAAAACACTGTGCTCTAAACACATATGCGTACCATCTAGGGAATCCCAGAAATAGCGAGGGAAAATAGTTTTAGTGAAGGGGAATACAGCCAAAGGAATAATGTTTGTTATGAAAAATATGATCTACATTTATTTCCAGGCTCATGTGGCCTGGCATCAAGATTATACAAGTAATGGGTGGCAGGCAGCGATATGAATGCATGTGATTTTCCCCATGTAATCAAGCCTATAAACTCCAAGCTCAGTTATGAAGCCCACACAATACCTAATACATAATAGGTAAGCAATGTACATATTAAATAAATGGATACCATTTTCTTCTATACATTTTCTTCTCCACCAAACACTCACACACATCATACATAAACACTACCAACACCATAAATCACATTCATTCAAATTTTACTTTTGTAGGAATTGTAACAATAGGGTTTTATGAAATTTTATTCTGAGAAAACTCAAAGGACTTTTAAATTTATTTTCATATGTATAAATCATTAATATGTTTCTTAGGTAGTAAAAGTATAGTATAGTGATTGTAAATTTTATGTTACAAATGAAAATTTAGCATTGGTAATTGCAATTATTTTTTCAGTTTATGTAATAGTTATTTCACCCCTGAAATAGAGGTAGAGAAAAAAAATTAAATAACTTGACACTGTTTTATGCTAATTTCTGTAAAATATGCTATGTTCTTAAATATACACAATAATTTTGATAACTTTTCCTTTGAAAAATATTTAGAGGTATTAAATCTATGCTCTCAAGAGGTGTGTGTATACATGTAGCAGAAGGTCATTTTTTCCTTTGGTAGAATAATTAGAGTTCCCTTTTGAAAAAATAAAATAGCAAGTAAGTACATTGGCAAGTCCAATGAATATCTTTAAATATTAGCTCTGCTGACTTCAAAAGAAGTCAATTGATGCCATATTATGCCTTTATTCTCTCAAGAGATAGCAATCTTGTATGTATAAGACATGTTTACTTTAAAGACCACATAATGTTTTACAACTACAATTTCTTAAAAAAAAAAAGACAAAAACATGGCCTAGGGCAGTACCATAATATGAATAAATATCTTCAGCCATGAAAATCCTACACTTGACCAAATTTGCATGCTTTTTATATTTGTAGTAACTATTTAATACTATGAGAATATATATATATATAATATATATATACATATATATATTATATATATATATGTATATATACATATATATTTTTTTTTTCTTTAAATCATATCCTAATAAGTTCTTAAAAATAATAGCCTCCAAAGAGGGAATTCTGGTGAGGCTTGACCCACAGTGACAAAAAAAAAATCTGCTAATCTCCTATCAGACAGAGTTAAATAACATTGTTATTAGAGACTTTGATGATTTTGGAGGCAAATTTAATAATGATATAAATCAAATGTTAAAATAATCCTCTAAGGAAACTTACTTCATTTGGGAGAAAAATAAGTTTCACCAGTAACCATAGTGAGTTGATATTATTGCAGTTGTTTTTATAAGTTGTTGCTATGACTTTTTTGACTTTTGGGCTAGATTCTACTTCAAATACAACAGATGGCAACAATTACACTTTTGTAACTTTTTTCTTGAATAACTAAACAGAGCACAATAAAATAAACAAGCTTATACACTAGAGAGTTTTGTCTTGATTCACATTTTATTAAAACTAAAAGGGCACAAAGTAACTCAAACCAAAAATAAAATGAGACCTCCATGTATCCCAAACTTTACGCCCAAATTTTAAAATATTAAAATATTCCACTGTTTTACTTCCCTCATGATTTCAAGAGGACTAAAACAAAAGAAACAAAAATATTGTAAAGAAGAAAGTTTGCAAAACTGACAGCTCAAATCAGAAGCAAATGTTAGAGGTCTAGGAGGAAGTTCCTCTGTATCTGCCTCACTTGCTACAAAATTTGAGAAATCGGATTTAGGTGGAATTGAAATCAGAGAAAAAATATCTTATAATGAAATTTTATTCCAAACAGTTTTAAATTTAGTTCTCACTATTATATGATATGTGATCGTGCCCTGACTTTTCTTTTCTGACCCCTTCAGAACAATATTTGGTAATTTTCAAAATTCAAACTGAAGTGTACATATCAAACCAAATTATGGTTACTAACCACAAAGCATATTTTTAAATAAATTGATTCTATAAGGATTATTTACTGAAAATGGCATAGTTGATGGGAAATTCTCTCTAATAAATAGAGCACAACGTTCCATTTGCAGATGTTTAAAATGATTATGTGGGCTTTGGGTAAATCATTCAACTTTATTTTTCTTATTCTAGTAAATGAAGACAACAAATTCTCTGACAAGATAGAATTTGTAAATCATGCTCAAATGTTGACATATTATAATTAGATAGGGACTTTAATGCATCATAATAATATCAATGTTGAAATGATTAGTCATTGTTATCCCACTGGCATCGATAAGAGTGTTTTTTAAATAGTGTGTGGAATGGTTTATAAAGTGCCAAATTGCCTTTATGAATGATCTCATCATGATTTCATTCTTTGGTTAACAGCTTGAGTGTTTGATAGAGTAAAGTGTTCTTACTGAGCAATACTCAAAGTATTTGCCTATAAAATTTTTATTTTAAAAACAAATCCTGCAAAAATTCAGCAAGTGACTAGTTAAAAAAGATCAGCAAAAACAAAATCTTAGTAATGGTTAAAGATATAATTTTCCTAAATAATTATGATCACTACTACAAAATCAATTAATTACTAGGTATTGCAGACAGAGGCCACAGATCCTAGCACAAATAGACTAAAATTTCATATTCATGAAATGTTTCCTTACTTTAAAAAGAATACTTAAAGATTACTTGTTTTCTCTTTGGAAAACCAGAAAGAGTAAAACAATCAAGCAAAAAAAGCACTCATCATGCTCAGAGCACTTTTACTATCTATCCTTTCAGGTATCTTATTTTTCTATGGCTGTCCAGGAAGTCCTCTACTTACATATGTTTGATTTCCTGGAAATGTATTGCAAAATCAGAGTCAAAAATAATCAATTTCTTACATATTACATGTAAATAGATCAGGTTATATTCCCAAAGAATTAATTTTATACGTGTCCACGTGCACACCACACACATCTTACAAAGCCTACTTACTGGAGTTCAAATGGGCCCAGGCTTATCTGCCTGGCAGATGAGCATCTCCAGGCACACAGAAACCGGCAATAAGAAGACCCGACTGGGACCCTACTGGCCATCCACTCTTGACCAGAACAGGCCTCCTCCCTCCCTCAACCCTTCTACAGGAAGCCCCTCTAGCCTGAATAAGCTGAGTGCCTTGGATGGGAATGGGGAGGAAGGGCTATACTTCCCTTGCACACACTCCAACCTAACAGGTCTTAGTCAGCCCTGTGTACTGTAATCACCAACCTGATGGTCCCAGCTTGCCTGCCTGTACACAAAAAATCCAGTGCCATCTAACACTCAGTGTAGTCCCCCCTCTTCACCCTCACATGGGCCACCCTGGACCCACCATGCAGGAAGTACACTAGAAGCAAAGCTTGAATCGCCCATTCAGATGGTTATGGGGCCTAATTAGTCATGGGCTTCATGGAGGTCCATCAGCAAAACAAACATGAGCCTCAGAAGAACAGAGCAGGCTGTCAGACTAGATAAAGGGTTTTTTTGTGAGGCATGGTACCAGCAGCACCACAGACTGGCTGAAATACAGTCAAGGCTGTGGCAATCTGCCCTACCATTTAAGGCCTCAAAAGCATGCTGCAAAAGATCAACTCATACAAAACTATACATGTAAATTAACCATATAAATGTACAAGTTGCAGAAGTGTCATATAATACGTTTTAATCTCTATATATAAAAGGCTAATATGCAAAGTGTCCCCTCGGGAGTTCAACTGGGAGACCAGGAGTTCGATGGCTCGCTATGGCATGCACTAACCACCAGGGGCAGCACAGAATGAAGGAAGGCCCTGGAAGGCAGCTGGAAGGCCCCAATCGGCCCTGGTCACGGACTAACCTGTGGGCAAAGTCACAAACAATTCCCAGCTTAGAGGGCACAGTCCTCTTAGCATAATTAGGCTTGACTTCAACCCTGGCCAGTTTGACTTAGTGGATAGAGCGTCGGCCTGCGGACTGAGGGGTCCCGGGTTCAATTCTGGTCAAGGGCATGTGCCTTGGTTGTGGGCACATCCCCAGTCGGGGGCATGCAGGAGGCGGCTGATCAATGTTTCTCTCTCATCAGTTTTTCTGACTCTCTGTCCCTCTCCCTTCCTCTCTGTAAAAAATCAATAAAATATATATTTAAAAAAAGATTTTATACATTCACATCTGTATTCAGATAGGAATTGAATTGAATCTGTAGATTGCTTTGGACATATTAACAATATTAATTCTCTTAATCCATGATCATGGAATATCTTTTCATTTATTTGTGCCTTCCTCAATTTCTTTCAGTAAGGCCTTGTTTCAATCTCCTTAAATTTATTTCTAATATTTTATTCTCTTTGATGTAGTTTAAATGGACTTTTTATTTCTCTTTCTGATATTTCATTATTATTGTATAGAAACACAACAGATTTTTGTGATTGATTTTGTACTCTACAATTTACTAAATGTATTAGTTTTAATGAATACTTGATGGAGTCTTTAGAGTTTTCTATATGTAACATTGTGTCATTTGAAACAGTGACAGTTTTACTTCTTCTTTTCCAATTTAGATGCCTTTTATTTCTTTATCTTGCCTAATTATTCTGGATGGTACTTCCAATTTTATGTTGAATATAAATGGTGAGAATAGGCATCCTTGTCTTATTCCTGATCTTAGAAAAAAAGGCTTTCAGTTTTTCACCATTGAGTAGAATGTTAGCTGTGGACTTGTCATATAGGACCTTTATTATGTTGAGGTACTTTCCCTCTATTCCACTTTTCTGAGAGTTTTCATCATGAAAGAATGTTGGATTTTGTCAAATGATTTTTTCTGCATCTATTGAGATTACCATATAATTTTATCCTTCATTTTGTTAATGTGGTGTATAACATTGATTGATTTCCAGTTGTTGACTAACTTGCATTCCTGGAATAAATCCCACTTGATCATGGTGTATAATGATTAATGTATTTTTGCATTTCATTGATAATTATTGCATCTATGTTCATCAGGCATATTGGCCTGTAATTTTCTTTTCTTGAGGCATCCTTGTCTGGTCTTGGTATGATGATAATGCTGGTTTCATAAAATGAGTTTGGAAGAGTTCCTCCTCTTATATTTTTTGGAAGAGTTTGAGAAGGATTGGCATTAATTCTTCTTTGAATTTTTGTAGAATTCACCAGTGAAGCCATCTGGTCCCAGACTCTTGTTTGTTGGGAGGGTTTTGATTATTGATTTAATCTCCTTACTAGTAACTAGTCTGCCAGATTTTCTATTTCATTATGACTCAGTTTTGGTAGGGTGTGTGTTTCTAAGAATTTATCCATTTCTTCTAGGTTGTTCAATTTGTTGGTGCATAATTGTTCATAGTAGTCTATTATGATCCTTTGTATTCTTGCAGTATCAGATGTAATATTTTCACTTTCACTTCTGATTTCATTTGAGTCCTCTCTCTCTTGTTCTTGGTGAGTCTACCTAAGGGCTTATAAATTTTGTTTATCTTTTCAAAGAACCAACTCTCAGTTTTATTGATCTTCACTATTGCCTTTTGGCCTCTATTTCATTTGTTTCTGCTCTAATCTTTATTATTTCCTTCTGTCTACTAACTCTGGGCTTTCTTTATTCTTTTTCTAGCTCCTAAGTGTATAAAGTTAGATTATTTGAGACTTTTGTTTCTTGAGGTAGGTATTTATCATCATGAACTTTTCTCTTAGAATTGCTACATCCTAAAAATGTTGGTAAATTTTCTTTACATTTTTGAGTGTCTCAATAGACATTATTTTTCTTTTGATTCCTTCTTTGACCCATTGGTTGTTCAGTAGCACATTGTTTAATCATCACATATGTGATTTTTTTTAGTTTTCTTCATGTTATTAATTTCTAATTTTATATCATTGTGGTTGGAAAAGATGCTTAATATGATTTCAATCCTCTTAAATTTATTGACTTGTTTTGTGCCCTAATTCTTCCTTGTCTTAGTAATTTTATCTTCACCCTGGACAGCATGGCTCAGTTTGTTGGACATCATCCCATGCACCAGGAGGCTGCTGGTTCAATTCCTGGTTAAGGGCACATTTCTGGGTTGCAGGCTTCACCCCTGGTGTGGGATATGCAGGAGGCAGCTGATTGATGTGTTATGACACTAATGTTTCTCTCTCCCTTCCTCTCTCTCTAAAAAATTAATAAACTATTTTAAAAATTAATAATAATAAAAGAATTTTATCCTTGGGTCAACATAACATCCAGGGGTGAATTTTATTCCTACCAGTGATAATAAACCTCACATTTAAAAAATATAGACAGCTACTAGAGGAAAATGAAAGTACCCACTAAATATTCTTGATAACCGAGGACATAGTGGGTGGAATGGTTCCAAAACTATTTTCAGAAGGATTGCACAGGAACACATACATGGGATTTGGAGTTAGGAAAACCAGGTAAGTTCAGCATCTTTCTAGTTCTTATTGGGCAAGAGGACTTAGAACCGACACTTCAGTTCTCTTTTTCTCAGTTTTCTTAAGATTTGTTTGTGGATTAAATTAATATTTAATCCATTCTTTCTTCAATACTTTTGAAATATATGTAGGAGTATGTAGATGAAGACAAAATAGGCCAGGGAAAGAATGAAGAGAGAACAGAGTAGAGGATAAACAAAGGAAAGTAGTCTATAAATGATCTCTGGGGAAAGGAGATGGAGAGATGGAGGAAGCAACACTGAAGTGGAGGAGGAAAGGGGTTATCAGGAAGGAAAGAGGGGGCCAAGCATCAAATGTCTCAGAGAAGTCAAGAAAGACAAGACTACAAAACATTGCCCATTGTCATTTTAGTTCAGGAAAGAGAGTAGAAGCTTGATCACAGTAGATGTGACAATCACACACTATTCTTTCCAGAATCTTGATAGTGAAGGAAAGAGGAAGAATGGCATCTCCTAGCTAACTGACATCCATAGATCTTTTCTGAATATTGAAAGACGACCTGGGATCTTTACTTAATTGATTAGACAATCACATCCAGAGTTCTAAATACATAAAGGCCAATAGTAAGCTCCTCAAAGGCATGTGACTTACTCATTATGTAGCTGCAGAGACTATTATAGTTCCAGACTCTTTTCGAGCATTCAGTAAATGCTTAGAGCTCAATGTGATCATAGATCCTTGAGGTCACTATGCTAAGAAAAGCTCAATGAAAGGTTTGGGCTTTCAATTGTTTTGTTTTAATTTTAGGCAGGTGGAAATTTACCTTGCTTATACACAGAGAAATATGAAGCAACAGAGAGAAGAATATGAGAATCACTGATGGACTAAAGATTACCAAGGAGGTGACAGAGAATGAGATCCAAGATCCAAGAGGAAGGACAAATCTTTCCACTGTAGGGATGATTCAATGGAGATAAGGGTATATGTAGATGCAGATAAATGTCCTTGGAACTGTGAATGGGAAAAGTGGAGGAGATAGGAAGGAATCTGAAACAGTTTCAATCTATGAAGTAAGTAGTCAGGTTAACTTCTGAGTGTAAGTAGAGGACATGGTACAGTCTGATTTGAGTAGAGCTGTGATGGTTTAAAGTAGCTGTTGGGGGAGATAGGCAGTTTGAGATAAGTATATGAAAGTAATTTCTACATTATGAAGGCTTGCACCAACTTAGATTCTCAATATTATATATGTGGTCATATGTAATTTAAATGCAATTGTAATAAGAAAACAAGTTTATTAATTTAAATACATGTAAACCCTTAAATTCTACAAGAAAGGAACAAATTAAATAATAAATTATAAAACCTATGACTACAAAATTACAAAAGAAAAAATACTGGAGGCAATTCTTCAACTATGTCAGGAATCAACAAATATAAGTTAACAGTGTCACTACTTCTGCTTTTCAAATTAGCAAGTTATTTTTTTCTATAAAAATTATCACATGGGTAAAACATGTTCCTCTAATAAAGGAAAAATTACAAATAAAAATGATCCCCAAAAAGAATCATGTAAAATCACTTGGAATTCAAACATGCATAGATATTTACTCTTTAAATTTTATACATCTGCTTTCATATTTTTTCTTATGCACATAAATTTGTGCTCCCATTTAGAAATTTTTAGATGCATCACATATATTTTTCTAAAACTTGCTTCTTTCACTTAATATACTACATACATTTTTCACATTGATAAATATCCACGCAATCATTATTAATTGCTATTTATCATCCCAATGTAATAAAAATTACTTAATGAAACATCTTTTTTATATTTGTATTGTTTATATTTGTTACAATGTGTTCCTATTACAAAAAGTTCTTCAATGAACATTTTTCTACAAAACATTTTGGTGCATCTGTATAATTATTTTCCTAAGGGAAAAAATTTTAAGTGAAATTTTTGAGTCAAAGAGTTTGCCTATTAAACCCTTTGAAACAAGTGTCAAGAAAGGTTGTGCCAATTTTTGCTCCTAAGAGCAGTGTGTATAGTTTATTTTCCTACACCAATGCCAACCTTTAGCATCACCCTTTAATCCTTGCCAAGCTAATAAACAAAATATGCTGTTACTTAATTTGCATTTCTCTAAATACTAGTGAGATTGTAATTTTTAAAAAAGCATTCTTTAATGGTCATGTGTGTTTTTCTTTTCTAAATTGATTGATATTTGTCTACTATCTTCTATAATAATAAAAGCATAATATGCTAATTAGACCAGATGTCCTTCCGGACAACCTTCCGGACAAAGCCAGAGCTTCAAGGGAAGGCCAGGTCCTGGGTGCCTGCCAGTGGCTGGAGGGAAGCCTGGGTCCTGGGTGACAGAGGGAAGCTGGTGCCGGCAGCCAGGGGTAGGAAGGCCTACTCTTGCACGTATTTTGTGCATCGGGCCTCTAGTAATGAATATTTTTAATAGTGATAATATTCAGTGCTAGCATCATCTACTGTTAGTAAAGTTGCAAATTCATTGATTTCTTTCCTTAGCTCTGTCTTATATGCTATTTAACTCATTCATGAAGTTTTCAACTTGAAAATTTTATTTTTGATTTCTAGGTATTCTGATTCTTTTCATATCTGCTGGTTATTTTATAATCCTTTTTCCCCTTCATGATTTTCTATTTTGTTATTTATGTCTGCAAATAATTTAGATATACTTTTAGATTATTAGGTTCTTAAGAATCTAAATTACTTTTTGTTTCATTTTTTATTTGGTGACTTTTGAATGTGATCTTCTCTTGATTTGAAGAGTTACAAAGTCACATGGCAAAGAGCTTGGATTTTGGAAAGTAGAGAAGGATGATGGCCATTTTGTAAAATATCATTAGAATAATGTCACTGCTCTTTGTTAAGAATTTTCATAGGCCTAAGGAACCTATTAGAGAAGATGCTCATGGCCTTACCTTTGTTTCAACTGAAGAGTCACCCTCAGCAGATATGTGAACTGCAGTTCCTGGTGATGCTGGTACCACAGTCTGTGCCTCAGGGGACTAATGAGTTTTAATATTGTTGCCATGTGCTCCTCAAGACACTGTGTTCCCTCCACTTTCAAATTCTATAAATGTCTCAGGCATATTTCCTCAGAGCAAAGGAAATGCCTGCATACCACCTGCAATAATTGTATTAGTATATTTCTTGAGTCTATAAACAAGTCATATGAATTCAGGGTTCATGCCTCCAAATGGGCCTGTAAGGGCCGGAAAACCATGGTGTTTGGACTTCAAGCAGTAAGAGAGAAGATTGAAAGAGGCTTTGACTCTTAACCAATTAATCTTTAATAAAATCTGGCAGCAGTCCTATGAAAAGTGTGACTTTCCCACTCCCATACAATATTTGAGATCGTCTCAAGTGAGTTTAGTTGAGAGATATAAAGGAGTAAGGAAACAAAGAAATAAATCAGCTTGGGAATTATTATTATGTATAGAAAATAATTGTGAATTTGGGATTGGAAATTGGAAATGGCTAGAAGCAGAGTTCAGAAGCCCACTAAGTTTTCGAAAAAAATGTATTATGTAAAAAAAAAAGAGTCCTGACTGAACAAATATATATATACTTGATTGATTGAGACTTAAAAGTTCCTATGAACCCCCAAACTTTCAAGAGTAAGGGGCAGATTTTAAAGGCTATAGAGACACCAACAGCCATTTCAGATATGGCCAAGGAGAATAATGGATAAGAAAAATTCTTTCAGAGGGCAAAGAGGCACAAAAATAGCAGATACAGTTTTTTCCTAGATAACAGAATCAGAGACCCCCTGAGTACTTTCCCCACCACCCCAAATAGCAGGCCTTCACACAGCTTGCTGCACAGGATTCCAGCTCTGCTGCAGGCCAGTGATTTTCAGCCTTTTTTGTGTCATGGCACACATAAAGTAATTACTAAATTTCTGCATCAAAGCAAAAAATGTATTATATTTTTTGCCAATATGACCCCAAAAAGTATAATTTTGACTCATTCACACTGGAAGGCTATTGTTGTATTGGATGTTGTAATTTTCTATTTGAGAATCTAAGGGAAAATAGGTCAGTGCCTCTAACTAAACAGTCAGGCATTGCATGTTTTTAAAATTCTTGCAGCACACAGGTTGAAAATCGCTGCTATAGACCAATGACTTATCAGGGTCTTCTTTCTTTTTCCCAACAAGATGTTTACCAAGTTTATCTTGCCTTGATCATTATTGTATATCAGGAATAGGAGTTGAGGGAAAGGAGGGATGGCTTGTCATTTTAGTCTGCGGATTAAAAGATCAAGAGGAAGCGTATTTGGGTTTGATGGAAAGCACTACAGAGCTCTGAGGTCTTAAACTGTGAGCTAGATGAAGTGACTGCCTGGAATTCACATGGTCTCTCTTGAGGATGGGATTACCGTGTTCTAAGTATGTACAGAGGTGTGTAGAGAACAGACAATAGCAGGCAGGTGCTAGCAGATACACCTGTGTGCTATGTATTTCCCAGTCTCTCTTTAGACATGGACTTTCTTTAAAGTTATATCACGTCTTAGAAGGAAGGAAGGTCCATGCACATGTGGATGGAATCAATGTATGCTGTTTTTATACCCAACCCCAAATGTCTCTTGAACACACTTCCCTTTATCTATGTAGCTAGGACCAAAGGATTCTGAGATGGTGTAGTCACATTGATGGAAGGAGGTGGAATTCCTGAGTGATTGCTTTTGGGAGTCACTCAACCTGCTTTAGACTGCAATGAGAAATGAACTCAAAGATTTGTCCCAGCAGCTAATGTTATTTACTCTGAATAATACAAAGCAGATTACTTAGCCGCTCCCAATCCAAGTTGTACCCTATAACTGAACCAAAGAAGTATAATCTACCATAGACACTAAACTTTCAGAGGAATGTTTGTGCGGGGCAAAGGAGAATGCAACAGAAGCAGTGTACACGTAGAGCATCCTCCTAGAGATCCCGAGAACTGTTTAAGGAAAATGATTTATCAGCCTTTGGAAGCAAGGTGGGGAATGTGGGAGGTAGTCATGTATAACATGAGCTTGGATGTCCCAGACTGACCATGGAATATGAGCTCATGTCTTTAGACATAGACTTTTTGTAAAGTTAGGTCATACTTTGAAAGGAAAGGCAGGCCCATGGGTGACATATTGATACTGGTTGGGACAGGCTCTAGATATGTAGGGGACCACCTCAAGATTCAGGACAAGTGAGTTGTGGAAGGCACTAGAGAAGCAAGGCAACTAAGGTAGATGCTGCTAAATTTTGGAAACTTAAGGATTTGCAAAGATGCATTAGGGGTGCTCCTGGGAGGAATCTGAACCATAATTTGACCACACTGTGGTAGGAGTGGAAATTTTCAGAGACATAAAATTAGAGTTGTGGAAACTTTGTAAGTCTCCTTGCTTGAGGATATTTTGTGGTTTTTTAAAGCAACACATTTATCAGTTTGGGCTCATGGCAGCTTGTATGCCTCTTTTACAGTATAATATGCCAAATATACTACTACACCCAGAGTTGAAATTTGTACACTATAACTCAGAAGTACAAAAAATATATACTTTAAAAACCCAAACATGATGTCATCTGTCTCAAGTTTCCATTTCTACTCAATAGATTTTTTTTAAAATCTTTTAAATACTTTCAAGGGAGGTTGGTCTTTTAGGGTCAATTTCTCTTTGGGTTGTTAGTAACTCACATTTTTCATTATATAAATTCTGAATTTTAAATTATTCCCTTCTTTATTCTTCCTGCTTTCCTCCCAAGAGAACCTATGACCATAGGGGGTTAAGCTATCTTCTCCTACAATCAAGTTTAACCTAATTAGTCACTGAGAATCCTCTGCCGATATGCTTGGACCTACCTGGTTCATTTGGTCTCCGGGCTAGTACCAGATGCTGAAGTCCAGTGCTCCTCCAGAGCACCAACACACATTCTCCGCAGCCTTCTCCCCCTCCAATCTGGTCCTTTTAAGCACCTCTACATCAGCCAGCAGGACACAGAAAACTTCTGGGTTTCCTAAACACCATCCTCAGGCTATGAGGATGTAAGACTAAGTCTCAATCTCATTTACATAGGTTTTATCCTCAACCAATTCTAAGTTACTGCCCTGCCTTATATTCTCAAACCATACTAGACATGGTGTTCAGAATTTTCTCAAGGCATATCCAAATGTGCTTTTCCAAGATTCTCCTGCACCAGTCTCCACCCCCCAAGAGGAGGAAACAGGGATCCTCAATTCTTGAGGACCCAATCCCTGACTCTTCCTTTCTTTATCCTCAGTTTCACCTCCCAGCAGGGGCAAGGATTTCCCTTTGCTCTGCCTATAGGATGAGAATTTCCCTGCTGGTATATGTTCTTAAATGAAAATGAACCTTCGTCTCAGAATAGCAAACAGTTTGAGGCACAGATGAAATTAGGGCTTCTGTTCACTCATTGTAGGAAGTGGCATCTCCATGGGTCAATTTGAATATTACTCTTTTATTAGATAGGATAGAATATATATATATATATATATATATATATATATATATATATATATAATGTATAATATATATTGATATGGCTTCAGTCATTCTCAAACATATCTAGAAGTCTTTGAAAAATATAAGGTAAATCTCCTCTTTAGATATTTTTATGTATAAATACTTGAATTGAGTAAATATATCTAACAAGTAGAGTTAAGATTCTAATGGCTAGCAGCAGCAAAACCAGATAAATAGCCCTTCCTAGCAATGTTGTGTTAACCTACAGTCCTCTCCAACCATTTGGGTCTTCTTAATTTTAAGACACTTGTTTTGGGGTTTTCGTACATGCTGTTCCCTCTGCCTGAAATGCCCTTCATGCCCTCATCCCCATATCACAGAGTTTACATCTCCCTTCACTCAGGTTTCTGTTCAAATGGTAGGCTATCAGAGAAGCATTTTCTGACCATACTTTATAAAATAGAATGAACCTCCCTTCAGTCTATACCCTCTTGTCTCCTTTATTTCTCTTCAATGTGCCTGTTACCTAACAGAATAAATATGTATGTATCTGCATACTATTTTACCTAGTAGGATGCAAGCTCCATGAAAGTAGAAACATGATCTGTCTTTGTTCTTCTTTATACCTAGCCCATAAGAAATACTTGTTGAATACATGTAAATTCTACATAGTACCTACACATATGATTGAATACTTGGGAGCATTAAAATATATGGGAATATTATTTAGGTTAAGGATATATGATAAAAGTGAATTGTTAAGATAACTATCAGCTAATAATAATACAGGATACTAGCAGATTTGGGGGTCCCTGAATAGTCCATATTATCTTTCTGTATTTATCAGATTAGCTTTTTTTTAACTTATTAGGATATACCTTTCATTAACATTTTCCAGTTTTCTTTCTGCTTCTCAATATGTCAAATAGATTTTAAAACTATTTTCTAGATTATATAGTCTTCAATTATTTTCATAAAAATGTCTTATATGTAAAGGCAAACCATATTCTACTAAATATGACCTCTAAATGTATTTATTTTTTAATTTATTTTTGATTCTACTAAAAATATTCTACTAAATATGACCTCTAAATGTATTTATTTTTTAAATTTATTTTTATTGATTTAAGAGAAGAAGGGAGATAGAAACATCAATGATGAGAGAGAATCATTGACCTCCTACTGAGGATGGGACCTGCAACTTAGGTACGTGCCCTTGACTGGAATCGAACCCAGGACCCTTTAGTCTGCAGTCCAACGCTGTATCCACTGAGCCAATCCAGCTAGAGCTATGACCTACCATATTGCAGGACATAGGCAATCTTTTTTTTTTCCATAGGCAATCTTTATAGATTGCATATTTAAAAGAAGGAAAAGCCACCTCTATGATTAATAACAAAGTAGTGTTCAATTTATTAGCATTTATATTAACCTACAGTGAATTGAAAAAAAATAGACTAAATTATCACTATAACAATACATTAGAGTGACAGAACACCTTACTCTACTTCATATGTGACTCCCCAGGGGGAAAGCAACCCCTAAACTTGATTAACTTTTCTAACATTTTCTGCAGCTTCATATCAACTTAACACTTCTTATTTTACATTTAGGTAAATATTTTTCTTTCTCCAGTTTTCCTATCTTTTGAACACACTGGCCTCTTCCCATAATATTTAACTAACAACCATAAAATTTATTATGGTATCATAAAGCCAAGAATCCCCAAAGTCAACTCATTTCTTAGAAATACAGGCTCAAAGAATGAGGTAAGATAATAGTAAATATTTTGTCCTAGGATTATATTTATAACAAGTACCTGTATTTTTGTTAGGAACTACAACAAGGGATTTGATGGGCTTAGTGCAGTGCCAATTATGTGATGAAACACACCTGGAGGAAAAGCAGGCTCACCACCACTTCTTCAGTGTCTCCTTCCTCTAAGGTTGAGAGAAAAACTTGATCTCATGTACAGTGGGGCCTTGACTTACGAGTTTAATTCGTTCCGAGACCGAGCTCGTTAAGGAGCTCATTAAGGAGCTCGTTAACTCAAATTACTCTATCAACTCAATGCAAAAAATCGGCAGAGACAGCTGGTATCTCAAAAAACTCGTTAGTCGGGACACTCGTAAGTCAAGGCCCCACTGTATTTCAATCCAATGTCATTTACTGAGTGACTGATTTACCTCTTGGTTATTTTTTTTCTCTTTATAAAGTTAACATATATGCTTATTGTAGAAAATACAAACAATTAAAAATATTGAGTACCAATGCAATACAAAAACAGGAATTATCATGGTACCTACTTCGTATGGTAACCAAGAGCATTCAAGGAGTTAAAACATGTAAAGTACTTTTCACAATGCCTAATTCTGAGTTTTTCCATAAATGATATTTGTAATAAATATTGCCAATATTATTGTGATTATCTTTATATCTGGATACATGACCTAGAATAGCTACTGAAAAAAAATATACCTGATGATTCTGTTTCCTTATTTGTGAAATAAGATAAAATGAATAATTCAAAGTTCCAGGAACATAGAGGACTTTCTCTGGAGCAACTGAGATCTGGAAATATTTTCCAGAGGTCCCTGCAAACATGAGACATGCATGAGCGAGCCCTTATCCAAATCATCAGAAAAGATTAAAAACACCATAAACATTTAGAATATGAACAAAATAGTCTGCTAGGATAGCTAATTATAAGTATTTTATTTGGCAAACTAGATAAATACTTTAAAAAATTATAGCATATTATATGCCATTGCTTTTATCTTGCTCACAATATGGTAAATATTACTGTAAGTTTCAGCAATTCCTCTTCAAAAAAACCACTTTAATTTAAAAAGATAGATGCACCCCTATATTCACTGCAGCATTATTTACAATAGCCAAGATATGGAAGCAAGCTAGGTGTCAATCAATAGTCAATTGGATAAAGAAAATGTGACACATAAATACAATGGACTATTACACAGCAAAAAAAAAGAGAATGAAATCTTGCCATTTGCGACAACATGGATGGACCTAGAGAGTATTATAGAGAGTATTATACCAAGTTAAATAAGTCAGACTTCTAGACCATATGATTTCACTTACTAGAATATGTGAAATCTAAAAAAAAAAAAAATGAACAAATAAAACAAAAAAGACACATAGAAACAGAGGACTAATGGTTGCCAAAGGAAGAAGGGTGTGGAATGGGTGAAAAAGGTCGAGGTGAATAAGAAGTACAAACCTGCAATTACAAAATAAATAAGCCACAGAGATGTAATATACAGCACAGAAACATAATAATATTGTAATAGCTCTGTACGGTGACAAATGGCTACTAGACTTAGTACAATGATTACATCATGAGGTATATAAATGTTGAATCACTATGTTGTACACATGAAACTATAGTATTGTATGCCAACTATATGTTAATAAAAATGTTAATTACTCCAAGTTTCTTACATGTATTAATCAGTTCAATTCTTACAACCAGACAAGGCAGCCATACTATTATTATATTCATTTTGCAAAGGAGAAACCTGAGAAAAGGAGAGATGACATAACCTCCTCAGGATCACACAGGTAGGGCAACGATTTGACTGTAGCCCCTACTCCTAGGTAGCCTGACTCTGCAGCCCCTACTCTTAACCACTACACAGCACTGTCTAGATGCCTTTTAATTATATTAACTAGTGGAATTGCTATTCATTACTGATTTCCACAACTCTTAGTGGAAATTGTCTTTACTTCATATTTATTCTATAAGATGAGCCAAATAAAAAAAAATCACACACAGACATAAAATCAGGAAATAGAACTGCAATAACAGTGAAAGCATTTTTTATGCTTAGAGCAGGCAGGAGTTAAAGTCAGGCGTGTCAAAGAAATACGGATGAAGTATTCAATTGGCAACTGGGGTTGGGCCTCTTGTTATCCTATCAGGTAATATACTAAGTGTATATGTGTGATAATTTAGAGCTACCCAAGAGCTGTGCTCAGATGAATGCTTATCCCTCACTCCTCCCTAATTATGAGTCAGGGTATAAGACATTACTCTTAGAAAGCCAACAAGTGTAGACAGTCTTTCCAAACAGCTTGTCCAACTTCTACAATTCCAGATTAATTTCTCTTTAATTCAAGTCTCTTTCTGTGCTGCTACAAATGATTAAGAGGTACTATTTAAAAGAAATGGCATTTGACCAATTTTTCCCTCTGAATATAAGAAGGCTCACCCAATTTTCCCAGGCCCATACTTAATGGCTGATTAAACGGAAGATGTTCCAATTTTTACAGCAAATTTGTAAGATCTGTATTGCATTAATAAGTTGCCTTTAACTCTACTTTCTATAGTTAATCAAAAATACTATATTCCTCAAATGCTTGTTGATGAACTACAGTTTTATAGGCAAAAATATTAAAGATTTTGGGAATTATAAAGCACTTTTTATAACTTTCCAGGGTCACCTTACACAGCCTGGTAGCTCAGTCAGCATAAACTCCAACAACTGCCTCACCCATAACAATTTTAATAGTAATGTAGATGGCATATTGCATAGAGTAATTTTTTAGAAAGCATTGAAAAGCTAAAAATAAATCTTTTATAAAAATGCATATTTAAATAAACATTATATGCACAAGTAGATTAACAACAAAACTGATTTTAACTTTAACATGTCTATCATATGAGAAGTATGAAATTATTTTTCAGCCTTCCTATCAGAAAATATTTTTCTTTTTTCTAAAATACCTGTTGGTTTTCCAAAGATTTGGGCTTCTCTCTCACTGCATTCACTCTAGTATGGATGCTGTGGAGACCCATAAAAACATTTCCTTGTATCCCAGATGGCCCTCTTATTTTGTTTTCCTGGTTGGTTTGTTTTTTCGAGGCAATATCACATAATAGCTGGTTAGCAGTCCCTCTACCAAGTGGCTGTTTTTGGTGTTTAACAGGGAATATGATTCTCCAAGGAGCCATGCTTAAAGAAACACAATAGCTACCTACATGTATTTTAGTAGCAAACTCTCTACAGCTAAAGTCTGAACTGTGCCTGTTAATGAACATCCAAGAAATACTTTAAGAACTACACACACATGCAGCTTCAGACAACGGGAACTAACTGAATAAGAGGAATCACACACATTAATCCATGACATTAATTAGATTTGTCAATAATTTTTTACATGTGGAAGAATTAAGACACAACTTTTAAATATGAGTTAAAACAGGGCCAGATTTTAGAAAACCAACATTCCCAAACAGCTTCAAAGCCCGAGTCCAGGCCTGGGGAACCATGGGTCCAGTTGTCCGACTCTGTTTTTAACATAGCAACGGGGCAAGTCTGGTTCACAGGATTCCTAGCCCAGAGCACATCACATGACTGGTCTCATTAGCCTGTTTTCTTTAATCACCAACTGCTAATCATCTGCATATGGCAACATAGTTAAGTGCCTGTTATGGACTAATTTGTGCCCCACCCTCCTCCAACATTTATATGTTGAAGTTCTAACCCCAGGACTTCAGAATGTGACTGGATTTTGAAGTAATTAAGATAAAAGAAGTTATATGGGTGAGCCTTAATTCAATATGACTAAGGATCCTTTTAAGAAGAGGATATAGACATCAGACATGCACAGAGGCAAGACCATGTCAAGGCACAGAGAGAAGATGGCCATCTACAAGCCAAGGAGAGAGGCCTCCGAAGAAACCAACCCTGCCAACACCTTGACCTAGGACTTCTAGCCTCCAGAACTGTGAGAAAATAAATTTCTGTTGCGTAAGCCATCCAATCTGGGCATTGTACTATGACAGTCTGAGCAGACTAATGCAGAAATAGGTCTCTTTCACCCGACTCCTCTCCCAGGACACATCCCTCAATAGCTTATTTCCTTTAATCACCTGCCCACCTGATCATTTGTGGAGGGCAATATAGTTAAGCTGGCCTTGAACCCATAGCATACTTGCAACTTCAGACAACAGGAAATAACTGAGTAAGAAGAATCAGCAAAATATTTGTGAAGATCAAGAGCTAAACTCTTCGGTGGTTAAGAATTTCACATAGCTCTAGTTGAAATCCACACACACAAATAAAGGAAAATTATTCGTCCTATTTACAGTGACAGTATTGTCAACAGAATTCAGGCAACATTTTCATCTTTGTTTTCTATTTCTTACAAATTATTTGTCCTTTAGTCTTGATAAATAAGTACTTTGTGTGGGAGAATCTCTTGTCTGATAGTGCTTCTAGAACATAAGTATACTGCAATTCCATGGGTAACAACTAAGACAAGTGCTCTAATGATAATCCTGTATTTGAAATGGAAACTCCATGTCTTAAATTACTAAGAAAGTACTTCAGAATCTAAAGGGATTGTAAAAGCTATGTCAGCACTGTAAAGTCAAATCCATCCCATTTACTCATATACAATTGCCTAATATAACCTATTACTAAGATCATGAAAGGGGAGTGTAATAAAATATGTAGGTCCATAAAAGCTTAGTGCTTCAGTAAGTCTTTGGGAAAAATGATTCAGTGAATCATGAGAGACCCCTATTGACCCTTTTGGGTACTAGAAGTAACCCATCACTAGACAAAAGTTTGTCTGCATTCCCCTGTGCTTGAGGAGCATTTGTTAAATCAAAAATGCTTGAGATCCTGGCCATGTTTTATTTGTCTTTGTTTCCCAGTGCTTACCCCTGAGCCCAAACTACTAGCAATCTAATAATATCCATTTGGTAATATTGAATTATATTGGCTAGAAGTGAATTGTTTAAAAGTAAGAGGCTCCCTGATTGTGGCTCGGGAATCTCTCACAATTCCAAGAATAGGACTAGAGTTGGGTCTCAGGTACAACTGGAACCTAGCATGTGAATGCAGTCAGGGCTCTTTGTTCATCTCTTTTCTTGGTTCCTCTCTGTTAGTCTCTTTCATTTCTTCCCTCTCCTCTAGTCCATAGTCCATACAAAAGAAACAGGAATACTAGCATAAACAAAATTTTAATGTTGCAGTTTGTCACTATGTGTAGAAAGCTGGCTCCCCAGTCCAGATCCTCTGGTGGAAATTAAGTACAGAAGGCTACAATAAAACAATATTTTAGAGGAAAACAATGAGCAGGCATTCTCACTGGAATCTGTTCTGTAAAAGAATCAATGAATGAATAAGTGAGTGAGTGATGAATGAACAAATGAATAAATGTTGTCAGGCACCAGAATATTAAAATAGCTTGAGAATACAAGAGCATATAAAAGGATTAACTTATTATGTTACCTTACTGATTCGCTATGTCAGATGGCTGTGAAGGGTTATATATGTAATTAATTTGGCAAGTGATATATTATCAATATAGTGGGGAATTTGTTAGCAATGAAAATGCCAGAAATATTAAATAAACTATAATTCCATTCATAAACAACTATTTTATGGTGAAACTGAATTTCATGAAAAAATTAAAATGTGAACATTCCTTTTCTTTCCAAAAAAAAACTGACAGATATTTATTTAAAATATGGACTGAGCCTGGCCGGCGTGGCTCAGGGCTTGAGCTTCGACCTATGAACCCAGATGTCACTGTTGGATTCCTGGTCAAGGCACATGCCCAGGTTGCAGGCTTGAACCTCAGTGGAGAGTGTGTAGGAGGCAGCCAATCAATGATTCCTTCTCATCATTAATGTTTCTATCTCTATCTCCCTCTCTGAAATCAATATATATATATATATATATTAGATGTGGACTGGTTAGACTACAGTATTGGAATATTGGAGAACAGAGCAAAAGTCTTTTGTTGAACATCTGGTAAGTTTACTTTAGTTTCAAACGTGCTATTACTGTTTTTCTCCCATGCAGAAATAGCCAGATTGGATATGGATTTAACATTTCTTTGCATAGGATTCCTCCCTCTGTCACAAATATTTGAGACAAGCCTTCTAGAGGTTTCCTGAAGGTAAGACAATATTTCAGCATCATTCTGTAGCTTCTCAGTATAGCAGGTTCTCAGTAAATATTAGTTGAAGACATGAATCTCCTCTGCTTATTTTCCCAATTCTCCGGGGGGCAAACTTAGGGAAGTTCCAATAATTTTTGAGGTAGAAAAAAAAAGATGATGACTAATGAATTGTATAGAGTAGAAAATGAGAGATGTTATATGATCTCAGAAGGCATGGAATTCTATATTAAAATTCTAAATGATTGTATGGTAGATATTTAGTCCACACTTTAGATAAAAATAGGTGTTCAGAAAAGCACTGACTTCATAGAATTGAGATCTATTAGGCTTAAATGATTCTAGGACAACCAAGTGACTCCCTAATGTTCCTATAAATCACCTAGAACTAGTAAATGTTCAAGCCATAGAGTTGCGTTAGCAGACTAAATCATCATAGGAGTTCAGAAAATAGTTCAGTTCTTCAAAATCTCCAAGAATCTCAATATGTATAATTCTCCAAGAATTTGTATAACAGCGCGCACGCGCGTGTACACACACACACACACACACACACACACAAACTATATGTTATATAGTAATAAAATAACTACTGAAAATTTTCCAAAGACCAACATACTAACTCATTCTAATGAAATGTAAGTGAGATGTCCACAAGGTTGACAAGAAAAGTCCCATTGCTTGGTATTCAGTCCCCCGTTTTTCCTGTTTTCCTAGAATTGAATGTGGTAAGGTGAAAAATGTACTTAAGCCCCTTTCTGTGGACTTCTTATTTAGAACTTCCATTTTTCTTCCTCATCTGCCACACAATGGTCCCTTTAACCAAATAATCTCCATTTCTTCAAGCAAAATCCTGGATTATGACTTGCATTTTCCTTGTTTGTACTGAATAATAGGGCTGAGGTATTACAAATCCTACTAGTTTATCCTTTATAACTGAAGCATTTTAATGTGGGGCATGATTTCTTTATGTAGAGATAGATTTCATCCCATTTAATTTCTCTAGTTCATCTGGAAAAGCGTAAATTAAATCACCCTTCTCTGACTATAACTTACATGGTTCTACCAACATAACTCAAAGCAGGAATTGGGTTTAAAGATCCTGTATAATAAATCTTAGTTCTCATTTTCCAAATCCCATGAACCATCCAAATAAACTTGAGATGATTTGTTTAAACGTTCTCTTTCAGAGTATTTATTTAAAATACACAAGAACTAACGTGCTATGTTATACTTAATTAATGCCCAACTAAATGGCTTAAATTATAAACCTGGCATATTTATCCAACAGTTAATTTGCCTTATGAAGCAGGGCATTAATTCAACATTTTTCATGGATTTTATGTTTAAATTATATTGTCAAATTGCACTAAGAATGCTACTAAGCTGTTAAATTTCCATTCTGAGTCAAAGATGCAGCCACTATTAACAGCTTAAACTCTGAGCTTTTAACAGACAATACTAATTACTCATTTTAATTTTGCATTCTTTCAGCGTGTTGCTAATTTATTCTTCTTCAAAAGGGATTTTTAAACTATTTTCATTTCATTCACCATGTCCATTCAATGTCCACAATATTATACTGAGAATTGAATAGGCCTAGGCTCCTGTCTTTACTTGCTTTGTTCTCTGATGTTATCATCAGAATTCAGTGCATGTTGATTTATTTGAGTTATTTGAATATAAATATCTTAATAATTTAAGCTTCTGGTTTTTCACTTCATTTAGAACTAAGCTCAAATAAATTATACCAACATTCAAATATTTATATTGTATATTGGGACTCAGGAAAGGTATTATTAAAGGAGACCAGCACTATCTGTTATCAGCATAACAAAGAGAAGGCAAATAATATTCTCAAATGACTTAATTAAATCTTTTAAATTTATGTTTAAATTAAATTTCCTAGGGTACAAACCATATCCTTGGATTATCCATTATGGTTTTAGGTTTCATTTAAATATGCTCACTAGTTTATAAAGCTCACTAATTCATAAAGTCATACAATTTAATTACTCAAGTAGGAAATCTAATGCACACAATTTCATACAAGTGTTTTGAAAATTTTACTCTTTTTTTCAATTCTTTAGGTTCTTGAACAACTCATTTCTAAACACTAAAATAATACTCTTATTGTTTTTAATAAACAGGTGTAGAATTGGCTTCTGAGATCGTTTTTGTAATGTAAATCTAGCCTATTACAGTTTTCCACAGTCAATTTGAGGTTTAAATAAAATGAACAATCTTACCATGGGAGATTGTGAAAAGAAGGGCATGGAAAAAGTCCACTTATTTGGATTCAGTGGAAAATAAAGGGGGAAAATGGAATCAGCTGTCTCATCCTTAATATTTTACTTCTAGGCACAAAAAAGAAGAAATTCCCCAAATATCTGTATTGCTTCTCAGATCAGATGTATCTGACTTAGCTTAGACCAGAACTTTTCTAGGACTCTGAGAATTTGCAGAAATCATAGGAAAATTGTTACACAGTTGATAGAATAAGGGCTGAGGGCTTGGGCCAATTTTATTTCCAAACAAAGCTCTTTTCACCCAGAAATTGAAAACAAAAACCATAACAAGCTTCTCCTAAACAACACTTGGATGCAAAGAATGCTAATAACAATGAAAACACTACATATCAGAATCCATGGGATACAATTAAGTGCTATCCAATGGGATAGCACTTAAAAGTGTTTAGTGCTATAAATTTTTCTCTGATCTATAAGTTTTTCTCTGATCTGAGAAAACTTATAGCACTAAACACTTTTAAGATGAAAATAAAATAAATAAATTTATGTCCCATTTTTAAAACTAGAAAAAGAACAGAACAACAAAGAAAGCCAAATAAAATATTTTTAAAAATTAAATAAAGAAAAAGCATAAAATAACAAGTCAGGGTATAGAAAAACAGTACACATAATTTGTAATTGGAAATTCTATTTTTTGAAATCAAAAATATAGCCACCACAAGCTAAGATGATGAATAAAAAAAGAAAAATATAAATAAACTAGAGTCCCTCAGCCCAGCCTGCACCCTCTCCAATCTGGGACCCCTTGGGGGATATCCAACTGCCGATTTAGGCCTGATCCCACATGGAACGGGCCTAAACTGGCAATCGGGCATCCCTCTCGCAATCCAGGACCGTTGACTCCTAACTGCTCACCTGCCTGATCACCCCTAACCACTCTGCCTGCCGACCTGATCCCCCTAACTGCTCTCCCCTGCCGGCCTGATCGCCCCTAACCACCTCTGCCTCGGCCCTGCCTGATCACCCCTAACCACCTCTGCCTTGGCCCTGCCACCATGGCTTTATCTGTAAGGACGTCCAGAAGGATGTCCAGAAGACATCTGGCCTAATTAGCATATTACCCTTTTATTAGTATAGATAAGAAAGAAATGTCAATGGGAAAATACACATTGAAACAAAAGTACAGACATCTGTGCAAATATATTTTAAAAATTATGTAAGAAGGATAATTTCCTAGAAAAATACAGACTACCAAATTTGATCCCATTGGAATTAGAATACTTTAGAAAACTGCTCTTTAAAAAAGTAATAGAGTGATTCAGGAACCGTGTTTGCTTTCTAGGGCTCCTATAATTATTCTCTCGCGGTTCTGAAGGGCAGATATCCGAAATCAAAGTGTCAGCGAAATGTCAGTTCCGGGGAAGGATCCTTCCCCGCCTCTCCCGACTTCAGTGGCTCCTGGCATTCCCTGGCTTGTGACAGTGCAACTCCCACCTTCACCTCTATCTTCACACAGCTTTCTCCGATGTCTGTGTGTTCTCTCTTTTTCTGACTCCTGGAAGGACACCCACCATGGGCTTTAGAGCCTAATCTAATCTCAAAATCTTACTTCAATTATATCTGCGAAGAGTCAAAAAGTCTTTTTCCAAATAAGGTCTGGGGATTACAAATTGAACATATCATTTGGGGGCCACTAGTCAACCCTCTCCAGGAAGTACTCCACAAAAAGGACTGACCTCAAATGGTTTCAGAGACGAATTCTACCAAAGCTTCAAAGACCAGATCAACCCAATGGTCTGTAAATTATTCTAGAGAAGGGGAAGGAAAATTTCAGGTTTCTTTTGTGAAACAAATATTACAGTGATACTTAAACCTAATAGATAGTAAAAAGTTAGAAAATTATCTCTCATGCAAAAGCACTAAGTAAAATACTAGCAAACAAATCCAACACACACTAAGAAGGTAATACCATACACAATGACTAAGTAGATTTATTCGAAGAATGAAAAGAGGTTCAATATTAGAAAATCCATTAATGTTATACAGCACATTAACAAATCTAAGGGAAAATTCAAATGATTGGTGCCATCGATGCTGAGAAAGCCTTTGATAAAATTCAATACCCATTCATGAAAAAAATACTCAAAAAAATAGAAACTGAGGGATACTTCAAACAGATTAGGAATCTAAATATGAAACATTCTAACATTGTAAAATACTATGTATATCTTAGTCTTATAGTTAGTGTCTAATGTAGTGGAGACATTTCCCTAAGATCAGGACTAAGACAAGTATGCTCATATCTCCACACTATTCTACATCATACTAGAGGTATTAGCTCATACAGTTAGACAAAATAAATTAACTAAAGGCCTAAGAATGGTTTAAAAAAGAAAAGTAAAATCATCTCTATTTGCAGATGATATAATAGTATGTTTAGATAATCTATGAGTCAATCATAAAACTAACTCAAAAATAATTCAGTAAGGTAGAATATAAAATTGACATTAAAAATTAATGGCCTTCGAATATGCAAATACTAACCAAATAGTGATATATGATAGAGAAACCCTTATTTATAAACAACAACAGGGAAGATTAAATACTTAGAAATTAACTTGATAGTAAAATTCATATGGAAAAACAAACATGCAGAAACACTCAGGAAAACACTGAAAAAACAAAAACTATGGGGATGGACTATCCCAATCAAACACTAAAATATAATACAGAGCATCTATAATTACAACAGTTTTGTCCTGGATTATGAAGACATGAATAGCCAGTGAAATAAAGAGAAAACACAGAATTAGATACAAATATATACATCTAATTTTACTATATAAGAAAGGTGGCATCTTAAACAATCAGAGAAAAGATGGATACGTTAATAAATTGTGCTGAGACAACCCGATAGTAATTTGGGGAAAAAGAAAATTATATCCATTATCTTGGATGACACATAAGAATAAGCTTCAGCTCTGGCTAGATAGCTCAGCTGGGCTTTAGAGCATTGCCCCAATACTCCAAGGTTGTGGGTTCGATCCCTGATCAGGGCACATGCAAGAATCCATGAATGAATGCATAAATAAGTGGAACAGCAATGGATGTTTCTCTCTCAAAATCAATAAATAATTTTTAAAAAATAATAAGCTTCAAGTAGATTAGGAATCTAAACATTAAATCTGAGACCTTATAAGCACTAGAAGACAACATGAAAAAAATTCCTTTTTAACTAGCAGGGAAAGGTTTTCTGATGTTGACTCCTAACCCAGAAACAATAAGAGAAAAAAAATAGATAAATTTGACGACATAAAATTCCTAAAAGAGAAAAGCATCTTTTCATAGCAAAGGACATTATAAAATCAAAAAGCAAATGAAAAACTGGTAGAAAACATTTCCAACATATATCGCATCAAAGGGCTAAAAACCCCAAGCTATTTATAATAACTGAAACATTGAAGGACAAAGATCTAAAAATATGCTAGGAAAATGAGAACCCTCAATACATTAAAAATGTTCAAACTCACTCATAATTAGAGAGAAATAAATTTAAATAACACTGAGACACCATTTCATAATGGAAGAGTTTTGAAAATATGAGAACATAGCCTGTTGGCAAGGCTGTGGGACAAATAGGGACACTCATACATTACTGGCAGTAATAAATCTATGTACTATTTTTGCAAATGGTCTATAAGTCCAAATACATTTTAAAATAAAAACTGAAAAGAAAATAACAATAAAAATTCTAAGTACAGGGTGATCTAAGCTGACATTGAATAACATGTAAAATGGAAATGATGAATATGTTTGAACAAATCCAACTTTGGAAAAGGTAGAAAAATGTTTAATCCATCACACCATGGAGTCAGTTACTGTCTTTCAGCAACAATTCCAACCTCTATGTTGGAGCTGAAACTGCAAACTACTTTTCCCAGACTCCTTTGCCAGCTCACCTCCTGTTAAGATCAGCCAATGAAGGAATACTGCAGTGGAGGAAAAATTGAAGACAACTGCAGTGGAGGAGAATTTGAAGAGTAAAAGATCTGCCTTCCTGTTTTCCACTTCCTCTCACTATTACCCCCATAGCTGCAGACTGTTGTCTCACCCGGCTTCCTTCAGCACTCCCAGCACCAGCTCCCCCTCAAGGCTCCACAGCATGAACCTGGTAGTATAAGAACCTGCTAAGCAACTGTGTCATAGTCCAGGACCACCTAAGCACCTACCTGTCACCTCCACCTCAGCAGTCTGAGCACCCACCAGGCCACACAACCTTTAGAGTTCTGACAGACACCCACCAGACCATGACCCCTCTTCAGAATCCCAGTACAAATTGCATAGAGCTTTCCTCAGAGTTCCAAAGAATCAGCACTGTTGAGCCCTTCCCTCAAACTCCTAGGTTCCAGAACCCACCTATTCCCTGCTGTTTCTCTAACTTCTTGACGTTTAGATACCTCAGTATGCCCCTTTCACTCCTTAAGCCTTCCTACACCTGTGTAATGAATGTCTAATCTGCTCAATTTGAAATACCCACTATGGACTTTGCTTTCCAGTGTCTGACAGACTGTTTTGGGAAGAATTTCTAGGTTGGGGGGAGGGAATGTTGTTTACAGTTCATTTATTCATTAATTTAATATTTATTGCGCAAATAATTAGTCACCGTGATATATAAAGATGAAAAAGTCATAGTTCCAGCCTTTAAGTGGGTGAGGTAAGTATTTGATCACCAAGCAGATAAGCTCTGTAACAGAAGGACACTCACAGTGCTAAGAGCGCAGGTGAAGAGGCACAAAGGTGCAGGAGAGGGCTTTCCGGAAGGGTGATATTGGAGCACGGCAGGTCACGTAGAACTCTCAAGGAGAGAAGGACATCTTGTCAGAGGAAAGAATTTCTAAAAGAAATTAAGAGATTCAAAGAATGCCCAATAAACTCTGTACAGAGGATAGGAAAGGGTCACAAATTGAAGTCAAACAGGGAGCCAATAATCATCAAAGATCTTGAATGACACACTAATTTTAACCCTAAAGCAATGGAAATCCACTAAAAAATTTCAGAAGGTATTTCCTTCTTAACATTACTTATCCAGCATATTAAGAAACAAAGACATCCTTCAGCCCCTAGATCCACCTTCCAGAAATGTTCCTTGCATATTATTTCCAGAAAAATTGGACCAATGTATAAATTCATAGTAAACACTACTATAGATCTTATTAAATGCCAAAGTTATATTTATTAACCTATTTAATCCTTACAACAGACCTATCAAGTAGTTACTAGTATCATTTCCACTTAACAAAGAGGAACTTGAGGTTAAAAAAGAC
Source organism: Myotis lucifugus (assembly GCF_000147115.1). NCBI lineage: Eukaryota > Metazoa > Chordata > Mammalia > Chiroptera > Vespertilionidae > Myotis > Myotis lucifugus. The sequence goes on from NW_005871128.1 coordinate 1,908,530, forward strand.
TAACCAGCCAGAACCGGTTTGGCTCAGTGGATAGAGTGTCAGCCTGCGGACTCAAGGGTCCCAGGTTCGATTCCCGTCAGGGGCATGTACCTTGGTTGTGGGCACATCCCCAGTGGGGGGCGTGCAGGAGGCGGTTGATCGATGTTTCTCTCTTATCGATGTTTCTAACTCTCTATCCCTCTCCCTTCCTCTCTGTAGAAAATCAATAAAAAAAACATATTTAAAAAAGACTAACCAACTTGCCCAGGGTCATACTACTACTAAGTGGTGGAGTCAGAATTTGAACACAGCAAGTATGGATGGCTCCATGATCTATGCTGCTAACCACTATGATACAGAGACTATTATAGTTACATGCATTTGTATGGATGTTTGCAAAAAAAACATGAAATAAATATTCTAACACAAATGACTCATACTCCACATTTTACTCTGTGCCTTGTTCATTCAATTAATGATATACCTTGAAGATAGTTCTATTTTGATCCACCTTTATTCCTAAGAACTGCATAGTCTCAGAGGGAAGGTGGGGGTGGGTGGATGGGTGGGAAGAGATCAACAAAAGAACTTGTGTGTATTTATGCATAACCCATGGACACAGACAATAGGGTGGTGAAGGCCTGGGGAGAGGACAGAGGCAGGGGAGACTAGAAGAGGTCATTTGGGGGAAAAGGGGGACATATGTAATACTCTCAACAATAAAGATTTAAAAAATTTTTTTAATAACTGCATAGTAATTTATCATGTAAACATTCCAAACTATACATAACCATTTCTATATTGGTTACTATTAAGGTTCATTACCGGTTTGGTTCTTACAAATAATGCTGCAACAAAATTAACAGCAGAGGAATTGTTCAAAGGAAATATTTATTTTTTATATTAAAACCATTGCACCATTTCCTGTCATAAATATAGATGTAGAAGAGTACTTGTTGCCGCACATTCCTGACAATGCTGAGTTTTTTTCAAATTTTGTATTAAATGTTTGCTCATCCAATAAGTAAAAAGTAATGCCTACAATACTTTTTAAATACCCTGTTGTGATGAACTATATGTTTGGAAAAACGCTGCTGAGGCTGAATGAAGATTCACTTGGTCACACCAAGAGTCAGGACAGAAAGGATAAGCAGGAGACACCAATAACAGACGGTGTAAGAAATGAGGATGGTTTATTTAGAGCAGGGCCTTGCATGTATTAGGAGGGATTATTGAGAGGGGAGGCCATATCAGAAAGGCCAGCTGTTGAAGTAGATCAACAGACCTTTGTTCGTGATATTTAATATTGTAGTAAAGAGAGTTGAGGCAGAGGAAGAATTCAAAAATATCTCCTATGTTTATGTGTTAGGAAGCCAGGAAGATTATACTGAAATAGCCATCCTAAGAAACACAGAAGAAGGCAAAGATTTGGGGACCTCCCAGAGGAAACTGATGATAAAAAAAGACTCTTACAAATATGAAATCCTATTACTTATTTATAGGAACTACCTTCATGTGTGGCAGAGGCTATTTCAGAATATTCAGTTATATTTAATGTCACTTAACAATAAGTAATTGACATTTGCAGCAACATGAAGGCCCTTAAGTCAAATTACCCAGCATATTTATGAAACCAGCTGTACTATGCCAGAGTATTCTTTTAGTATTCTGCCATCTAGTGAGTAACAATCATTTGTGCAACTTGGCCTATAAATTAGAACAAAGAAACCTGAATTTTATACCTTCTCGTCATGTATCTTCCCAGTTTCCACAACATAGAAAATTTATCTGCCAATGCCTCACATTTTTGGCATAAGATAATCGCGTAATTATTGAATATTAAACATAGAGGACAGAATGAAAACAGAATTTATCAGCTTAATCCTCCAATTTGACCTTGAGGTGACCTTGCACATTCATGCCATTAATGTCATGGAGCAAGTTCTTGTGAGTTTCCTTCACATTATGCCATCTTCTTCCATCGTTAAAAACATCAATGAAAACATAAAAACAAAATCTTTACTCATTAGCTATTTTTTTCTCTGAAATAAAGTGTCTTTAAGTAACAATCTTTGTCCATTCAATGAGTTATGCTTAGTAACATTATCAAAAATTTATCATCTGAAAATTATCCTACATGACACATTAGAGGTTGTATTTGCATGTTGAAGTGTATTATAAAAGATTGTTTTCTCTATATTTCTATGAAACCTTCCCTAAGTTCTCTTGAGTTGATTACTTGCTTTGTGCAGCTAATGCATTTTTGTGTTGCTAATGCCCAGTATTAGTTATCACCCTTTATACAGATACATATTCTAATTATTTGTTTGCAAGCCTGATTCCCCAAAGTGTTGAAGAGACAATCCCATGTTCAGTTTTATATCTACTATAACTTTTATGAAGTATAGTACCTATTAGTTTTCAATAAATGTTAACAAGTGAATGATTTAAAATAATTGAATTGATGGCAAATGTTTGAAGTTTCATTAATTTTTTACCTTTGTTTATAATATAGTTCATTTAGTTGTTAGATTACATAATTTAATTTTTGATAACGACTGTGTTTAACACCAGCTTGAAAAGTCTTTTTTCACACTTGGCCTTTGTGCAAGCTGCCCAGACAGGTCAAGTGAAGGAAGGGGCTATTCAGGACCCGCAAGCATGGCATAGTATCCATCCACATCCCGGTGAAGTTTCATTAATTTTAATTCAAATTAAATTAATATATAATTTCTAATAAGCAATCATTGCATTCAGCTTCCTTCATTAAACCTAGACAAGATGTGAATGAACATATTGCCTGAATACCCACAGGGCCCTAAAATATAGATGCATGCTCATTAGAATTATTGAAAATAGACACACACAAAAAATGCCTCCTTTGAAATTTGTCCTCATAGGTAATGGCAATATTCCCAAGCTTGTCAACTTCTCTCTCTTGGCAGATCTCTGTGCTCCATCTGTCCAACTTGAAGGCTACAATGCCCTCAAAATGAGCCCGCCTTATGGATATCTTTATTCTGTGTGATTATATGCCAGCAAAACACATAAACCTGAGCTATTTCAGATTGTCAACTGAGTAGTTCCCATGAGAGTATTTCATTGCCTTATGGATAATGATTATGGATGAAACCTCAAAACCATGCAATTAGTCCTGAGTTCAATTGTTATTAGTTGAATACATTGGTTGCAGGGCCTCTTAATCCATCTACATGTCTGACCTCTTTGGCTTTGCCATATCCAAGCTAATTCCAAAGAATTCAGATAAGGACCCCATCTTCTTTGTGGGTTTTTAAAAGTACTGTTAACAAATTCCGTTCCTTTGGGCAGCTGTTTTCATTTTTCTTTTCACTTTAGCACCTCTGCTTTTTTTATTATTAATCATATATGTGTATTTCACAGAGCATTATCCCCATCTACATTATTGTATTGAAGCTGTGGGAAATTATTGTATTGAAGCTGCGGGAAACATATATATAATTTCTCTTAAGAAATGGTCTATTTTAGAATTTATGTCTAACCTCTATGATATACATTTTCCATAACTACTGCCTATTGGACAGCTGTGTGTCTCAGAAAATTTAGAGATGACAGAAGTAATTTTCCTGTTCAGGTGGAGTCCCATCAGCTTATCTTGACAGGTGAACTCAGGAGAAGAAAATAAGCATACTCTACTTTCCCCCTTCTGCGGCCTTTTTCTCTTTTGTAAAGGCTTTTTTCCCCCAAGAAACACATATTTCCTACATCAAGCTGCAAGTTTATAGTGGCACATGGGGAATGGAGCTGCAGCCATCCAACTCTGGCTATGGAGAGTAATTTAAATTTAGAAAAAAAGATTAGAAAAATCCATTTGGTCCCAGATCCTAGCCATAATTCCTATTAAACTTTTTTTTATTCTAACCTGAGGACAGACTTGTTGATTTTGGAGAGAGGGGAAGAAAAAAAGAGAGAGAGAAACATTGATGTGAGGGAGAAACATCCTTCAGTTGCCTCCTACACCTGCCTATCCTGGGACTGAACCCACAACCTAGGTATGTGCCCTGACCAGGAAGCAAACCTATAACTTTCGGTGCACGGGATGACGCTCCAACCAACTGGATCTGACCAGCTAGGGCTAATTCCTATTACATTTATCTTTAATAAGCTGATACGTTGATAGGAATTTGCTGGACACTTGTGTCTTCGTTTTTAATTAATTCTGAACTTTGGAGGTAGAGAAAGCAGTGTGATTTATTAGTAAGCACCCAGATGCCAACATATATTGCTAATTATGCTTTCTTTGTTCAACTTTTAAAAAAATATATAATTTTATTGATTTCAGAGAGGAAGCGAGAGATAGAAACATCAATGATGAGAGAGAATCATTTGATTGGCTGCCTCCTGCATGCCCTACACTGAGGATCAAGCCCACAAACCCGGGCATGTGCCCTTGACTGGAATCAAATCCGGGACCCTTCAGTCCCTGGGCTGACACTCTATCCACTGAGGCAAACCAGCCAGGGCCTTTGTTCAACTTTTGCTAATAACCTGACTTTTATTCTCATAATTACCATGGGGTACATAACCTGTGAAATACATGCCTTCTGTTATAATCGTCAATAAAAAAAGCTTGAAAAGTTTCAAACAGAACCAATCAGCATATAATAGAAAAATAAGAAGACTCACAGAGGGTTTTTTTTATAAAAACAGAACATTTTAAATAATTATATAAAAATATTTAAAAGTAGCTTTTAAAAAGTATCATACTAATACTAAGGTAAAGAAATTTACATTACTGTGAGAGTGGACACATTAAAAAGAGCTTTCTCTTTCAGGAAAACCTGGATTAAAATAATTCTTTGGAGAGGACCATGAGAACACAGAGGAATTTATGGAGTTGAAGAATCAACACATTCTAAGGACACTAAAGTATACCAGGCAGTTTAGACTCCAGAAGAAATGGAAGAGTTAAGCTGTTGCCTCAAGGCTTCCTGGATGAAAACAAGCTTGTAGACCAGTATAAAGAATACCTCTGATATCCAAGTGTTCTCCAGGGGGAAAACATCTGCGTGCACGCCTTAGAATCACACTTGATGCTGATCCAGTAGGTGAGCCCAGACAAGATCTTTTTCTCTTTCAAGCCACATATTGTAGAGTTAATGGAGAAAATGCTAGATGCCAGAGTGGCTGGGAATCAAAACCTGAGAATTAAGGAGCTCTGTGTAAGTCTTTGGATGGTGTTTAAACCCTGACACATTTTTTCTCAATTCCCATAATTCTCATTGGCCACAGCTGAGCCTGTAGAAGAATGCTGTATGAGACCCATTTAAGACTATAAAACAAACCGAAAGGATGTCAGGAAATCGAACCAGTAGCATAAAAAAGTGAGAATAATTTCCCACTGTGGAATTAAAAGAGTCCAACAGAGGATAAATACAAAAGTAGGCATTAGAATGAAAATGCCTAAAGAGGATAATGACATGTGCGAAGAAGCTGGCTATTTTAATTTTGTGAGATCAGAGACATCGAGTTTTCTTCCTTCCAGAAATATAGGAAGATACCCAGGGACTGAGGAGTATTGAGGAAGGTTTGACCATAGTTTACTTACAGACAAAGAAACTCCTAAAGGCTCAGAGCGATAGCTACAGAGAAGATCCACCATCTTAGAACCTTTCAATAGTGAAGTTCTTCCCATTGGCTGCCCTGGCTAATCAACATCAACCTGATCTGATTTTGGTAATGAGTCCTCAGAGCTGAAACTGTTTGCTTCTGGAAAAAGGAACTGGGATATGTGAGGAAGGTCAGGAATCTATTTGTGCATGAGTGTGTTGCAATGAGCTTTTATATATAGCTCTCTATATAGAATTTTAGACTTTATATAACTTAAGAAATGGAGAACATTGATAAAAATTTAAAATTAAGTGAAACAAGAATACAAAGTTTTACAAAATCCTTACATTAGAAGAGATCAGTATGATTCTTAATCCTGCAGCATCAGTGTCACCTGGGAGGCTGTTAAAAATGCAAATTCTTCTGCCTCACACCAGACCTATTGGATTAGAAATTGGGGGGAGGGGCAGCAGTCTGTGGTGGAATAAGCCCTCCAGGTGATTCTGATAAACACTGAAGTTTGAGAATCAGTGGCATAAAATATAAAGAAATAACAGCCCAGCCTGTGTGGTTCAGGGGTTGAGCTTCGATCTATGAACCAGGAGGGCACATGCCCAGGTTGCAACTGGATCCCCAGTGTGAGGTGTACAGGAGGCAGCCGATCAATGACTCATCATTGATGTTTCTCTTTCTCCCTCTCCATTCCTCTCTGAAATCAATGAAAATATGTTTTTAAAAATAACAGATTAACCTCAAGCCATTTTTTTAACAATCTCATTCACACTTTACATAATAAACAATGTTGGGAATTTAAATTAAAAACCATAAATGGTGATATGGTAATACCTAATACATTTCATATAAATTACAGATGGGAATTGAAAACATTATTTATAATGACTTAAATGGCGTGTGTTTTTTAAGCTATAATATTTTAAAGATCTTTTAAATGTATTCTAACGAGGTAATAAAACCAGTATTATATTGTGTTATATTGTATTATGATATTTATTATTTCTGCTCATCTACTTTTGTAAGAAAGTTGGTAAAATCTTCAAAGGCAGGAAGTTCCACTAATGAAGCCAAACTAAATGAAGAGAAAATCAAATACAAACTCCTTATGCTTGAGAAGAACATGTCAGACTTAAGGACATAGAACAGGAAGTGGACAGTTGGACTGAGCAACATACTGAGTTCAGTGAGCAAACCTAATTAAATCAGAAGTTTCTAACATCCAACTTCTTGCATACCAAATGAATAAAATTAAAGTCTGAGCAATTGCACTTTACTGATGACAGGACTTGCTACTGATTCTGAATCTGAGGACATATCTAATGAGAAAGAAAATTGATGGAGATGAAATAAGCTCAGCCAACTAGCAGACCACTGGTGTGAGAAAACTGAAAATGAAGGTCTCACAGATAAAAACTGTAGTAACAAGAGTTGAAGATAGAGGCTGTTGACAATCCAGGATGAATGATGAGCTGCCATCTAGGGATGAACTGAAAAACAGATAAATAATTTGGCAAATGAAACTTTTCCCTCGAAGTTGACCCAAGTTTGATAAAAATAATAATAATAAATACAAAACCTAGCCACAGAAAGTGGAGATCCTTAGGAAATCCATGAGCAAATAGACACGATGCTGTGAAATAAAATCAATCAAGAAGAGCATACATTAGCTGGAAGAGGAGGGAGGAAGGCTCCAGATACTGAGTAGAGCAAACTTAAAACTTAGAATTTAAGAAATGGGGGTGATTGCAGAAGATGGAGAAATCCTACTGAAAGGATATCGCTTATCCTCTGTAGACAGAGTGCCCATGGCTCACTGCTTCTCACAGCTCTTGTGTAGCACAGGGAACTCACTTTGCTCCAGTTCACATAATCTGATTAATTGACAAATGATGTAAAACCAGGTGACATAAAAATACTGTGCTTTTCAATTAATTTTAAACACCAAGAATTATGCCTGTACATTTTTTGCCTAGATGTTATATAACTAACACTAAGGACACTGGTTTAGAGATACATCCTGTAGAAAAATTTGATATATTTTAAAGTAAATAGTTGGTCCTCAAGACAAGAGACATAAATTATTACGATTCTTTAAAAAATACATGAAAATTTGATGATGATGAGAGAAAAGCCCCAAATAGAACAAAAAGGAATGAAAGGGAGAGAAGGAGCAAGGGAAACATTTAGATTTGGTAAAAGGAATAAAGTATCTATATAAAGGAATAAGAGAAGTCTGGGTAGTAGCTCTTCCCTTTATCACCTAATCTAAAGGACCTGAACCCTGATGGGACAACTAGACCTTCCCTTCCCACCAATGGACACAGTGCAAGATACACCTCTACTTGAACAGAATATTGGAAATTTTTTTTACAAATTTGGGGGGGAAAAGGATAATAAGGTACTGTGGAAATGATTAACTCATTTATATCCCTATTATGCTACATAACCAGTTCTTTTGCTTTTTGGCATCTTTCCTACCAATACCTTTCTAAGAATAACCATATTGGGACCATGCTGTGCTTTCATGTATGTGGTAGCAGTGACATATCTTGCAGGTTCTCCTAGATGGTAGTTGTTGCTTCTTCTTGCATGTTACTATTTTGGCAGACCTGGAACCAGCTTATTCTGCTGCAATAAGGATAGTAACTCCTTCCAGCATGTGTGGGTACAATAAGAAGTCTGCAATCCAGAAGACATTCCTCACCCAACTAGGCTACCACCCTGATCTTGGACTTCCAGCCTCCAGAACTGAATCTGAATCTTGAACTTTTGGAGGAGAGCATCTGAGCTTCAGAGTTCCTACCAGGTCTCTCAAGGAAATAGACCAGCAGCTACAATCAACTGCAATTTCATTACACGTTCATGTTGTCTCCCTTGACTAGAAATATATTCAGTCTCAAGAGAAGAAGCGTTCAGCAAATTAGGGCAAGACAGAACCACAGAAAACAGTCCCCAGATTTTCATGACAAATAGGATAATGCTGTACTAGCCAGTGGAACCACTTTCTGTGCCATTGCATGGAGATTTACAACCACCCAGATTGGAATAGAATAGAACCTGCCCCCTGTTAGCAGAGTCACCCCAAAAGAGTAGAATGATAAGTAACCATGCCAGTTGCTGTCATATAGAATTGTTTCAAAGTTAATTTGTCATTTAAGCACTCTGCAGCTCATTTAAATACTAGAGGCCTGGTGCACGAGATTTGTGCACTTTGGGGAGGGGCGGAGATCCCCCAGTCTGGCCTGAGTCCTCTCGCAGTCCGAGAGCCCTCAGGGGATGTCCGGTAATTAGACATCCTTAGCACTGCCGTGGAGGTGGGAGAGGCTCCCGCCACCGCCACTGTGCTCCCCAGCTGTGAGCCTGGCTTCTGGCTGAGCGTCACTCCCCCTGTGGGAGCACACTGACCACCAGGGGGCAGCTCCTGCGTTGAGCATCTGCAACCTGGTGGTCAGTGCGTGTATAGCAACCGGTCATTCTGCCATTCAGTGGATTTGCATATTAGTTTTTTATAATATAGGATAGCATATTTTGAAAATTAAAATATATTGAAACCTTTAAAAAATGAGTATAGTAAGCAGTACCAAGTGAGTGATAGAATCTGTTCTAATTCTTATCATTAATCCATTCTGATCTGGAAACAAGCTCCTGAATATTTCTGAACTCTGATCATTTCCCTTCATCCATCTGTGTAATCATATTCCAGTACAACACAGCTTTAGCTTCTGTTACATTATAAAATACTAGAGGCCCAGTACACGAAATTCATGCATTGAGGGGGGGGTCCTTCAGCCCAGCCTGTGCCCTCTTGCAGTCCAGGACCCCTCGGGGGATGTCCACTTGCCAGCTTAGGCCTGCTTCCTGGAGGGAGCAGGCCTAAGCTGGCAGTCAGACATCCCCCTCACAGCCTGGGACCCCTCGCTCCTTACCGCTCGCCTGCTCGCTGCTCCTTACCTCTCAGCTCACTGCTCCTTAGTGCGCTGCAGAGGCAGGAGAGACTCCCATCACTGCCGCTGCACTACCAGCGGTGAGCCCGGCTTCTGGCTGAGTGGCGCTCCTCCTGCATTGAGTGCCTGCCCCCTAGTGGTCAGTGCACATCATAGCAACCAGTCATTCTGCTCATTCCACCGTAACGGTTGCTTAGGCTTTTATTATATGGAATGTTAACAGCAGGTAGGGGCTAGTGTACCTTTACTTATAACCCTCTTAGAAATTGTCCTATGTATTTTTATATGTTAATTTATTTTCAAATGAATTTTACTATTATTTATAACTAAATAATCCCTTTCATTTTTATTTGTACTTCATTATAAAGATTAAGTGAGCATATATTAAGAGAGTGTTACTAACTTTATACTACTCAATATTCTTGTCAAGGAACAAGGCAGTATTTCTTTGTCTTGGCTTTCATTTGAGTCTTTTTTATTCCCTTCCTTAGAGTTTTACAGTCATCTTTATATTAGAAATCCATAATTACTGTTAAATTTATTTGTAAGAAAATTATGTTTTTATTCTGACAATCATTTACTCCATTATATTTTCTATCTAGTTACTATTTGTATGAAGGATGTTCTTATATTTTATTTGTTTTCTAAATAATTTACTCAATTATCTAATAATTTTTAATATTTTTTCAGTTTAGAAAACATGTTCTCATGTTTCCCAGATATGCAATGATAACATAGGCAAAGGCTGAAGATTTGCATTCCTGCCACTTATTTTGTGCACCTGTCTAATTGCATGAACAAATACTCCTGAATAGCCCTGACAGTGATGATAATGCGGCTCACACACTGTCCATTCCACCTGAAAAGAAGGATGCTGATGTTTCATTTGAAACATACATTTTATTAGCATATTCAAAGTGACTACTAGTCCTATGTAGTTAAGATTGTTGAATTTTATTAAGAATTTCATATGGTTTTTCTCCTTCGTAGTTCTCAGTAGTCTCACCAAAATAAGGTTGCCCTTTTAAAGTTATGAACTATTCAATGCCAGATGCAGACTAGTTCACACCTGTTGGTCATCCTCCAGTTCAGAATCCAAAGTGCCGCATTGCAACCACTGCCAACCCTCCTAATTTCTCTAAGTTCCACTGTGCCGAGGAAGAGTCAACTCTGCCCCCTTAACAGTTTGGAGGGGAACTCTGAAACAATTGGGCTGTATCATTTCCGCAGGTCGATTGCAAAGGAAACCACAGCTTGATCCCTGTAAATGATGGATATCTATTTTTCAACAACGTGACTTGATTTATATATTTACTAAATGACTCTCACCAAGCACATTAATCACACCTGATTTGCACCCAGAAGGAATAGGTCTCAAAGTTTAACCAGTGACAGGGAAACAAAAGCACAACCATCAGAAGCCAAGGATTTGGACAAATCACATTAGTAACTGTCATTAATTTCAGTTTCACAGATTCTTCAATCTTTGATTAGGAAGAGAAAGATGTTTAAGGTAGAAATCTCCCACAAGAGATGACTTAATCATTCCTTTTGCAAATATCTCAGAACAGGGTAAATAGAAGTCTACATCATGTGCTTCTCATGACAAGGCCCTGTGCTCAGTAAGCAGGGCTCTAGGTACACACAGGAATTGCACTCTGAGAAGAGAGATTTTTCATTCCATAAAGCCTTTTATAATAAGCAGAAGTTGACAGTCTTATTCTAAGGCTGAGTAGTGTCAAATTAAGTAAACAAAGAAACCATTTTATTTCAAATCACATTTCATCCAAGGATTCCATACACTGGAGGGGTTTTATCTTTCATTTTAAAGAAAAAAAGGCCAAAGAAGTTAAGTGACTGTCCTTGTTAACTGTGCAACATAATAATTAACTAGATGTTAGGTTTCATCAAGTTTTAGATTTACAGCATTACTGTGAAGTTGTATCTGATAGAAGATAAAGAAGAAAAAAGCATACAGATTTATGAAAATGAAATAATCAATTTTATATTATAAATAGAACAGATTATTTTTTCCTCTCTGCTGTAATTCACATTTTTACAGGTTTTATAACTTCTTGTAGGCTTCTAAATATTTTTTGTAGTAAGAGCTAAAATATAAGTTAGTACAGTTTTATTTTCAACTCATTAAAATTGTGAAATTGATAGAAAATCATAACTGTATTTTTATATTTAGGATGCTTTACATACTTTAAAAACTGTTTTATTTTTTAACATTTTTAAATTTTTATTCTTAAAGATCATGAACCTTAAAATAATCATGAATAATACAAGCAAGTTTAGTAAAATTTGCCAATAGTAAGAAAATTAATAATTAAAAGCATGTAATTATAGACCAAATTAAATTAAACTTTCTAGGAAAAAGAAAGCATTACATTTTTAGGCAAGATGCTAATTAGAATATATAATTTATATATACTCATCTTCCTAAAGACCTTTCCAGAATAATATTACCTAATAGTTAATTAGTTGTATTTAACATTTATATCTCCTATTGAAACATCTTACTCAAATTGCTCTTTCCCCAACTATAATTAGCACAGTACCTAGGGTACATTTGCACTTGATCTATTTTAATTAGATTGTAAAACTGTTTTTCAAATTACCTTGTTTTGTAATTTTCATAACTAGATGGCTCAACAGCCAACATGTTATTTAATTAGTATTTTAATTGAGTTCACTAGCCCTGATCATACTTGAGAAATAAGATAAAACGTAAATTTTAAGCTACCCAGGCCATAAAATAGATGCTATGGGAATTCATTAATAGTCAGTTCATGAAGTCCAAAGAGCATCCTGGATATATCCATTTCTTCACCAAAATTATAAAGTCCAGCAAACTTTCATTAGGGGCTTTCACATTCTTTGAAGAAGAAACTAGATTGATAATAACACTGTTTTCCTTGCTCCTTTCCTTCTTTTTTTCCTGTTTTACTTTTCTACCTTCATTCACTGCCTTCCTTCTTCTTTCTTTTTCTTCTCTCCCTCTCCCTCTTCTCCTTCCCCTTCCTCACTCTTCTCCCCTTCCCTCTCTCCCCTCTCTTCTATTCTTCTTCCCTTCCTTTCTCCCTTCTCTCTGGAAAACACATTAACAAAGTTGAAGATAATACAGACACTATTCCTATCCAAACTGAAAAATTAGTTGAAAATAGGAAAAACAAATAAAGACAGTGATCTATGACCCCCCCTTCACTGAAACTGGCCAAAATTCCAATGGATAGTCAAGGAAAAACCCTCAGCTCAAAGTAGAGACCTTAAGGAGCTCCATCAGTCAACATATAATCCTACAACAGAAGTTTACCCAGGAAAATCGTGAGCTAAAGGGAAATAAGCAGAAGTTGACAGATGTGAAGGAGTGCAGGCTAATCCAACATTCAATAAATGAACTGCAAATGTCAGAATAGAAGGAGATGCTATAACATACCAAGTTATTATTAATCAGAAAGTCCATGACAACTGGCTCAATATTTCTGCTAAAGAAAGAGCTTTGACATAGAGAATACACAGGCTACCTTCCTGAAACAGAACTAAATACAATGCTCCAAAGATTCACAAATGTAAAACTAATTCCAAAAATATCTGGTTTACAAATCCCTCCACAGAAAGATGTCCAAAAGACAAATTGGTTCTGTTGCCCAAGCTGGTGGATTACATTACCTATGCCTGTCATAATCCAACAGCTTTGTCTTCCCAACTTTACCAAGGAGAAATGCCTGAAATAAACTTGTGCTTCTGAGAATCACCCACCTGGTTCTAACACAGCGGCTATGTTCTCGCAACATATCTGTCTTTGATCTGAGCTCCAGTGCAAATCATTATTGAGATGTGACCAAGATGACTTATTTTCCCCTTTCCCTGTGAGTGGAGAAAGATCTAATTACCTCTTGATCAAAGAGATGTGTCAAGAAGTTGTCTGAAGATTTCAGACCTACCTCCCTCTGGTACTGAGGGACTGGCTGAGAGTTAAAGAAAAATATCTGTCTCCCATCTGGACACTAGGGCTACTTCATGGCTGCACAGTGGCTAAATTGTTTATCTGTCCATTCTGTGTGAATGACAAAATGGCTAATCTCCTGCTGAAAATGGAGTCGAAAGACCAACTGCTCTCATTTGCTCAGACTGCCCAGATTTTAGCACTAAAAGTCCCACATCCCAGGAAACTCCCAGACAAACTGAGGAAGTTGGGCACTCTAGATATCTAAGACAGATGTATCTTCTCTGAACATGAGACTGTGAATGAGGGTCCCCACAGGTGCAGGGGAATAAAGGCATGAATAGGACACAAGTACACCATTCTGGGCCCAAATCCAGAGAGGCTCTTGTTATGATTTTCTTCTTCTGAAAACTCTAAAATTATAAAAATTTGCCCCCCGAGAATAAAAAAGTCACTTTAGCAATTCTATTTTTTCTTCTGAGTCTAAATGACATGTACCCTAAGATTATTATGAGAATACTTAGGTTGTAGGTAACCACATTAATTATTTGAATAAATGTGTACATCTTACCTGTGCCCTGACATATCTCCCTGTTGGACCTTTCTAATGAAATTTACTCTGGAGTTAATTTTGCCCTGATTACTATGCTTGCCCCCTTGCACAGAACTTATATTTACTACCCTGGCATTGTACATTCTTTAAGCAAGTAATTCAACAATGATCACATGTTAGACCACCATTTAAATAACCGCCTACAGTACTTGCACTGTGCAACACAAAAATACTTGTGTTTTGTTTCAGTTCATAAAGTTTAGCTAAGTAACAAATTATTTAAGATTTCAATAAAACAGCTTTATTTTAAAAATACATATAAAATTAAGCTATTCTCTTCAATCAATTAACTTCTTAATCTTGAAATCCATTGACTTCAGAGGACTCTGGATTAATGTGATCCAGAATGGCTACCATCAATAAATCAACAAACTAGTGCTGGTGAGAAAGTGGAGGAAAGGGAATGCTAGTCTACTGTTGGTGGGAATGCAGACTGCTGCAGCCCCTGTGGAAAACAGTATGAATTTTCCTTAAAAAATTAAAACTGGAACTACCTTTTGATCCAGTGATCTCACTTCTGGGAATATACATACAAAATACCAACTTGAAAAAATATATGTAACCCCATGTTCATAGCAGTATTACTACAATCAGAAACAGCCCAAGTGTCCATCAGTAGATGAGTGGATAAAAAAGCTGTGGTACATTTACACTATGGAATATTATGCGGCCATAAGGAAATCTTACCTTTTGGGACAGCATGGATAGATTTGGAGAGTATTATGCTAAGTAAAATAAGCCAGTCAGAGAAAGACAAATAGCATATGATCTCACTTATATGTGGAATCTAATGAACAAAATAAACTGATGAACAAAACAGAAACAGAGGCATGGATACATGGAACAGACTGACAGCTGTCAGATGGGAGAGGGGAGAGGGAGACTGGATGAAAGAAGATAAAGGGATTAGCCAAAGAACATGTATGCATAACTTATAGACACAGACAACAGTGTGGCGATGGTCAGAGGGAAGGGGGAACAGGGCTGGGTGGAGGCGGGCAAAAGGGAGGAATTGGGGACATCTATAATAGCATCAACAATAAAAATAAAGTAAAAAATAAAGTAAAATAAAAAAGTAAATGCTAAAACACCACTGGGTTGTAAAAAGTTGAGGCAATGCCAATTTTAAAATATTTTTCCAATAAAAATTACAAACAAAACAAAACACAGAAGCAGATTTGGAAATGTTAGAAAACTCCTCTATAAATAACTGAGGATGGAAACCTATTTTAATTCTTCATATTATTACAATAGCAAGACGGGGTTCAGACAATAGCACAAATACCCTGAGCTCTCCCCAGACAATAGGAAAAATATAGTTGCATGCTTGAATTGTATTTAATATGTCTTTTTATAGTTTTTAAGGCAATGAATGTTACTTACATTTTTATTTAAATACTAGAGGCCCGGTGCACAAAAATTTGTGCACTTGGGGGGGGGGGTCCCTCAGCCCGGCCTGTGCCCTCTCCCAGTCTGGGACCCCTCGGGAGATAATGACCTGCTGGCTTAGGCCTGCTCCCGGGTGGCAGAGGGCAGGCCCAATCCCTAGGTGCAGCCCCTGGTCGGGCTCAGAGCAGGGCCGATTGAGGAGTTGGGGTGCCGCCCCCTGTCATGCACAGAGCAGGGAGGATCGGGAGGTTGCGATGCCACCCCTAGTCACGCTCAGGGTATGGCCAATTGGGGGGTTGGGGCACCGCCCCCTGTCACACTCAAAGCAGGGTCGATAGGGAAGTTGCGGCGCCACCCCCTGTCACGCACAGAGCAGGGCCGATCAGGGGGTTGAGGAGCTCCCCCCTGTCACTCACAGAGTAGGGCCGATAGGGGAGTTGGGGCACCGCACCCTGTCACACACAGAGCCGCAGGGCGATCAGGGGGTTTGGGCGCTGCCCCCTGTCACGCTGATCCCGGTGCCGGGAGGCCTCGCTGCTCTGCTGATCCCGGTGCCAGGAGGCATATTACCCTTTTACTATATAGGATAGAGGCCTGGTGCACGGGTGGGGGCCGGCTGGTTTGCCCTGAAGGGTGTCCTGATCAGGGTGGGGGTCCCCACTGGGGTACCTGGCCAGTCTGGCTGAGGGGCTGAGGGCCGTTTTCAGGCTGGCGGGTGACTGAAGCTCCCAACCGCTCCTTTTTTTCTTTTTTTTTTTATTCTGGGCCAGCTTTAGCTCTGAGGCCTCCGCTGCTGAAAGCAGGTTTCTGGCCTTTGTTTACCTTCTGTATTTGAAACAATGTTGCGGTCCTGCTGGCTGAAGCCTGGCTGACTAAAGCAGGTTTCTAGGGTTTTGTTTAGCTTCTATATTTGTTACAATGTTTCTTAGAGTTGCAGCTCAGAGGCCGGCAAGGCAGGCGGGGAAGCTTGGCTTCCTCCTTCACTGAAGCAAGCAAGCCTTCCTGTTCGCGTCAGCTGCCTGGCTGCTGGCCGCCATCTTGGTTGGCAGTTAATTTGCATATCTCCCTGATTAGCCAATGGGAAGGGTAACGGAGGTACGGCTAATTACCATGCTTCTCTTTTATTAGATAGGATTTAAAATAATTTTCTACACAATAAATTTAAATCACCTACAATTTCTGTTATTGTATTTTGTTTCCATTCAGTATTTTTGAAACACAGTTTATGTAGCATTTGGAAGATCATACTTAAAAGAAAAAAAATATTAGAAATAGATTTTAATCTAGTTCTGATTTTCCGTGGGTGGTGGGGGACTCAAGGAATAGTCACAGTAGGGTGATACCCCCTCCATAACAGATCAGAGTGGATCGCGCTCCAGAAATGAGGAGCCACTATTGTCAGGTGAACACATAGTCTTCCCTGCCATCTGTTCCAAAATTCCCCACAAAGCCACTTCTGTCCTGACACCCTCACTAGGGATAGGTGCTCTTTCTTTTCTTGAGTAGAGGCCACTCTGGTTTCCAATTTCCATGTTTGTTTAGGCTTCATGGAATGTTTCTTTCCTGTCTGCGTTTTATTTTATAGTCCCAAGTGAATAATTATTTTTCTTAAGAGAGAAAAAGGGTGGAAAGGATAAGTAAAAAAAAAATAAGTAAAAGGTGATACAAGTGATCATACATTCTGAGAGAAAAAGAAAAAACTGTTTATGTAAAGATACATTCTATAGCAAGGAGAACTATTCGTGTACAATATAACTGGATTCATTAGAGGCAAAACACCAGGTTAAAATAGCTGAACTCATCAGGAAGATACATTTCTGAAAATACCATCATAGGCATTTGCATTCGATTTATGTTTTCTTTTGGTGTGGCCAAACACCTGTACCATATCTTCTCATCCAGTTTAATCTTCTATAAAGCTAATTTTTAAATCAATTTTGAGAGAAAGAGGAAGGGAAAGGGAGAGAAACATCGATGTGAAAGTGGAACATCAATAGGCTGCCTCCCACCAGGGATGGAGCCCACAACCTGGGCCTGAGCCCTGACTAGGAATTGAACCAGCAACCCTTTGGTGAATGGGATGACACCCAACCAACTGAACCAAACTGGCCAGGGCTAAAGCTAATACTTTAGCCTCCTTCTGTCTGACTCTTGTTCCTATCTCTGAATTGGTTCCAAATTTGGAGCTAAGAATGTAATCACCGTTAACCCCTTCTAATACCTACATTACTGTACTGATTAAAAGGACATGATTATGCCCAAAGCAGGTTTTATTTTCCTTACAAGTGATCTGGAAACTTTCCCAAACTACTTTTACTTTTAGAGTCTTATGTGCCACACAAAATTAGGGCATTTGAAACAGACTTCGTGAGAGAATTCTATAACCCTAGAATTTAAGCCAGTTCTGTAAGGAGACACATTTGCAGCTTTGTTCTATTTAACATATGCAAATTTTCAAATCTTTAAGATTACAATATAACATCTCTATTGAGCCACAAGCAATTTTATTCACCTTTTTTGTGGTTATTTGTAGCGAATATAAAGCCTCTTTCCTGGTGACTATATTTAATAAAAAGAACAAACCAAAAAAATAATTTTTATGGAATCTAGAAGATAATTTTAAGCATCAGCCCTAAAGTTTTAGGATACTGGAGAGTTTTTTTTAAACTGTTTTCTAAAATTGATTATGGTGAAGTGTGTAGAGGTTTATACTGTGTAAGTGAAAGACTAAAAATGATGAGCGATATTTAATTAAATTATCAAAAAACTATGCTATGATCCCTTTTCTTAGTGTAATCATATTTTCTTATTTTGCTATATAAAAAATTAAGGGACCATATGTTAACAATTGTCTTGAGAAAATGAATATTTATCATATATTCATGTCAATTCATATGAGTATTATTTAAGCATGAGCCATTATTATGGTTGATTTCTTTTTGTTGCCTTAAAATAGGATTTCCTACAATTTAGATAAGAATGTTGACCTGAAGAAATCCCGGCTGAAAATATGTCACTTTTAATTTAGGAGTTCTCTTAAAATTAGAATAAAATCCAAATTGTATAAATTGCTTAACTATCTACTATGTTGGACATAATTTTAAACATTACTTTAAAAATAGAAAGCAATCAGAATGGACAGCCTCCATAAGTGTTTAATCTAAGTATTTATTTTGAATAAAGTGTGCAAATTATGGATAAGCATATTATTAATAGGTCCCCAGTCTTAGGAAGATGGTTTTAAATTTATCACTAAGTATATAGACCTTCATTGTCAGTTTTCTGGTGACTTTTTTATTAACTTTCTCTGGATTTAAATCATAGTAGTATTAACCATTTGATGTTCTAGATGAGGAAGAATAAATTCCATTCTGATCAAGTGATAGTGAGCTATATAATAATGAAATGAATACATGAACTACATCATATGTTCTCTAGGTATGAAACTGATTGATGCGCCAAAGATGAGAGAAGTTTTTGGAAGTAGGGATGAGGTAGAAGGAAAGTAGATTACTTTTCTTCTTCACTTTTTAATTATTTTCTTTTTTTCTTTTTCTTTTTTTTTTTTTTGCAAAATAGGGTAATGGTAAAGTACAAGAACTTAAGAAAGTATATTAAAATCCAACTGGTATTCCTTTGGGATTTCCAGTTATTCACATTTACTGACATATAGTTTCTCTGGATTTAATCTTTGAAAAATACTTTAATAATAGTATGTTATTATTTCTTAGGTTAACCACTTTTTAAATTGTGTCTATTAGTTTTGGATACAGTTACACTTGATTGCAGTTCTGGGGCAAATAGTAAGAATAATTTTCATGTGATCAATATTGTTTCTAATTATTGCTGTGATGGAAAATGATATTTGTACTAGTAAGAAAGGCTTACTTTCTGTTAATGTATCCTATAGATACTATTTTCTATACACCAAACCAAAATCTGAATTAGAACACTTTTTCTTTATGGGGCAGAGTAAGAAGTGACAAAAGAGAATAGAAAGTCAACTTGAAGTTGAGACAGACTTCTTTCACATAGTCGCCTGGTTTCCAATTGACTTCGGGCAAAATACTACCATTTGCAAGCTTCGTACTCTTCATCTCTAACATGGAAATAATACCACCTATCTAACCGGGTTGTTGTAGAGTCTAAGTACTTCTATCTGACACAAAGGAATCCATCAATTTTAGAATACTCCTCACTCCCTTTTGCTCCAAAATATATTTTTACTAATAAGGAAATTTTCAGTGAACTATTGATGCCAGCAAAGAAAAAAAAGGTCTAGAGGAATGCAAGAAGTCTTCTTAGAATATTTATTTTTAAATAAGAAGCAAATGGATACCATATCCAAACCAAAGTCAGTTCTGCTAGTTTTTTTTCCCATCTGAGAAAACATATCTCATAACACTTTACTTCATTAACCAACTTAAGAGTATAGAGCTTCCCTAATCCTCCTGTGCACTGTGATTATTAAAATTCTTGGCAGCTTGATGTGCTAGAGATGAGAACAGATTAACTCAATTATACGCAGTGAGGCATGCTTTATTAGAATACTACCTTGCCTCTTATTACTTGGGTTTAGCTTGTCAAAAGTAACAAATGAAAGACTTAACTTCCCATAACTTTTTCCTCCCACTTCATCTATTATATCTTTTGATATCCTCAAAAGTGCTTTTTATACTCCAAAGAAACCTAGTCTTAGAAAATCTTTGAATTTCAATGTCAAAATGTTCATAATATATTAACTTTGCCAGACAAAGTTTAAGCCAATATTTTTTGTTAGCTTTCTATCAGAGAGTAAGTTCTGTCCAACAATTTTTAATTTATTTATAAAGATATTCTGTTAGCAACACTTGACTCTTTCCCACCAACTGGGGAGACACAAAGGAAACCTAAGTCAGCTCTAGTGCGGAACCAATTGCCTCAGTGTTCTTGACTTTTAAATTTTCAGAAAATAGATGCCTTCTTTGGGTTGGTATGAGACTGAACTGATCTCTGAGTTTCCTTTTAATTCTAAAATCCTCTCTATCTATGAGTAGCTTAAGCACTTACCAGGAATCCTCATGGGTTTGCCCTATTAAGGTACAAAATAAGCACAAAATAAAATCTAGTTAAAATCAAGGAGCTTAACGTCCAAGTTTCCATCCAATATCAGTCCTTAACTACTAATAAGTCAGTTCACTCTCTCAAGACACAGAGAAAGTTGATTCTCATTTGCACTTTAATTTAATATATTAACTATACACCCAGAACTGGAGTTGCAAATATAAATGGAATAATTATAGTTTCTATCGCATCAGAGTTTAAGGTCTCGAGCAGATGTCTTCGTCCATTCAAGCTGCTATAACAAAATTATATAGGCTGGATGGTATATAAACAACATAAATTTTTTCCCTTACAGTTATGGAGGGTAGATGTCCAAGATCAGCATGACGGCATCGTCAGGTCTGGTAAGGCCCCTCTTCTGCATTTCAGGTGGCCGTTTTCTCATTGTATCCACATGTGGCAACGGGAAAGAGAGCTCTCTGGAGTCTCTTTTGTAAGAGCACTTATCCCATTCATGAGGGCTTCACTCTCATGACTTAATCTCCTCCCAGTGGCCCCACCTTGGGATGCCATCACATTGGGAGGTTAGAATTTCAACTTATGAATTTTGAGGGGACATAAATATTCAGTCCATAACAAAGAAAGACAAGCAAATAATTAAAGACAAATGGGGGCTTTGATGAGGCAAGTCTTTGAATGTTTCTGATTTCTGGCTTAAACAACTGAATGAATGGTAATCGCTATCAAATTCTAAGAGCGAGCACACAGTGCATTAGGAGACTAGAATAAAAATAGTTATTTCAGTGTAAGGTATTCAGCTTAGGCTATTCAGTTGAATTTTTAATGCCTTTCCCAGAAAGAGCTTTCAACAATATGTAACCTTTCTCCAATCTCGATGTTGATGCTAAAACTGGAATCATTTGATCCATGATTAAAGAAAGTGGAATCTCCTATGGGAATTATTTTGAGATTCCAATAAACCTTCAAACAAATGAGAAAGATGGTGGCCATGCTCCCCAGCCTGCTGAGGAAGAAAAGCCCCAGAGGTCAAGTTCATTTCAAAACTCTGCTGAGACATGAAAGGTAACATGTAATTACAACAGAGGATGATTTGGGGGCCGGGGTACATGTTTTACTCTTTTAAAGAACAAAATTGAAATTACTTCCTCTGATTGGAAAGAATCTAGTCGTAGAACTTCAAAGCTCAGTGTTCTGTGAGCTTGTCTCTTTATCTCTTCTATAGTCTCATGAACTGGAAGAAATATTTAGGACTAGAGGCTGTATTGTAATTTTTTTTCAAGTTGCTCAGCAGTACTGGGAGAGAAAATTAAACACCTCTTTTGATTAGGTTGGAAATAAGAAATCCCAAAAGGACTATAAAAATAGACAGTGCTGAGGGAAAGGGAACCCAAAATTCAGAGAAGGGCTTTTGATTATCAACTAAAAATTCAAGTTGAATTACCACAGGCAAAGTTAAAGATACTGCATTTCATTGATCCTAAGTTCAAATTTGTTCACAAATCGTAAATGATCTCTGAAATCAGCATCAATCATCTTAAAATTGAGGTTATTCTGATACTCAATGTAACAAGCTTAAGCATGTACAAACTTAGCAGTAGCTATTTAGTTTGTCATAATTTTAATAATTTTGAGGATTTTGAATACTCATATTAAGTCTAATTGCCACAAAATGTCCTTAGAAAGATTGTGTTATGATTCAGCATTGAATAAAAAGTTACTAATCACCCACAAAGGCATGGAAACAGAGCAGAGTAATATATTATAAATATCTGTGTCTAATAATTACAAAAGAACTTTTTAAAAAATTATACATTTTTAAGAAATTGGTGAGACGACAAGTTCTGTACTCAGCAAATTGAATCATATAATAAATAGTGTTATGTTATCAACTATAGTCACTATGTTATATCTTAAATACTCAAAGAAAAATAGAAGTAATGAATGTGATACTTAACTAGGAGGGTAATTTCCAATGTCTTTTCCTTCTTATTGGTACATAAAAGAATGGTGCCAATTAAAATCAAAGGCATCTTAGACTTGATGAAATGTGGAAAGTGAACAATCCAAAATTATTCCACTGTCTCTTCAAATATCTTTAATTATATATCTTTTTATTGTTATTTAGTCTTATTTTATTATTTTAAATTATTTTTACAACAAAAGTCTGCATCACAAAGAACACTTTTTTTAAGGCATTATAATTGTTGGTGCTACCTGATGGCAGGAAATCATAATTATTGGGAAAGTATTAAAAAAGGAAAACAATTTCTAAAGTGCTGAAACTAAGTTTTAAAGTAATATATCCTGGCAAATGTCCCAGACACTTTTATGGACCCAGAAGAATAGTTGCACTGGACTGTATAAAGGAAGTGACATGGTAGATTTAGATTCTGATTAACTTTTCCCAAGGATTTAAAAGAAACATTCTCTAAATCAAAGTTTGTCAGTGAGGAAAATGTAAATTCCAGTAGTTTGTTTCCTGGATTGGTAGCAGATCATTTATGCATGCCATAACTGCTGAGCACCTGTCTGTATAAGCAGTTATACTGGAATCTGTTGCAGATGCAATTAGAAATAGGCAGAGTTTATAATCTGGAATAGGAGCTAGCATGTGTATACAAATAATTATAACTCGAAATGCTAAAGAACTTCCAGCCAGACATGAACCAAGGACCCTGCTACAAGCTATTTACACAGCTCTATTTTGGGTGAAAGTAGAAGGAGGTTGAAAGATGAGACAAACACAGGCAATTGTGTGACACAAGGTGTTTTTGTGAGTTACCTGCAAAATGTGAAGTGGGTCTAATATTCTTCAAAGTCAACTTCAATGTTCATTCACTTTAAGATGATCATTTTAAAATCTGAGGAGATAAGAGAGAAAATAGAAAGTATTAACGTTGCTTTTCCTTACGATGCCACAGCATAGGATTTTTTAAATATAATTTAAATTTGTGTATCTTTTTAATGATGTATCTCCCTTTGAAATGTGTTGGCATTTTAAGATCCAAGTTGAAGTAATTTGCAACTTTATAATATTTCACTGATAATCTCAAGGTTCTTGCTGCAATAAAAAAAAACAATTTTTATTATTGGGTTAATAAAATGATTTAGTGCTTTTTCTTTTTATGTACTGCAATTAAATACATTTTTGTGTTCACGTCATTTTTTATTATTTCTTTGCTATCACATTTTGTAGGTAATTCTTTATTTCACTTTCTACCATAATTACTTATTTATAAAATTGTCTTTTTAGTTAGAACATGAGTATTTGAAGGCAGAGAATATATCCTAGTCACGCTCCAAAACACCTAGTAAAGTGTCTGGAACTTAGCAACAACTCAATAAAATATATCATGAATAAATATATGCATGAAAAATGCCTAAAATAATGGAAATACCTTTTAAAATATATAAAAGCATATGAAAAATACCTTGGTTCTCATGCTTTATTTGTCAAATTTTAATTCCAGAAGACTAAATATTTTTATTGACATCAAACTTTTATCATTTGTAAAATACCATTTCTTTTCCAACATAACACACAGCTATTGTTATATAGAAAACCACTAACCAGAGAGAGAGAGAGAGAGAGAAAGGAATACACACATGGACTTACTTGCCGAGGGACTCACTTGCTCTAAGCTTAGGTACTGAAGCAGCAGGTAGTGCCAGGGACATCTGGTGAAGAACTGAATTGTCTGGCTTCATGGCAAAGACCAGAGGAGAAGCTGTCTCCCAGACAGAAGTGCTGTATTTCTTTGCTGAGCCCTCCCTTGTACATGCAGGTGGGTACCATATCTTAGTCTACATCAATCTAGCTATCACGGTTCCTTCCACCCTAGTAATTCCCTGAGACCCAACCTGACCCAACTTTGGGGGCCGCCCAAGCCATTTCCAGTGACTTTTATATACAGATGATTGGTCTTGGCTCATGCTGCAGATTTTTCTAAAATTCTACAATGGCTCACAATCCCCAAACAAACAGCACATGCCAACTACTTCTGACTAAGATGCCCCAACCCTGACACTAATGGCAGCCAGCCTTGATTCATAGCTTAGCTTCTCCCAGATACCTCCAAGCCCAGCACAAACAGTAACCATCTATAGATCACCTTGTAGTTCGGACTACATGGCCCCAGGCAGAGCAAAGTCAGTGGTTGATTTTGGCCTGCATCATGGTCCCTCTCAAAAGGCCCCAGAACCAATACATCTTGTGGTCAGCTTGAGATCACATCAAAGCACCACCCAACCGCCGACACAAACAACACACCAAAAAGGCAAACTCAGCAAGCACCAGCGCCTCACTAAAGCAAATCCTGCTCTGTGGTGTTAGCCCCTGCACAACAGCTCCTCCACTACAGTCATGGCAGGTCCTCACAGCCAATCAGCCTAAGAGTCAGTCCCTCCCATTGACATGCCATCAGCAATCAAGGCTCAACTACAACAAAAGAGTACAACCAACCAACACAAGGGACACTCCTGGAGCACCTGCTGAGGTAACCAGGAAGACTACACCACAGGGCCCTACAGGACATCTACTATATAAGGCCTCTCTACCAATACTGGGAGACACAGAAACAAACACAGGGAAGCAGCCAAAATGAGAAGAGAAAGAAACATGTCTCAAATGAAAAAAACAGGACAAAATTCCAGAAAATGAACTAAACAAAATGGAGACAGGCAATCTACTGGATACAGAGTTCAAAAAATTAGTTATAAGGATGTCCAATGAACTCTGTGAAAACTTTTACAAAGAGATAGAAAACATAAAAAAAGATATAGAGAAACATTAAAAAGAACCAGTCAGAAATGAAAAATACAATAATGGAAATGAAGAATACAGTAGAGGGAATCAACAGTAGATTAGATGAAGTAGAGGACCAAATTAGAAATTTGGAAGACAAGGTAGCAGAAAACAGTCAATTAGAACAGCAAAAATAATTTTAAAAAATAAGAATAGTTTCAGGGGCCTCTGGGACAATATCAACCAAACCATTATTTACATCATTGGAGTATTAGAAGATAGAGAGCAAGGGATTGAGAACCTATTTAAAGAAATAATGACGGAAAACCCCCCAAACCTAGCAAAGAGAATAGATATAAAAGTCCGGGAAACACAGAGTCACAAAGAAGATAAATTCAAAGAAGTCCATACCAAAACACATCATAATTAAAATGACAAAGGTTAAAGACAAAGAGAGAATCTTAAAATCAACACGAGAAAAGGGAGCTCCCATAAGGCTGTCAGCTGACTTCTCAACAGAAACTTTGTAGGCCAGGAGGGATTGGCACAAAATATTCAACGTAAAAAAAGGAAGGACCTAGAAACAAGATTAATCTACCCAGCAAGACTATAATTTAGAATCAAAGGTCAGATAAAAAGTTTCCCAGACAAGAGAAAAAGCTAAAGGAGTTCATCACTACTAAACCAATATTATAAGAAATGTTAAAGGGGACTTCTTTAAGAAGAATAAGAAAAAACATACATGAATAATAAAATTACAATAACTACATACCTCTCAATTGTTACTTTAAATGTAAATGTATTAAATGCTTCAATCAAAAGATATAGGGTAGCTGAAGAGATAAGCTGCCTATAAGAAACTCACTTCAGAAAGTAAAGAAATGGAAAAGGATGCTTCATGCAATGGAAACAACAACAACAACAAAAATGCTGGGGTGGCAATATTTATACCAGACAAAATAGACTTTAAAATAAAGGCTGTAACAAGAGACAAAGGACCTCATAATTTCACTTCTGGGCATATATTTGAAGAAACCCAAAACTCTAATGTTAAAAGACATATGCATCCTTACGTTCATTGCAGCATTATTTACAATAGCCAAGATATGGAAGCAACTTAAGTGCCCATCAATAGACAAATAGAAAAAGAGGTGGTACATATATACTCAGCCATAAAAAAAATAATGAAATCTTGCCATTTTCAGCAATATGGATGAACCTAGAGAGTAGTATGCTAAGTGAAATAAGTCAGAAAAATACAAATACCATATGATTTCACTGTTATGTGGTACCTAAAAAACAATATACTAGTAAATGAACAAACAAAACAGAAACAAACTCACAGATACAGAGAACATTTTGATGGTTGTCAGATGGGAAGCGGGTTACAGGGATCAGTAAAAAAGGGGAAGGGATTAAGATGTGCAAATTGTCAAATATAAAAGTAGTCATGGGACATAAAGTATAGCATAGAGAATATAGTCAATAATATTGTAATAACTATATATGGTGTCAGATAAGTACTAGATTTATCTTAAGTTATACAAATGTCTAGTCACTATGTTATATACCTGAAACTAACATAATAATGTATGTCAACCATATTTGAAAAAATAAAAAATTATTTTTAAAAGTGCTTAGTAAAATAAATAATTAATTTTTTTAAATTTATAGGAATTCCTTATATATTCTGAATACAGGGTCCTTATTAGAGATATGACTTGCAAATATTTCTTCCCAGTCTGTGGGTTGTCTTTTCAGTTTGTAGATGGTGTTGTTTGAAACAAAAGTATTCAATTTGGATGAAGTCCAACTTACTGTTGTTTTTTTAATGGCTTGTGCTTTTGGTTTCATATCTGAGATATCATTGACTAAACCTAGGTTGTGAAGACTTGCTCCTATGTTTTCTTCTAAGAGTTTTATGTTTTAACTCTTATACTCTATTCATTGATCCATTTTGAGTTAAATTTTTGGTGTAATAATAGGGTCTACTTTCATTCTTCTGAATATGGATATATAGTTGTCCCAGCACCATATGCAGAAAAGAGTATTTTCTCCCACTGAATTGTCTTGTTACCTTATTGAAAATCAATTGACTACTAATATAAGAGTTTACCTCTGGGCTCTCAATTATGTTCTACTAGTGGCCCGGTGCACAGATTCGTGCACATTGAAAGAAAATTAATTAGAAGAAATATTTTAATATCACTATTCGCCCTTTCTCTATAATAGAAGTGTCAATGAAATTCACAATAGACAATGACAGATCGAAACACACACATGAGATTGGTTCCAGCGAGAGCTTTATGTGTAACATGCATGTGTGAGTCAACTTAGCCTTTTATATATATAAAATAAACTTGCTAAATTAGACCTGATTTCTGATTTAGATAAACATTTTCCAGCCCAGTGAAGCACCCCAATGTCACCTTCAGGTAATTGTCAGCAACATAGCAGTAAATATCAACACAAAGCAGATTATTATTGTAGATCACTCAGGGAGAATAAATGGCAAAATATTTAACTGCAGCAGTGTTTGACTATATTCTGCACAGTGAGAAAACCTGAAGTCCTTTTTAATTTCCACCATTTCTTACTTCTTTTCAGTTGGGTCAAGTTTCTAAGTTTTCTAAATCTCCATTTTCCAGCTAATGAAAAGAAAATAGGATTTCACTGAGTCTCCTATCTATCTACTCCAGGACTTCTATGAGGATCAAATGAGATGAGGCATGGGAAATTGCTTCACAAACATTTGGTTAAAGTGTAAAATGTTTGCACCTGGCTATAAAGCAAGTCATGTTCCTGGGCTGAAGAAACTGCAGGGAGGCTAGTTCCTAGGGAGAGGAAGCCAGGCATTTTTATGAGATGTCATTACTTGGCACCCACAGCCACTCTTTCTGGGCCGGACTGGGCTATGGGCCACATTTTGCGCCATGGGGTCTTGGCAGCATCGGCTGGGATTTGGTGGGTTGTTGCTCCGGGGTGGTGGCAGGGCCTGTGTCCCACTTGAGGGAAGCCGAGTGTTGCTTTGTCAGCACCAGGTCTGTGGTGCTGTTTCTTTGTAAATAGCCAGTGTGCATCACAGCAGCTCTTGCATTGAGCATCTGCCCCCTATTGGTCAGTGTGCATCATAGCGACTGGTCAGACAGTTGGAGAGACACTTAGCATATTAGCCATCTACACTAATAAAAGAGAAACATGGTAATTAGCATACGACTGCTACCCTTCCCATTGGCTAATCAGCATATCCTTATGCAAATTAACTGTCAGCCACGATGGCGGCCGGCAGCCATGCACTGAAGCGAGCAGGGAGGCTTGCTTGCTTCAGTGACTGCGGACTCCAACTTTCCCCACCTAACTTGCCGGCCTCTCAGCTGCAACTCTAAGCAACTATGTACTATGTTGCAAATAAGAAGCTAAACAAAACCCCAGAAACCAGCTGGACTGAAAGCCAGCCAGACTGCAACATTGTATCGATGTTCTCAGCAGCGAGGCCTCAGAGCTAAAGCTGGCCCAGAATAAAAAAAAAAAAAGAAAAGAAAACAAGGCGCGGTTGGGAGCTTCAGTCACTCGCCAACCGGAAAACAGCCCTCAGCCCCTCACCCAGACTGGCCAGGCACCCCAGTGGGGACCCCCACCCTGATCCAGGACACCCTTCAGGGCAAACCAGCCAGCCCCTACCCATGCACCAGGCCTCTATCCTATATAGTAAAAGGGTAATATGCCTCCCGGCACCGGGATCAGCGGAGCAGCGAGGCTCCCGGCACCGGGATCAGTGTGACAGGGGGCAGCGCCCAAACCCCCTGATCGCCCTACTGCTCTGTGTGTGACAGGGGGCGGGGCCACAACCTCCCTATCCGCCCTGCTCTGTTCGTGACAGGGGAAGGTGCCCCAACCCCCTGATCAGCCCTGCTCTGTACCTGATAGGGGGGAGCTCCCCAATACCCTGATTGCCCTGCGGCTCTGTGTTTGACAGGGTGCAGCGCACCAACCCCCTGATCGGCCCTGCTCTGTGTGTGACAGGGTGCAGCGCCCCAACCCCCGACCCCCCCACGGGCCCTGCTCTGTGTGTGACAGGGTTGAGCCATAACCTCTCCATCGGCCCTGCCCCGAGTATGACAGTGGCGGCACCCCAACCCCTTGATCGGCCCTGCTCTGTGGGTGATAGAGGATGGCGCCCCAACCCCCCTCCACGGGCCTTGCTCTGTGTATGACAGGGTAGAGCCATAACCTCCCCATTGGCCCTGCCCTGAGTGTGACAGGGGGAGCTCCCAACCCCCTGATCGACCCTGCTCTGTGTGTGACAGGGTACGGAGCCCCAACCCCCCTAATGGGCCTGCTCTGTGAGTGACAGGGGGCAGTGCCCCAACCCCCCGATCGGCCCTGCTCTGTGCGTGACAGGGGGGTGGCGCCGCAACCTCCCCCATCGACCCTGCCTTGAGTGTGACAGGGGGCGGTGCCCCAACCCCCCAATTGGCCCTACCCTGAGCATGACTGAGAGAGGCATCGCAACCTCCTGATCCGTCCTGCTCTGTGCATGACGGGGCGGCGCCCCAACTCCTCAATCGGCCCTGCTCTGAGCCTGACCAGGGGCTGCACTTAGGGATTGGTTGTGCCCTCTGCCACCCGGGAGCAGGCCTAAGCCAGCAGGTCGTTATCTCCCGAGGGGTCCCAGACTGCGAGAGGGCACAGGCCGGGCTGGGGGACCCCCTTCCCCACCCCACCCCCAAGTGCACAAAATTTTGTGCACCGGGCCTCTAATATATATATATATATTATATATATATATATATATATATATATATATATATATATAGAGAGAGAGAGAGAGAGAGAGAGAGAGAGAGAGAGAGATAGTATAGATATATTTCCACCTCTATCTTTATTCAGTACAACACTGTCTTGATTACTGCAGCTCAGTGGTAAGGTTTGAAATAAAAGTCTGAGTTCCTAACTTGACTCCCTTTTAAAATATTTTTGGCTCTACTGAGTTTCTTATATTTCTATATGAATTTTAGGATCAGTTTGCCAATTTCCACAAAAAACAACAACTGGTATTTTGGTAGGGATTGTATTGAATATGTAGATTAATTTCAGGAATACTGCTATTTTAACAATATTAAGTCTTCCAATCCATGAGCATGGAATGCTTTCCATTAATTTAGATTTTAACTTTTTAATTATACTGGTTTTAATGTACCAGTCTTGACCTTCTTTGAGTACATTTGTTCTCAACTAATTTTATTTTTTTTTACTCTACTGTAATTGAATTGTATTAAATTCATTTTCAGATTACTCATTGATACTGTCTAGAGATTAAACTAATTTTTGTACATTGATCTTGTATACTGCAACCTTGCTAAACTTGTTCATTAGTTCTAGTAGTTTTTTAGTAGATGCATATTATTTTTAAATTCCCTTTTTCACTTTACAACATAGTATGAATAGCTTTTCAAGTCAGCTCATATATAGCTTATTAATTCCCATCTTAAGGTTTGGATTGTGTTCCATGTCATGATATAGCAAAATATATTTATCTACTCACCTATTGATAGGCATTTATATTTATTTTCTCCCCCACCCCACTTTTTTTTTTGCTATCACAAAAATACTGAAATGAAAATTCTTGACTATACCTCTAACTACTCAACATGTTCATATTCTTACAGGTCAGAATCCTAAAAGCAGAATTTACTGGTCATAGTGTATATATACCTAAAATGCTTGAAAATATTACAAAATTGTCCCTCAAAAGGATCCAATTTTTCTATCATCAACAGAAAAAATAGATTTATTAAGGTGAGACATCAAAACAACTCACAGTTTCTAATAATGGTCTTTTAACTTGAGTAGAAAGAATTTCTCTTCAACAAAGCAACGAGACTCCTCCTCTGAGAGTTCACTTAATGTGGTGCTTAGTGAAGGTAGATATACAGCAGAACTCCTGGGAAAGGCATCTTTCTTTCCCATACATTTTAACCAGAAATAACAGGGGGAAAAACTAAGAGAATTTACTGTAGTTCAATCAATCAACATACATGCTGTGAAGCTTTCTGACATTTTTACTTACCGATTCCCAGAGGAATATGGTTGGTTCACTAGGTCTCAGAATGGGAAGCACATGTTTGAAATGCAGAAACACATACAGACGGGGTAGAACTATATACTTCTCCAAATAAATGATTTCTCAAGTTTGTATATACCTACGAACTGATACACAAATATAGGTATAAGTTCTATATTAATCTTGGCATGAAATGGTTAAATAGCAATCCCCTGCTGCTGCCAGAGGGGTATATTATAATCATATTCCCAAGGACGTGTGCTGGTGGTGCCTCCCCACCCCACCCATACCACCAGGAGATCCTTGTTAGGATACACTTTAACTTCTAAAAAGAGTTTTGTGTGTGTGTGTGTGTGTGTGTGTGTGTGTGTGTGTGTGTGTGTTTTCTTAAATTTATCTTTATTGTTGAAAGTATTACAGGTGTCCTCTTTGTGTTTTCCCAAGTACTTCTCCATTGCCTCAAAATGCAGGAGCCTGTTGAGTATGAATGAAAGGATAAAGACAAGAAGCATAATGACCATACCTTGGGGCATCATAGCTTTATTATCATTAGATTGTCAAACTGTCAGCCAGCATTGAGAAGAGAAAACTGAATGGAAACAAAATCTTCAATAGAAATGACTTAACAAAAACTATTCTCTAAGTAAGTATATTAGCAAAGACTAAGATCTTCCTACCTTACCAATATGTTCCCGAAGCAAGAAGTCTCCTGAAAACATGATCCCCGTGCAAGATGACCAACAGAACCTGAAAAATGAATAATGTAGCCCATCCCAACCCATACATTATAACCTTAGCTATACAATATATAAATTGGGTTTTTCTCCCCAAATTTCATTGGAATTCTTTCTGAGATTCTCAGAAAATGGTTAAAAATTCTCCACAGGGTAGTTATACCTGTGATTTTAACTTAACTTCAAAAGCAATGGGCCTTTTTCCAAGAAAACAATAATAAATGGAAAAATAAATATTAATGCAAAAACCCAGGATCTTTCCTCTCTAGGAAGCCTTGGGGTAAACTTAAAAAAAAAAGAAAGAAAGAAAGAAAGAAAGAAAGAAAGAAAAGAAAAAAGGAAAAAAAACAATTGTATTTTAACCACCAGAGGGCAGCGCACTATAAGTAATGGACTTCAGCAATGAAGCCCAGTCTCACTTCTTACATAAAAGATCATATTTATGTAAGAATAACAACAGACTATAGGTTTACTTTAAACTCAAAAGTAATTTTTAGAGTTTACTCTGATATCAATATAATATTCATTTAGAATATTTATAGGCATATAATCACCACTGCATTATCCACATTGCTGAAGACCTACATGAAATTGGAAGATGTATCTGTACTGGGTCTTGTTCACCAATTGTTTCTTTAGTACATGCATGGGATTCAGTTTAGGGTAACAACTCAAATACTTGATGAAGAAAAAAATTAAAACATCTATAGTCTCAGCCCTATTCAATTTCTGAATTAATTCTAATGAAATCTGGTGCTACATTAGAAACTAGTACTAACCTTAGGAAAGCCGGGCTCCCTCCCTGGACCCTGACCTTCATTCAGAAGGCCCTATCTTGGCCTCCTCTAGCCACGCCACCTCTCCATCAGGCTAGTATTGCCATTCCTCTCATGATCAATGCAACATGGCCACCTGAAGCCTGGGATCACTCTTTTACATCATGCTCTGGTTATCTCACACACAAACTCAGTAGAATCCGTGTTCCATACTTAGGTAGTCTAGTTCTCTGAGCCCATCTTACCCAGAATAGATCATGCTATGGGTGTGGAAAGCCCGAGACCCAAAGGCTAGCTGATGGGAAGTTCTTTGGAATATGGATAGAGTTTCCTTGTAGAGGCTGGGTTTTATGGACAGGGAGACTGAAGAAGAATTTTAACTGTTCCTTATATTTCTGGAGTACATAATTTTTAATAATAATTATATATGAATTGTATAATTTTTAAAATACAGAGGTAAAATTATAGGAGTTAGAAACAACATGACTTGGTGACAGGGTGGATATAGAAGGTGAAAAGGAGTAAGTAATCTCCCTGGCTTTCAGGCTTGAAGAAATAATTGAATAAGAAATTCATCAAATGAAATCAGAAATTCAAGAAGGGGAATGTGTTTGAGAACATGGTCTAAGAATGATAAATTCTATGAAGAACAATTGTGTTGAGGACCTGTGTAATACAGGTATCTCCCACTTTTTGAAAGTTGGAATTTTGCCACTTGCCTTTTACAAAATACCTACAGTAGTGCCTGTTTTCACTGATTAAAAGAAATCTGAAGAGGATTTTCACTTTTACAAAAACAAAGATGAAAACCAAAAATAGCATTCAGCGTTTTTTTTTAAAGGAGCAGATCCATTATAGAGGCAATGTACACCCCAAGCAGAGAGAGTGGACCCTCTAAGATCCTCCCGCAAGAACTACACTCAGCATGTCAGCATGAAGCCACCAGAGCTTTGCACTGTGTGTTTGAGCACCTGTGTTTTATCTCGACTTATTTTGTGCATTCCAGCTTTTACTATTTGTTAGTGTTATTGTACGTTTTATGTGTTACTTGGTATGATTTGGTAGGTTATTTTGGGGGTCTGGGAATGATCAAAATTTTCCCATATAAATGAATGATAATTGCTTCTTTGCTTGACATCATTTTGGCCTACAAAAGGTTTCATAGAACTATATTGAATAAGAGTGGTAAGAGTGCACATCCTTGTCTTGTTCCTGATTTTAGAGAAAAGCTTTCAGTTTTTTACCATTGACATGATATTGGCTGAGGGTTTGTCATATGTGAACTTTATTTTGTTGAGATATAATCCCTCTATTACCATTTGTCTGAGACATTTTTATCAAAAATGGGTGCTGGATTTTGTTAAATGGTGCCAATTAGAAGTCAAACATTAAGTAAATGAATTACTTCCTGTCCATAAGGTGTTAGTTCTTTTCTATGAAGATTAACCCTACCAGACCGCTGTACCGATTTTTCAGTAATTTCCACACAAAGGTGGAATATTGGCGCTAGATGAAAGGTAGACCTATTTTCTACAATGTCTCCAAGTTCCATCTTATTCTAACCACTTGTTTGCATGTAACTAACATTTTTCTATATCATGTTGGTTTTTTCTCTTTAATGCTCAGGAGACCAGGTATAGGGGACAGTTAGGTTCAGGGCCTCAGGTCTGGTAGGATTAATGTTAAAGTACTGCTTTTATTCATCATCACTGATCATTTTCTTAAAATATAAATTCATTCAACAAAGTCTCATTTATTAACCAGACAATAGACAACATAGTGTTCTAAGCAGTAAGTACTAAGTTATTATGTACATTTGGTAATGCAGAATCAGAAGCTAGTAGAAGAATCCTTAAAGAAGTCAAAAGAAATGTAGGCTGGCCAAAGTTCTGTTGTTTTTTTCTTTCCTTTGGCATGCTCATCTTGGCTTTAATTTCTCTTCTTATGCTTAAATTTGTAAGTAATGAAGGCTTGGTATCTATTTATACCAACTTGGACTTTAATGGATTTATTATTGGTCTAATTCAAACATCATTTTCTACCTCATTTCAGAGTCACCTTCCTCCAGATTATACAGCGCACTCCCCATCCCTGCTCTCCACTGTTCTCTTCATCCCTCTCACACCCAGCTCAACCCCTGAGTAGTTACCTTGTCTTTATGTGGGCCCCAGAGGAAATAAGACAGCGAACTAAATTCTGTAATTCTCACTTAATATTATATAGGTTCTAATTTTATCATAGGCTAATTGATATAACCAATAGTTAAATTTCTGTGGCAATTCCTGGTCACAAAACTCACCAAACTTCAAAATAAAGATCCAAAACACTTCTAATATTAAACATTGAAATAAATGTGAGCTACACATACATTTAAGAAAGATAAATAAAGACAAGTAAGATTAATGTCACACAGAAAGCGGCCTCCATCAGGAATCAATTCTCTCTCTCTCGATGTTATAATGAAAAAACATTGAATGGAATGATGTTATTCATGGACCTGCTATTTACTTTTAGATTCCAAGGGGAGAATCCTACAAAATAAAACCCTGCCCCCTCCTTGGGTGTTTTGTTTGTTTGTTTTGGTTTAATTTTGTGTGTGTGCATCTGTGTAACTCCAAAATAACTCCTTCATAACTCCACTGTGAGACTCTCCATTCTATTTTTTTGAGACATCTAATTGTCTATTCACAACCTCTCTCCCTTCCCACTTCCATCCTGCAAGCACAGTGCCATAACTCTGATTCATTTAATCCATGTAATGTTGGAAGAACGGGAGGGGTGCTTCAGCAATATAGGTGGTGAGAAACATGGCTCTCAGTGTCCACTAGGTTCAAGGACCTTCTGGTGTCCAAGTCTCACAAAGCCCTTAGGATTCTTTGTCTGGGTCCACGCTGCAGGACAATCTCTTGAACAACGGATATACTTTTCAGGCAAAGACAAATTGCCAGTCAGTTTTGTTGATATAGTTTTAACCCTTAAAGAAGCACAAGATAGGTTCTTCATTTGGGAGAGACCTCTGCCTCCTCGTAGAGTGAGGCACATTATTAAACAGAGAAGTAACTGTACTTCTCAAGGGTAGATCCCTTAGAAAAGAAGTTTGGGACAATTGTTCTATCAAGTTCTCAATAAACTTCTTTGCCAAACACCCTCTTTCTCAATTTCCACCTGGGGGAGGTGGTTTACTCTCCAGTGACTTCTGCTTATTTCATTTTGGAAGAAAGGCCAAAATCTACCATGACACCAATTTCAGGATACCATCTGACCTATCTGATATCTTAACTGAGCCATCTGTTTCTGCTCTATCCAAAATCTTTTCATTGCAGTATCTCATGGTGAACAGGGAATAGGTTTTTAGAAGTATTTATTTGTATTTTCATAGCACTTTTGATTCAAGACACCCTACAGAAATTACCAGGACTTGTTGAGTTAGTCATTCAACAAAACTATTTTAGAGCGTCTCACTCATTGTGACTGACATTGGGAAAAGAGAGAGGAATAAGATACAGGTTCCTGCCCTAAAGGAGCTCACAAACAGTAAATTATTAGCCCCACGCTGTGTGATAATTGGCCTCATATCATGTCATTTTTCTGTCCCAGGATCCCATCCAGTGTACCGCATTACATTCATTTGTTATATCTCCTTAAGCTCCTCTTGGCTCTGACACTTTCTCAGACTGGCCTTGTTTTTTATGATTTGGACAGTTGTAATATTTGTCAGTTATGTTTCAGAATGTCACCCAATTTGGGTTTTTCTGAAGTTTTCCTCATGACTAGACTGAGGTTATGTGTTTTAGGAGGATATATAAATTTTTCAGTATAAAATCTCATAAATGTAAGGGCAAGGCTGATCTTAGGCAAAACTGAAAAGTAGAGTTCCCATGGTCAACCCCCACTACACCCACACATGTTTCCACCCCCACTTCCTCAGCATCAACATTCAAAGCTGTCTCTCATCTACTTTTCCATACTTCTCAGGTTCTTCTCCAAAGAAAGCTCCCTTTACCTCCCTCTCTTCCTCTCGCTACCTGCATCCACTGGCTCACTATAAGATCCTACCTAGACCATGCCTCCTTCACTCCTCAGAGCTACTATCGGCCTGGAAATTTCTACACAACACTCCCCACTCCCCTCAATGACCACCTTACTCCTTTCCACATCTCATTTACATAATACCTCCCATTCATACTTCTGGTCTCCTGCAAATGTCAGCTTCCTCAGGGAGACCATCTGCCACCCCTGGCCACACCCTGCCTCTCAGGAAGTCAAATCGTAGGGAAGCTTTACTCTTAGATAAGCTTGAATGGCTTCTTCATAGTCTTATGATCAAGTGCACATGTGATTCTTTGATTCATGCTGACTTCCCCCTACTATCTGTAAGCTACATGAAGGCAGAAAATATTACCATTTTTTTCTCACCTGATATTATCAATGCCTTGCACAGGATCTGATAGCCAATGGATGCCCACTGCATAGCAGTCAGAGGGAGGAAGGGGGACGGGAAGATCATGGCAAATACCAGATTGGTCCTTTGACTTGATTAATCACCACCCTATGAACTATAGTATGGGATGATGGTACCTAGAGTAATTAGAAAATTGGTCTTGCATTGGCATATGCTATCCCACCTTATGAGACAGAAGAAGTCTTGAGACCAACATCTTAAGCTATCTCAAACGCTATTACTTACCTAATTGCTGATAGCTCAATTTTGAAAATGAAATGCATTTTAATAAACATATAATTATTCAAAGTGTGTATATACATTTTTGGGACACCCTATATATTAAAGATGCACTGTTATCAGAAGCCATTACCTACAACTCTCAACTCTACCTATAACCAGTAATTTCCAAACTGACTTTCTATTATAAATCATAAACTCTTTCATATACTAGTATGCACACATACACATGTGTGTGTGTCTATATGTGTGTGTATGTGTGTTTGTGTGTGTGTAATGGGTACACTTGAGGAAGATTACAGCAGCAGGAACCAGCATTAAACCTCTGTTGGAATCATGAAGGATATAAGTAAGTAATTAACTAGTGAGGAATTAAATTCAGTTATATATATATTAAAATTTTAAGAAGCAACATAAACAACATTATCCAGAAAAGAAATAAATAACAGCCATAATATATTTTATATTCAGTTATGGCTGCCACTTAAAATAAATGCTAATGAAAGAACTGCATTATTCTAATTATATTTTTGGAACACTACCTAAGAAAGTCTCTAAGCTGACCAAAAACCCAAACGTCAAAAGCATGCAATTTTTTTCCTGACACATACACACACCTCCCTAACACAGCGATAGTTTACAATCAAGGGACAGCAAGACAATTTTTAGGTGACTTACCCAGCATCATACACAGCTGATATATGTTCTAGTATTTGAAGTTCAGTCCTTCTCATTCCAAAGTGAGTGCAAGTTTGGAGGAGACTTCAGAGATTATCCATCTTGTACCTGCAACATAGAATTAGCCCACTTACCGCGTCAATAGTCTATGAATTATTCTGGATACTTGCTTAGGAGAATAACAGTTAAAACAAAACTAATGGAAGTATTACCATATGGAGTTCTTTCTCAAATTTTCTTAATGTTAAGAATAAGTTAGCACTTTGTAAATTATGATTGATTTAGGCAAGTGAAAATGAGTTGAATAATGTGACTATTTTAGAAAGGAATTCAAGAACAAGGAAAATTGTTTTAAATATAACTTTGATTGGATCCTGGAACAGAAAAAGGACAATTATGGAAAAACTGTTGAAACCCAAAAAGAGCCTGTAGTTTAGTTTAATAGTACTGTACCAATGTTTATTTCTTAGGCTGACAAACACACCCTTGTAATGTGGGATGTTGATGTTAGGGGAAGGAGAGTGAAGGGCATAGAGGAAATCTCTGCAAAGTCTTTGCAACTTTTGTGCAGATCTAAAATTATTCCAAAATAAAGGTTATATAAAAACAAACAAGAGGATACTGCTACATCTCATGGAACCCAAGTAGTTGAAATACCCCACCAGGAATTAGAACCATAAAAGAAGAAAAATTGTGCAGATGATCATATGCAGAATGTTCAACTTCACTAACAATTGAAGAAACAAAAATGAGATATAATATACTTACTGGTATCAGCCAATTTATAATGATAACCAATGTTGAGTAGATTTTGGAAAATTATCCTTTTGCACGCTGTGAAGGATATTTATCATATCAGGATATTTATATTACTGGTAATAGAAACTTACCTCACACTAGGAAAAGAGGCAACCTTTTAGTTCTGAAATCTGAAAAATTCAAAGTTAGGTCAAACTTCAAGTGAGGTTTGGTTCTAGTGTATAACAATCCAGGTTATTTCTGTCTCTCCTCTCTGCTTTCTATGGTGTTCATGGTACCTAAAATTTACTCCCCTTATAGCACAAGACTGCCAGCTGTTCCCATGGCGGTCAGTAGCCTTCCTCCTTTCCATCAAAAAGTGAAGAGAATAATTTCCCCACTCATTCTGAAAAAGTAAGTATTTCTCACCTTAATGGCCTGAGTTAAGTTATGGGTCCATCTCTGAACCATTCACTTTGTCTTGGGAAATGGTTTCATGGATGGTGCTAATCCCTCTAAAACCATCTGGATGAGAGTATCAGAGAGGAGGTCCATCAAAGGAAGTGGAGATTACTATTTCCAAGAAGGAGAGGGATAAATTAAACTTCCATAGAAGCCTTTTTAAGATAGGAAATTTCAAACAATTTTAGCTTTTTAATTTATTTCCAGTAATCAAAGTTATACAAAAAAGGAATTGTGCACAGAGATGTTTTGGTAATTTTATGCAAAAAAAGTTTGAGATAATCTTAATTCCCAGCAATAGTATGTTTGTTACATAGATTACAACATACTGTTCAATGGACTAAACATCATGTTTTCAAATAATATTTTTAAATATGCTTTTATTAATTTTTAGAGAGAGAGAGAGAGAGGAAAGAAGAGGGATATAGAGATAGAAACATCAATGAGGAACATCATCCATTAGCTGCCTCCTGCACTCCCCCTATTGGGGACCAAGCGCACAAGCCCAGCTTATGCCCTGACCAGGAATCAAACCAACAACCTTTTGGTTTCTGGGTTAATGCTCAATGGCTGAGCCACACCAGTAGGGCTCAAAGAATATTTACTGACATGTGAATAAAAGTCATACTGCACAGGAAAGTTCTACAAATAATTATTGCTATCTTACCATGTGCCAGCCACTGGGCTACATCAGTGAACAAAATAGACCAGGATTCCTGATCTCCTGAAATTAAATGAAAAAAATATTAAAAAGAATACAAATCAATGTTTTTAAACACCAACATTCTCAGATGCATGCACACACAAATGTCTGCAAAAAACAACATTTTCATATGCCTGCATACACAAATATCTGCAAAATTATACATTAATATGTTAAAAGTAGTTTTCTCTGACTGGTGGTTTAAACGAGATGTTTTTGTTTTTTTTTGTCTTTTACTATATTTTCTAAATTGTCTACCATAAACATGTGTTGCCTTTTAAACCGGAAAATAAGTAACAAATTTGCTATGTTTTAAAAGAGTGAATATTGGATTTTTTTGGTATCTTGGCATTTGCAGAACACCTTTTAAGT
Source organism: Myotis lucifugus (assembly GCF_000147115.1). NCBI lineage: Eukaryota > Metazoa > Chordata > Mammalia > Chiroptera > Vespertilionidae > Myotis > Myotis lucifugus. Next base: position 1,949,027 of record NW_005871128.1, read on the forward strand.
ATTTAATTCTTTTCTTTCTACTCTTACAGATTTGGGAATTGGATAGTGAGAAAAGAAGGGAACTTATTTTTCTACACCAAGATCTAATTCCATTTAATTTGCTCAAATCAAACATTACTGCATCAAATTTATTTATTTTCATAAATGCTGATGATGAATTTTTATTTCCCAAGGTAGAACTGCATTTTTAGATTTATGAAAACACAAGAGTAAATGGAAGGAATGGACATTACCTATTTTTATTATTTAAGATATGATTGCTGAGAGAATTACTCGTTCGCATTTTAGAATTCCCACCGCATGAACTTCTGTCATGTGTTAAAAATAACCCCAATACTGTCCAAGACATTCTGTATTAACCTTGGTGTGTGAATTCCAAAGTCATTCCCAGGGGAGAGATGTTTCTAAAGCCATTTCCCATGAGAAAACAAAGCATCTGACTTTTGGTGATATGAAAAATAAAATGTCTACTCAAATAGCCAACTTTTCTGTTTTAACTATTCACTACCATGTCAACAGTGGTAACAACCTCCTTGGTCTGTATGGGCTTAAGGTAAGTCTTTTGAGGAGGCTTGCTCTATGGAATTGATTCCTATGCACAGTTCACATGATGTATTAAGCTGAATGTGATTGACTTTGACCTCTTAGGATTGATCAAACAAGACTATAAAGGTTCTTTGGAACTTGTTGAGTGATGAGTGAATTCAAATGGACTCCCAGGAGTGTCATTATTAAGTTACTACTTACTCACAGAGTGAACAAAAATCTCTGAAATTCTTTTATAATCAGAGAAATTTAAAATGGTTTCATGCACATGAGGTGTTCTCTAAACATGATGACATCCTAGTCTGAAGGATTAATGACTCCCTCCTAAGTCCCAGAAGGTTCTGTTGTAACACTGACCTACGATTTACTCAAGAAAGAAATAAGAACTATTTTCTCACTGGATTCTAACAGTTGTCCTTTCACTGTTTTTTAAACACCATTTAAGAGTCTTGATTCATCAAAATAAATATCAGGTATGTCAATTATTTTCATGAAAGGACACCCAATGAAATTATACAAGTATCAGATATCTCTCATTCCCAAATGTTTCTTTAGATCTTGGGTAATAAAGATATTTCTGCTATATCACATATATATAATCACTCAGTATGGATGACTGCTCAAATACATGGACTGAACCCATCACTTCCAGAGAGTGGAGAATTCATTTTAAGAAAATTAAGGCAGCCTTGTTTTTCTGTGAGATTTAACTTCTTTCGGAGCAAGTGATTATTAAATGACAGAGGCCAATGACAGTACAACATCTGCTCAACAGCAGATATTTTCTGCAAAAAGAAATAATTGGAAATAATATTAGATATAAACAGATTTAATTGATCCCTAACACAGTTTCATAAGTTTTATTATATCTTTTATGACTTTCTCAAAGATTTGAAACTTTTAATAAACTCTAATTTCAAATAAGATTTGGAGAATAAACGTAAGTGTTGTTATTTTTTCAAGACAAACACGTTCCAAATTCAAGGTCCATAGCACAATAGCAATAAAAGAAACGTCTTAAATGTTGTTTTTAAATTCTTTGTAAAACATCTTAACAATACTGCTCAATCGACAGCTAAACACAGAAATACACGCTGATATTCATGGCTCAGTATTAAGAAACTGATTCTGCAGAAAATCACGAAGATCTTCTAATGCTTAATACAAATTTGTGTACAAATGGGAAAAACTCTAAAATAAATGTCTACTCTGGCAGTCCAAAATCACAAATTCTCCTTTCACTGTTGTAACAGAATATGCTAATCCTATATAGTAAAAGGCTGATATGCAAACCGACCCAACAGCGGAACTACTGGTGGCTATAATGCACTGTGGCAGCCAACGGACCAGATCCCCCGATCAGCCCCTCCCCAACCAGACCGCCCCCATTGCCTCCCCCCAGGTGTTGAGCGGCTGCCCTCCCCCACACACACACACACACTTGGTCTCTGTGGGGCCGAGGCTGCTCCAGCGGGTGAGCTGTGCCCACATCTACAGCGCCCTGGACCAGATGGCCCACAAGATCAACCTGGCCAAGTTCACCCACGGCAAGTGCTCCACCTCATCGTGAGTGACCTGGTGGCCCGGGGACTGGACATCCCTCTGTTGGACAACGTCATCAACTTCAGCTTCCCATCGCTCTAACCAGTTTGGCTCAGTGGATAGAGCGTCGGCCTGCAGACTGAAGGGTCCCAGGTTCGATTCCGGTCAAGGGCATGTACATTGGTTGCGGGCACATCCCCAGTAGGGGGTGTGCAGGAGGCAGCTGATCGATGTTTCTCTCTCATCGATGTTTCAAACTCTCTATCCCTCTCCCTTCCTCTCTGCAAAAAATCAATAAAATATATTTTTAAAAAACAAACAAACAAAAAAACACTTCAACTTCCCAGCCAAGGGCAAGCTCTTCCTGCATCACATGGGTGTAGCCAGGCTGGCCGAAGTGGCACAGCCTACTCCTTGGTGGCCCCAAATGAGGTCCCCTAGCTGCTGGACCTGGACCTGTTCCTGGGCCGTGACCTCACCCTCGCCCGCCCCCACGAGGAGCCCTCAGGTGCAGTGGGCGTGGAAGGCTTGCTGGGCCGGGTGCCACAGAGTGTGGTGGATGGACGACAAGGACTGCGGCCTGAGGAGCACCCTGGAGGCGTCGCTGCAGCCGTGGGGCCTGGGCCACGTGGCTGACAATGCCCAGCAGCAGTATGTGCGCTGGTGGTTGGCGTCCTCGCCAGATTCCATCAAGTGGGCCAAGGAGCTGGACCTCGCGGGGCTGGGCCTGCACCCCCTCTGCAGCGGCTGAGGCTGCTGGACAGCATCAAGCAGTACAGGTCGCTGGCAACCATCTTGGAGATCAACACCTCCAGTAGGACCCTGAGCAGCCAGGTGATGCGGGCCAAGCTGCAAGGCCATCGCCAGCTTTGAGCAGGGCAGCAGGGGCTGCTCAGGGTGGCAGGCAGAGTGGCCTGGGACAGAGGAGGAGGAGGCATAGGAGGGGGCAAGCATGGAGGACATCTTCACAGCGGCCATGGGCCTGAAACAGCAGCCAGGACCTGAGTGGGGAGCCAAGAGGAGGAAGGAGGAGGCCTGGCTGCTGGACCAGGATTTCTATGTCCCCTATCGGCCCAAGGACTTTGACAGTGAACAGGGCCTGAGCATTGGTGGGGACGGGTCGCCTTTGAGCAGCAGGTGGCTGGCGCTGTCCTGGACCTGATGGGGGGCGAGGCCCAGATTCTAACCAGGGGCTGGCAACAGCTCAAGTGGGACCGGAAGAAGAAGTGGTTTGTGGGACAGGACAGGAGGATAAGAAGAAGATCAAGACAGAGAGCAGTCACTACATCAGTAGCTCCTACAAGCGGGACCTCTACCAGAAGTGGAAGCAGAAACAGAAAAGTGCCATACGCTCAACACTGAGCCCCCGTGGCCGCCAGCAGTCGGCCCTGTTGGGGTGCTGTTTTGACCCAATCCGGTCAGGGCATGTGCAGGAGCCAACCAATTGATGTGTCTTTCTCACATCCATGTTTCTCTCTGTCTCTTGCCTTCCCTTCTACTCTAAAAGTCAATGAAAAATGTCCTCAGGTGAGGATTAACAAAAGAAACAAAATATGCATACATATATACATATACATAAATACATGAATATTGGGGAGTTGGGGGGCAGGGCCCCACAGGTGCATGAATTTCGTGCACTGAGCCTCTAGTTAATAATAAAATGTACAATTGTTTGGCTTTATTATAATAAACCTTTTAAGATAAAAAATAGGGTGAACTAAACTAATAAACAAATAACTAACTGTTAAGTATCTGCTAGGATTGGTATCATTCCTGAAAAGCAAATTAAACTGCCAGGGGCCTTGATATTCAGGAAATGCACTCAGGAGCAATTCAAGTTAATCTGGATTTTGCACCTGGACTTATCAAATTCTGTTATTTATAGACTTCCACCCAGAAATATATTTAACTCTAGAAAAGCTTTAACTTCAGGTTCTTCTATGTGCCAGGGCCTGTTTCAAGGCCCTTGAACGAACTCTAGCAATGTTTGACATGGTGATATGTTTTCAATAATTTAGCTGTGACCTGTTAAGACCTTTCCATATGGACTTCTTCTTCATCATACTTCTCCTTACACGAGGTCATGTTGAATGGACATTTTGGTGATCTGGCTATGAGAGTTGCAGTTGGGGATCCCTTCGGTTTGGTTTGGTGGGATATATTCATGAAGTTTGTAGTCCCTCTCATGTATAGTTACATATTTGTTCACTATCTCAGTGTACAAAAGGTGTCCAGGAACTATCCAATTGCTACAGCTCAGCCAGCATAGAGGCACAAAGATTCAAAATACAAGGAAATGATATAAAATGTCCTCGGGGATCTGGCACTGGAAATATGTGGGCAATAAAGAAGGAACAAGCCTTAATGTGGATAGAGTATTGGCCAGAAGACAGAAGGATCATGGATTTGATTCGAGTCAAGGGCACATACTTCGGTTGGAGGCTGATCCCTGGCCTAGTTGGGGCATATGCGGGAGGCAACCAATCCATGTGTATCTCTCACATCGATATTTCTTTCTCTCTGTCTCCCCCTCTCCCTTTTACTCTCTCTGAAATTCAATGGAAAAAAATATCCTTCGATGAGGATTAACAATTAACAACAAAATGGAACAAAATTGTTCAGTTTATGATCTCATGAGTGGATTTCAGATAAATTCATGATAATAAATCTAATAAAATTGACATGTGATTTTAAATTATTCCTGCAAAAAAATCTTCAAAATACATAATCTTCATGCAAACCCAAGAGGATAAGAAGTAGAGAAGCTTACAGTTCTATTCTTAGTATGAACTGACAGCCACATTAAAAGACAAAATAATGATGACCTAATGTTATGTGCTAAGAAGCTGTTATAAATTATGTTTACCACACAAGAAGAATAATGCAATATGATTTCAGATCCTTATCCTGGGGTACATTGTGCCTTAAGATATTTACTAATGCCAGCACAAAGACACTCTTCACCACAGCAAAACATGAAAAAGCAAAGGCAAAACACTATTTCTAAGAACAAAAAATGCTTTATAACAGTAGTACATTTTAAAATATTTTCAATATATTATCTTCGCTGAAGAACACAGATGCAAAAGGCTTAAAAAAATTAGCAAACCGAATCCAGCAATACATTAAAAAGATCACACACTGTGACCAAATGGGGTTTATTTATAAACTAGAGACCGGTTGCAGGAAGATTCCTGCAAGAATAGGGCTTCCTTGGGCCTATTCTTGCAAGAATAGGGCTTCCTGAGACTGGAGCAAAGCAGAGAAGGGAGTGAAGCCCACCGAGGCGGGCTTCGCTCCCTTCTCCGCTGCCTTGCTCCCTCCCTTCACCACTGCCTCACTTCCTTCCTTTTCCACTGCCTCGCTTCCTCCCGTGTTCATCGCTTCACTCCCTCCCTTCCCCACTGCCTCCGCTCCCTCCCATGTCTGCCGCCTCGGCTCCCTCCCATGTCCTCTGCTTCGCCTCCCTCCCATGTCCACCGCCTCGCTCTCTCCCTTCTCCACCACTTCGCTCCCTCCCGTGTCCACTGCCTCAGCTCCGCTCCTATCTCTGCTACCTCTGATCCGTTCCCTTCTCCACTGCTTGGCTCCCTTCTGCAGTGCTTGGCTTCCTTCTACACTATCTTCAGTCTTCGCTGGGCTCCTGTGTATGCAAATTAACTGCCACCTTTGTTGGGTAAATTGCATACTCTTCTGATTGGCTGGTGGGCGTAGCAAAGGTATGGTCAATTAGCATCTTTGTCTTTTATTAGTGTAGATGTTTATAAAGCACATAGTGTGTTAATATTTGTAGCTAACATTTACATTAAAGCAGGCACTGTTCTAAGTACTTTACATATGTTAATTAATCCCCAAAACAAATCTATGAAGTAGTATTATTATTCTATTTACAGAAGAGGAAATTGAGTAACTTGCCTTGGCTAAGATCATACAGACAGTACAAGATGAAATGGAATCTGAACACAGTTTCTTACCTTACTAGTATTCACCTTACCAATTTCTGTCCACTCTCCTTCCATAGCCCTTCTCATCTTCTGAAATAAGAAACTAATAAAAATAAGTGATAAAGTCAGGAGGAAGTATTCTGACACTCAAAAGGAAATATTAAAGAAAGAAAAAGTAGATCCCTTGGAGTCCAGGCTAATATAGAGGGACTTCTTCCTCACCTTCCTTCCCCAGTGGATAAATTTCTTCTAACCTTCCAAGAGACTTGGCTTTATATTGAGATTTTAGTTGCAACTCCATAACTTACATGGCTTCTTGGAATCTGAATGAGATGCTAAAACTCTTGAGTCAAGACCAGAGAAAGCAGAGAAGTGAATCCTGACCCATTCCCAGCACCTAGCTGAACTTTAGGTCGGCTAATACAGGTGGACATGTGGATACCTCTCTTTGTTATCTTTTAGATAAAAATGAATATAAATGCATACAGAAAAGTTCTGTCTGACTAATATTTCTAACTAATGTTTATTGTCTGTGAATGTACATATAAGTATCTGTTCTTAACAAAAAGCAAAATGTTTAAAATTGAATTTATCTACCATAGCATTTTCATATATTACAGTATATAGAATTTATTAGCTCTGAAAAATTTTATTTAGGGGTAAGGAAGAGTTCTAATTTAAAGTGAAAACTGTAAATTTCTCATTTTGTTTGTCTCACATATCACTATGATGTGATAATTGTTCGAAAGGTGTGTAACATTTGACATTGTTGATAGTTATAGTTCATTCGTTTGCAAAGCTACCTTAGGTTATTTCATAACATTAGAGAATTTTCTGATTGGGAGGGATTTCCAAAATCAACATTTTAAAAATGCAGAAACAAAGGCATAACTAAATTAAGCACCTGGCTCCAAGCCTTAGAGATACGAAGGCAACTCTGGAAATAGAACGTAGTGTTGTTCCCTATTTCTCTCTTGCTCTGTACACATTTCTCTCTTGCATTATACAGATCTTCCTATTCCAAAAGAAAGCTCAACATTTTAAAATAATTTTGCAACCTACTTTTTAAAACTTATATACACATAATTTTCATTTTTGAGAGCAACTTTGCATAGTCATAACATATCTTTTCTACTTCTGTGATGTCCTAATTTAAAATACCAACTAATAATTCCCCTAAAAAAGAAAGAAAGGAAGATGCTACAGAACAAGGAAACTTTTTGTTCATAATTGTATCTTTTGGCCACAAGGAAAGGCAGCCTTGGGTCTAACCAAATGCAAAACGATAACCCTGAGTCAGGACCTTCCTCGCAGCTTCAAAACCCCAGTGCTGCTTCACAGCTGTGAGATCCTGGGCAAATGCCTTAACTCCTCTGAGACTCAATTTCCGCATCTCAAAGTGCGGGGGGAGTCTGAGGGGTGAGGGTTTGGGGAATAGCATCAGTTCATGGGGTTTTGAAAATTCATAAGGCTCAATGTTATGAGTATCATATAGAGGCTCCAAAAAATACTCTTAAATATATCCTTGTAGCAAACTATGAGTATCATTTCCTACTATAATCCAAGAATAATAAAACCTTTAATTTCAATGAAGGCGTTTCCACTATTCTTATACTTTTAATAGCAAGATTCTTATAATTTAATACTAGGAGAAAATGTGAGCTTCCAAATGCAATGCTCATAGCAACAAGAAACTAGCTGGATTTTGCAAGCCAGCTCATGTGGAACCTATTTCAGATGAGGGGGTTTCGAGTTAGAATCCTTTAAGATCACACACTCAGAAGCTGTTCAATTGCCATTGAATGTAATTTTTCTATAGTTCAACTAACTGCAAATTGTTTGGCTGCATAAAGACTTCAGTTACTTTAATATTAAACCAACATATATTTAAATTACTTCCTCGTTTCTGTTGATGAGGCTAGCCAAGCAATAAGAGTACATTCAATATTAAAGTAAAAAATGTTTGGGGGTTTAAACTTACTATTTTGTCATTTAAACTAATTTACAACTTCAAATAATAGTTTAATAAATCAATTGAAAGATTTTTATCAAATTGGACTCACCTCATCTGTTGTTTCTCAGAGTCTACTGTTTTTGTTGCCTAATATCCAGGATCTTGAAAACCCTTTCCTTTATTTTGACTATATTTTTCTTGCTATTGCTTCGGCAGGGAGAGCAAATATGCTTCTTGTTACTCCTAAGCTGGAAGCAAAGTTCATGAACTGATTTTAACAAGAAAGTATTCATGAACAATTCTTGAAAGTGGGAAATCCTTATGCTGAGGTAATTGTAGATGATGACATGCCAGGCCTCGTGGAATAGAATGGGAAGTAGCAAATGCAAATTGAACTGATTTATTATTTATTTAATATATTTTATTGATTTTTTACAGAGAGGAAGGGAGAGGAATAGAGAGTTAGAAACATCAGTGAGAGAGAAACATCAATCAGCTGCCTCCTGCACACCCCCTACTGGGGTGTGTGACTGCAACCAAGGTACATGCCCTTGACCTGTATCGAACCTGGGACCCTTCAGTCCGCAGGCCGACACTCTATCCACTGAGCCAAACCTGTTAGGGCTGAACTGATTTATTATTTAACCAGACACAGACATTTTGATTTAGTCCACTCTAGAAAGAATGTGAACATTGACCATTGATCATGCTATTTATCAGTCAGCTTAGGGTAATATTTGCTGCAGAAACAAAGAAACCTCAAAAGTCCACATATTGCTCTGTCAAAGGACTCAGGCTGATAGAGCCCCCTCCATCCAAGATGTATCTTGTTTGAGGGCAGAAGTAAATGAGAAAGTGCTGAAACTGGAAATGTTTTATAGCTTCTGCTCAGATATGGCACACATAATGCTCCCCTCATTTTATTGATCAAAACTACTCACATACCTATCCCCTGTAAAAAGTGGCACTATACGTAAGGTTCCTTAATATTTTTGACATTAGCAAAATCTTTCATGTCAATAAAATTTAAAATAGTGGCTCTAAATTTCCTTTGAATTCTTATGAAGTTTTCCCAGGAAAATACAAATATGTAACAAAAATGGATATTTTCCATATAATATCCTAGGCTTTGTGAATCCCTGTGGGCTACCTAAGGATTGGAGGCCATATATTCTATAGTTTAAGAACCTTTGATTATATAACTTTGATGTTCTATAACTTTGGGGGCCAAGAGAAATCTTAGTCACATTAATTTAAATTTTATAAAATTGAAAGCTCATATTAGTATTTTGAGAAAACCAGAATATATTCTAATTCTGTTGACTATAAACTCTAATCAGATTGTAAAATATATTCCATTGAATAAATATAAATTTATTAAACATTTGTAATACATGAGAATTAAAAATTCATTTAATCTACTATGACTTATACTTCATTTTCAGAAATATTAGTTGAGCCATCTTAACAAAAATGTTCCTTTGACTGAAGCAAGTTTGCTAAATTTTATTTGAACTTTTAACTCAGTCATTTCATAGGGCCTATGAGAATAGTAAAACACCTGTTGGTCAGTGTTACTTCTGTTTCTTTTAAGAAATCTTGCCAGATTTGTCAGACTGAAACTACACATGCTCCATTAAAAGTCAGAGAAGACCATAATAATATTGAAATAAGAAACAAAAGTACAATTGTTTCATTTCTGTTTGGAGGGATGGAAAAGCAAGTAAATCAAGAAAAAGAAATACCAAAGAAAGGCCAAAGAGTACATTATTTCTCTTTAGGGCATAACTTTATCCATCTCATTTTGTATGTGAGCTCTGTATTTTCTGTTGTTCATACCTATAATCATTATACAGCATATGAAAATAGGTGAGAGTAATTAATGGTTTACAAAGGAATATTATTTTCATGTTTATAATATTTAATTTATAGATAATTTAAAGATTATAATATTGTATTTACAAACAATAAAAATATACACATACATTTTCTTGTGGTGTTTTTAGGACAAGGCAGGAAACAGATATAATTATGACACAATAAGATGACTAAATATACACTGTAGTAATCAGAGTCCCACATTCAAAATAGAAAAATCTAAGAGCACTCATTCACAAAGGAACTATTTTTAAAATCACAGGCAGAGTGTAGGGGAACCTCAGGAATACTACAGCTCTTAGAAACAGCAGAGCTTCACTATGCAGGAGCTGGAAAGAGAACAGCCAATGGAGCCCAGAGTCAGAGAGTCTTAGAGAGAAATCTTCCTGGGGAAGAGTAAGGACACCAACATCTCAAGATGATCACCAAGACGGGAAAGATCAAGACCTTCTTCTCCCGTCTCCTCTGTTCTGCTGGGGCATCCCATTGGTCAAGTTGAGCTTGAAGAAGCCAGAAATCAAGAAACCATGTGATGTTGGGAGTGGATCTCGAGGGGCAAATGGGAGGAACCTGGCTCCAACATATAAGTACAGAACTGGATGATTTTAAGAAAATTAAATATGCCTGGCCAGAGTGGCTCAGTGGTTGACATCAACCTATGAACCAGGAGGTCACGGTTTGATTCCTGGTCAGGGCACATGCCCAGGTGGCGGTCTCAATCCCCAGTGTGGGGCATGCAGGAGGCAGCTGATCAATGATTCTCTCTCATCATTGATGTCTCTAACTATCTCCCCTTCTCCCTTCCTCACTGAAATCAATAAAAATATATTTTGAAAAAAGAAAATTAAATATGATCAATGAGTGAATTATACTCCAGATATCTCTTTTACTTCCAAAATAGCATTAAGTATTCTTTATTTATTATTTTACTCAATTTATCTCATAGGAAGGGGGAGAAGTTAAAAGGGGGAGGAAGTTTTCTCAGAGACTTATAGTCTCAATGGTCTGCAAATTTCTTTCAACAGGATGCCACACTTACAAATTTTTCTATCCTAAGCACCTGGCATTTATTTAGCACACAATAAATATTTACTGAATTAATCAGTAAAGTGAATGAATCGTGTTAAAATGGGAAGACATTGGTGTATATAAATCCCAACAGTAAAAATGGAAAGCTATACAACAGAGATTGTTAATCCTAAACGTAACTCCTCCAGTGGTGTCTCATAAATCTACGTGACATGGAGATACTTTCATTCTGTAACACCCTGGCCTAGGTCTCAAAATTATTCCTTTAGGTATTCTCACACAATTCTCTGCCTAGCTACACATATAATAGGCCCCATGTTTTCCATTTATTTTATGGTAAGATGGTTCTCGAAATCCATCATTACTAATTCCTCCAGTTTTCTGTGGGTGTTATATTGTAACACATTAATCTCTAAAGGAAAACAGGATGATTTGTTGGAATCAATCAGTACGAACTTAGGCCACTCCAGAGAAATAAATCGCAATCCTTTCAGGAGAGCCAGTGGAGCCTTCTTCTTTTGGCCTCAACTTGGCTCACCCAGAGAGTGATCATCTTTAAATAGTATAAGTAAAAAAAATCAAAGTTCCTTAGAGACCTAAAATGTGTAGCTTAATCCATTTCCACGTCAGTTTTCACTTGACTGAAAACACTGCTCCCTATGTAATTCACACTCAGAAAGCCTTTAACCTCAGGCTAATTATGAAGTCATTCTTCTCTGTCCTTTCCTTTCCTTTCTCTCTTTTCTGCTTCTCTACCATGCAGCAGCTATGAAACATTCCCAAGTGACATAAACATTTATATAAAAAAAGGAAGGAAGGCCACAAGTATTTGTATTTTTCTCAACTTCTTTATATATTTTTCTGATAGAAACTGAGGGTGTTTTTGTTGTTGTTGTTGTTGTTCAAAATGTATGTATTCTACCTGCAACATAGTTATGACCAAAATATCACATTTATCATGGATGGTGGAGGAAGAAATTGAAGAAAAGCTGGGAGGGCAAAGGAAGAGAGAAAAGAATGGAGAAAGGGAGGGAGGGAGAAGGGAGGGAGGAAAAGAGAGGGAGGCATTTTCTTCCACTTAATCCATTCATAATTTCTAAATCAGACTCTTCACATCAAAGTAACAAAGGAAAAAAGTGAAGAAAATGTATAAGAGAAATGATGTGTCGCACCAAATCTTCCCGAACCTTAAATAGATCACTATCATAGTTTGATGAACTCTAAACTTGAAATAGAAAAATGTTGTAATATAGGAATAGTGTATGGCTTAGATGAACTGTAAGGTAAAGTCAGAGGGACTTAGGGGGATAAGATGTAAACTTTGTATGAAATTAAAACCCTTGCCCTGGCTGGTTTGGCTCAGTGGATAGAGCGTCAGCCTGCGGACTGAAGGGTCCCAGTTTGATTCCGGTCAAGGGCACATGCTTAGGTTGTGGGCTTGGTCCCATTGTGGGGCATGCAGGAGGCAGCCAATTAATGATTCTCTCTCATCATTGATCTTTCTATCTTTCCCTCTCCCTTTCTCTCTGAAATCAAAAAAATATATATTAAAAAAGAAAGAAGAAAGAAAGAAAGAAAGAAAGAAAGAAAGAAAGAAAGAAAGAAAGAAAGAAAGAAAGAAAGAAAGAAAGAAAGAAAGAAAGAAATACATACCCTGGGCTTTGGAGTGAGAATATGCAGGTTTGAGTTGTAGCTATGACTCCCAATGTGTCTTCTGACAAAGGAAAAAAAGAAGAATTCTGATCAGTTACAAAATCAAGGTGCCATAAAATTGGCTAAAAAACAATTACCAAGGAGAAGCTTCTCTTAGAACTGAGATTGGTTCTTCTGTGGCTGTTCTGTGAGAAGACATATGACGAAGAAAAAAATACTAAAAAATGAGTAAATGAGATTGGTATATATAATGTACAAGGACCCTTCTAACTCCCCCAGAGTGCTCCAAGGACTCCAAGACCCAATTCTATTCCCTCTTTAAATCCACACATTCATCTTTAGAAGGCTGCTTTCAGTAATCAACCAGCATACAGCTAACAGTCCTATAGAGCAATTCAGTGCAGTTCGCTAGCAAAGGGTACGTTTTGACATCTAGTTCATCTTAGTGGTCACAATGTGAAATTATGTTGCTTAAGGTTAGACATTCTTTGGATGATTGAGGTTTTAATGGTGGGAATTTAATGACATCATTTTTAAACTTTTTTTTAAAAAAAAACTTTTTTTAATGTTTCCAAACATACGCATGTCCTAGGATCCCTCAGACACTAAGATTGGTAGAGAACAGGGGAAAAGTGGGAGAAAAGATAAGAATTTCAAAGTTCAAAAAATGGTGCTGGGAAAATTGAACAGGTACATGCAAAAAAATGAAACTAGACCACCAACTTACACCACACACAAGAATAAGCTCAAAATGGACAAACGACTTAAATGTAAGTCACAAAACCATAAAAATCTTAGAAGAAACCATAGGCAGACAAATCTCAGACATCGCTCACAGCAATATGTTTACCGATACATCTCCCAGGGCAAAGGAAACGAAGAGGAAAATAAACAAATGGGACTACCATAAAGCAAAATGCCTTGTGGATAGATTCACGTGGCAACATGTAGCCAACAGCTGGATAGGAACGGAGGCCTTCAATCCAACAGTCCTTAAGAGACAGAATTCTAGCAGTTTCTGCACTTGGATTTAGCTCCTTTGTCAGTCCAGCCTTGGGAGTCTCTGAAGCAGAGGACCCAAGAGTCTGTGCTGAGACTCTTGACCCACTGAAACTAGACAGTATGAAAGCATGTTGCTTTACACCACTATATTTGTAGCTATTTATTATATAATAATTGATAACTAGTATTATGAGGAGGGGGTGGTCTGAGAATGTGAGTTTTCAGGAGCTATGTTTGGGCTAAGAGATCAGGTACTCTGGCCACACTATTAATTAATCCATAGGTTGTCTCCTCACCTAAACTGGCCTTCAGAATGTCTCCCAAGAATTTAACAGTTAGAAAATAGAGAAGGGGGTAAAGGTAAGTCACATTCCTACTGCCATTCTAGAAAAAAAAGGTTGAAAAATCATACTCCTATTGCTGAGGGTACAATTCAATACATCATATTTCTATCAATGGCAAAGTGAGTGGGTTTCAGAGAATCTCCTAAAGAATCAGACAAAAAAATACTAGATGCAATTTATCTATACAATCTTTTAGATCATAATTCAGATGTGAGATAATAATTTCAGAAAATATTTTATATTAAGAGTTGAGTTCAGCTCCGCCTGGTTCCCCGGTCGCTCGCTCGGGCCGCCCCCACCGGCTCTCTCGGTGCGAGTTATCTCCTGCCGCGCAGACGTGCGGGAGGGCACTCCGTCTCCAACGAAGGGACCCATTTTCCCAGAGAATCGAAGATGGCGGCATAGGTAAACACCGGAGATTGCCGCCGTGGACAACCACTTCAAAAATACAACTAAAAGTCGGAGCGGACATCAACCAGAACCACGGGAAGGCTGGCTGAGGAGAGTCTCTTCAACTAGAAGCAAAAACAACAGCATTCCGACGCTCAGCGGAGGCACAGTGTGGAAAATTTAAAGGGTACGGCGGGTGCGGTGGTGAGGGTGCGCGCGCAGAGCGGGGCTGGCGGCTTGAGGGCGCAAATTGTCGTTTTCAGTCGGGAGTGAGTCTCAGACTCTGGGCTACAGATCCGGGCGAGTCTCTAGGGACCCAGACTCAAACGGGAGAAGCGGGACTGTCTTGCTACGGCCCCTCCGAGGTTTGCAGCGGTTGTTGGGACAGAGAAGCAGAGCCCCGGGAGACGGACTGAGAACAGCCATAGCTGCTCCCTCCCCCCGCCCTGTTGAGCCCGCCCCGCCCAGGCCTGCGCACAGCCATTTGCCGACCCCCTCAGGCAAAGGCTGGAATAGCGCCTCCCCAGAAGACAGACGTTTCCCACAGCTGATTCCTACAGCCAGTCGGCCTGG
>NW_005871128.1:1963981-1965945 GCF_000147115.1 Myotis lucifugus
ACCTCCTTAAAATAAAAGAGAAAACCCATCTATTGAGCCCGCTAGGGGCGTTCTCCTCCAGAAGAGGGCAGTCCTAGGAAACAATTATGGAAGAACCTTTTCTACCTTTTAAGTTCTTGGAAACCCGGTTACACTGAACATTATAAATAACCAAAGTAAAAGAAAGAGATGCTTGGATCCAAGAAAAATTAAAAATTTTTAGAAACCTATGTTTTGGCGTAACACAAAGGTATAAACTTGAATTATTAATTATGATTTGTAATTAATTTTGTATCATCCATCAACACAATTACTAACACACACAGATCACCAACACAATGAGGACTTCAATAAATATCCGTTTCTTTTCTAAAAGCAGCAGTATTTTTTGGTTCATAGTTAGGCATAAATGATACACAGAATGTCAATGTTAACTCAAGGCACCAGGAGGCAGCAGTCACTCTGCCTGGAGACTGGAATCTGATTAGCATGGCATTCCTTGCTGGTTGGTGAGAGCATGGAAATTTGAAAAGCCACTTTCCTTGTCTTTAATATGTATGCATTATCACAAGAGATGGAGAAACTGACTTGTAAAGTTGAAATAAGATGCAGGCAGGATTGTTTTTCTGTGTGGTCTCTTCTTGAAGTCTAATTCAATTTAAAAGTCTCCCAAAAACATAGCAAAGAACAATAGTGGAACTCTGAATTGATTCAACCCCTTCTTTTTTCAGCCCTCAGGCTGTCCACAGACGTAACCACCAAAATCTAAATTGTGCCTTTCGTTGCTGAGAGGATGCCTTACAGACAGTCTCATGTGTGAATTTATGGTAGAATTTGGCCCAATATTCTGTCTTAGGCAGGTCCGGTTTAGTTTGCGACATTTTTTTTGTTTGTTGTTCAATAATCATTACCTTAGCTGTCATTCATTAGTGTGCCTGTTAGTATATTCTGAAAAAGAATAAAATTATGCAATCATTTTTAAAATAGGAGATATTAAGAAATTATTCAGTTCAGGCAAATTTTCCTATAGTGTATAGCTGTGTATCTATTTTAACAATCAATATCTAATGTTTGTGCAAATACATTTTACCAGTAGGTAAAGGTTTTATGATGTCCACTTATTTGAGGTATCCATTGTTAAAATAATGCAAGAGCAAAATAATTCAAGTGTAATATAATTCAAGTATAAAAATTGTGAGGCAGAATTGTGAAGCAGAAAAATGTAAATGGTTGGCTAACTCAATTTAGCCAACCATTCACAAAAGTAGTTTAATTTATATAAAAATTCAGAGTCTGCACTGAAATAAAATATCTAAATCATTGTATAACCATGAAATTAAAGTATAGTAAATATAAAGACACTGGACTAGAGTTCAAGAGACAAAGAATTAGGCTAGAACTGGCAAATAGCTTCAATTCAAGTATCAGTTCTAAATAACAGGACCTACCTTGCACACTTTGTTGAGGATGAGTTATGAACCATAGCTAGGCTCAGCAGAAAAAAAAAATACTAAGTAACAATTTCTACCACAGATATGTATGAAAAGAAGCATGTCTGGAGAACCAAGATGGCAGCATAGGTAAACACTGGTACACATCATAATTAAAATGCCAAGAGTTAAAGACAGAGAAAATCTTAAAAGCAGCAAGAGAAAAGCAGTTAGTTACCTACAAGAGGTGTCAATACTACTGTCAGCTGATTACTCAACAGAAATTTTGCAGGCCAGAAGGATGTGGCAAGAAATATTCAAAGTGATGAATAGTAAGGACTTACACCAAGATTACTCTACCCAACAAAGCTATCATTCAGAATTGAAAGTCAGATAAAGCGATTAAGAGACAAGAAAAAGCTAAAGGAATTCATCACTACTGAACCAGTATTACATGAAATGTTGAAGGGTATTCTTTGAGAAGAGGAATAAGAATAAGAAGGAGAAGGAGACGGCGGAAGGAGAAGGAGAAGGAGAAGGAGAAGGAGAAGGAGA
>NW_005871128.1:1966045-1969305 GCF_000147115.1 Myotis lucifugus
GGAGGAGGAGGAGGAGAAGGAGGGAGAAGGAGAAGGAGAAGGAGAAGGAGAAGGAGAAGAAGAAGAAGAAGAAGAAGAAGAAGAAGAAGAAGAAGAAGAAGAAGAAGAAGAAGAAGAAGAAGAAGAAGAAGAAGAAGAAGAAATATGAACAATAAAATGCCAATAGATACATATCTATCAACAATTGAGTCTAAACATCAAAATAAATAAGAAATCTGATGAACAAAATAAACTGATCAATAAAAGAGAGTCAGAGGGGCATGGAAACATGGAATAGACTAATGAATCTCAGAGGGAAGGGGATTCCGGGAGTGAGAAGAGATTAACCAAAGAACTTATATGCATATATGCATTACCTATGGACACAGACAATAGGGTGGTAAAGGCCTGGGGTTGGGCAGGAACTGGGTGGAGAGGCAATGGAGGTTGGGGGGAAGGAAGGGGGCATTTGAAATACTTTCAATAATAAAGATTATTTTACAAAGTGAGATAAGTGTGGGGGTGGAAGGAGGGAATGGTGACCAAGTGGCATTCCTGATCTAAGCAATATTGCCAACAGCCAATTAGCTAACTGATTTTCCCCAAAGTCCTTTATTTTAGCTTTATTATTTGTAAAACAATAGAGTTGGACTATATTATATTCAACTATATTAAATCTGTGCATATTATACTCATGCATTTTAGGAATAAACTCAAAATTATTGATAACATGAAAACATTGTAAATGCATAACTTGATGCTTTTTGTGGAACCATTGGGTGAAAAGACATAATTCTGGATTGTCATAAAATCTGATTCAAGAGCCTCCCAGGAGTTGTACTTACTGATGGGGTAACATTACAATTATACTCCACAGATGGAGTTACTGAAACAAAATGTCACAGTGTTTGAAGAAGAAATCGTTCATTGCTTTCACACCAGCATCTAGAATAATGCCACAAAGAAGTTTCATGACATCAACCACATGCAAAAACAGATTAGAGATCTGCTCAAGAGAAGTCTACCTGCTCCCTCAACTATTTTTTAAAAGTATATTTACTGATTTTTAGAGAGAGAGGAAGGGAGAGGGAGAGAGAGAAAGAGAAACATTGATGTGAGAGAGAAACATCAATGGGCTGCCTTCTGCACACACTCCGACCAGGGCTTGAATCTGCAACTCAGGCATGTGCCCTGACCAGGAATCCAGCTGGCAATCCTTTGGTGCATGGGACAATGCCCAACCAGCTGAGCCACACCAGCCAGAGCTCCCTCAACTATTAGGCCTCACATACCACATGTGGAAGGCACTATTAACAACAGATGATTTTTTCCCAGTGGTTATGATTTTATTTTTTAAATTTATCTTTACGGTTGAAAGTATTACAGATACCCCCTTTCTTTGTTTGTTGTTCCCATTGACCCCCTCCACCCCACACCTATCCCTCCTAGGCAACAACAGTTGATTTTTAAAAAACAAATCCATCAATATTTTACGTCCAACTATAAAAAAAAAGAAACAAGATGTCATCAATATATGAAAGATTCTGTAGTAATTATGGCAAGACTTTTTAATATAAAATGCTTTAAATCAAAACTAAGTCCTTGGTAGCTATTGATCTGCCTTAACCCGAACCTGAAATTATAACTCCAACTTCAGTCTAACCTATTGAAGCCTTACTAGAATGGGAAGGGAAGTGGATTATCTCTATTACTTTGATCTATTTTTTTTCTGGTTCTTTCATAGCTAAAAAGAATATGTGGAAATAACCACATTTTTCTACCTAAAAACTGTTTTATTCAAAATTTGCTTTAATATTTACAGAGAAAAGCCAAAATATTAAAAGTAAAAAAATCTGTATTTTTTTTCTAAAACTAATTTCTAAAATGGCTGAAACTCTGCATCACCAAACCATTGCTTTTACTGAAGCATGGGCAGGAATCAGGATTAATTAGTTGGAGAAAATAACAAACCCACTCTTGCCAAGGTAACCTCTTCCTAATTTGGGGAAGATTTCACAAGTTCTAACACACACAAAGGAAATAGTTTCCCTTCTCTTAATTCTTTACTATGAGAAGGCAATTTAAAGGCGCATTTTAAAACCAAGCCAAATAGAGAAGAGAGAGACTGGTGCAGCAGACAACTAAGTTTCCTCAGATGAAGCATTGGTAAATAATGGCAAGAGTTGTAAAAGCTCTTAATGACTTCCCTCTTAAGTCTTAAATAGGTTGTTTCTCACGTAAAATCCTTGAAGCCATTAAAAGCCAAACAAGGTATATTCTCTGGAGTTATTCTGATCTGCAGATGCATAATTTTACCTCTGAAGTCAGGTTAAATGGTAACGGATAATATTTGTAGCTTTGTGAGCAGTGAAGAAAATTGTGCATAGGTATTTACGTCTCATGAAATCATTCTTGTGCCAGTTTTCATAAAGCCCCTTTGGAAAAGACTGAGTTTTTATCAAAATCACAGCAACCAAGTTGTAGCTGGAAGATACTTCCCAGCCACTCCTGCAGCTTCATCTGGCCCTCAGCATCCATCCTCTCTACTGCAGAGTGAGCAGGTATGATGTGAGCCACATGATCTTGGCCTTGGCTTTTTTTAAATCATTTTTATTTTCAATTACAGTTTACATACACCACAGTGACCAGACATTATATAACTTAATCATTGAGCACCCCAATAAATCCCACACCCATCCAGCACCATGCCTCGTTATTAGAATATTACTGACTATATTCCCTATGCTGTACTTTACATCCCCATGACTATTCTGTAACAAGCAATTTGTACTTCCTAATCCCTTCACCATTTTTGCCCCCCACCCCATCCCTCTCCCATCTGGCAAGCAGCAAAAAGTTCTCTGTATCAATGACTCTGTTTCTGTTCTGCTTGTTTATTTTGTTTGTAGATTCAATTATTGATAGATATGTATTTATGGCCATTTTATTTCTTCTTCTTCTTCTTCTTCTTCTTCTCCTCCTCCTCTTCTTCTTCTTCTTCTTCTTCTTCTTCTTCAAGGCCCTGTAACATTTCATCTAATACTGGTTTTCGTGGTGATGAACTCCTTTACCGTGCCGTCTCCTCCTCCTCCTTCTTCTTCTTGAAGACCCTTTAACATTTCATATAATACTGATTTTTGTGGTGATGAACTCCTTTTAGCTTTTTATTATCTGGGAAGCTCTTTATATGTCCATCAAATTCTAAATTATAGCTTTTCTGGGTAATCTCGGTTGTAGGCCCTCAGTCTTATCTTAACTTGGACATTTGTGATCTTTTCTCC
>NW_005871128.1:1969780-1996071 GCF_000147115.1 Myotis lucifugus
CTTTGTTGGGTTAATTTGCATACTCATCCTGATTGGCTGGTGGGGTGTAGCAGAGTGACCACCAATTTGCAAGTTTGTTTCTCTTTTATTAGTGTATATATATATATATATATATATATATATATATACACACACACACACACGCACACACATACACACGTATATAATAAAATAGCAACTATCCCTGTACCCTTTGCTCATAATATATAAAATATTACCAATATGGTTATGCTTCCTTTGTACTCTTTACCAATTAAAATTCATCCTTTCTTCAACCTCCAAAGTAAATATCAGGTAATCTTCAATTTATTATGTATTAGTCCTAAACCTGTGTTTATTATAGTTTTACTAAATGTTTCCTTAAATAATATATACATATATTTTCATTTGCATGATTTATAATATTACATAAATGGTATCTTCAACAGCTAGGAATCTTGGTTACAAATGCAAAAGAATCTACTTTGGCTAGTTTAAAATCTACAGGATTCTCAATAAGGCAGTGTTGAAAACTACACAGTCTGACCACATCACAAATAATCTTTTTAACACCAAGTCTTCTAAGCAGCTACTGTGATGCTATGGGATATAGAAAAAATATTTCTGTGTTTCTGCACCATTTGGGCTTCCTGAATAAATTTTTCTGAAACCTTGGCCTCCTGGGATAAGATGGTGAGAGAATTTCAGAACGATTCACTGAACTCTGAAAGTATGTTTATATTATATTTCAAGAGAAAATGAGGCCCAGGACCTCGGAGACATCTGTAGGTCATAAAAAGCCAGAGAGACCCACGAGGCTGTGGCCCCTGGAGAGAGGTACGTGTATTCCAAAACGTTAGTGAGGACCCAGGATCCTTTCCATCCCTTCTCCACGGAGCACAGGTTTCTCCTCTCAGGAGGGGAAAGGGGGCAGCTGTCGCTTTCTTCTCTATATAAGGAGAGAATCCGCTTTTCTCTTTTCCCCATCAGTGGAGTGTCCAGCTACTTATGTAGACTTTCCCATCTGGCTTTCATCACATCACCTCAGGGGTCAGGACTGAGGTGAGAGGGAAATTACATACTTATTAATTGTAAGGTAATAAATACAAAATCTGTCTCTGATCCAGAACACCTCATGTACACGTTCAGAATAAAATGAATAAAGATGAATATTAAAATCCCAAGTGCCTGGGACTAGACGCTAGAAATTCCAACACTACTTCCCCGCAAACACTGTACTAAACAGATGCCTTAGGTCAGGTTATTGAGGAAATGGCCCACGAAGCAGAGATTTCTATGCTTGATGTTTATTGGGAAACACTCCCAGGAACAACACCTAGAGGTGGAGGGAGAAACTGATCTGTAATGAAATTATAACAAGGATTCAGTCAAACCCCTTAGAGCAGTGGTTCTCAACCTGTGGGTCGCGACCCCTTTGGCGGTTGAACGACCCTTTCACAGGGGTTGCCTAAGACCATCCTGCATATCAGATATTTACATTACGATTCATAACAGTAGCAACATTACAGTTATGAAGTAGCAATGAAAATAATTTTATGGTTGGGTCACAACATGAGGAACTGTATTTAAAGGGCCAGAAGGTTGAGAACTACTGCCTTAGAGTGACCCAGACATGTAGAGTTGGCCCAGATTTAGACCAAAAGGTTGGACCCCTAGAATTGAGCAGTCATTGGATACAAGCTATCTCTGGGGAAAAGGTTTTCTTCAGCTGCTCTGCAAGGGCAAGTCCTCTGAGCTGAGAGCTGTCAGCACCAATATGAGCAAATTCAAAATGAGTGCCTTAGTCTTGAAGGAGGATCTGGGCAGCACCTGCCCCCAGATCACTTCCTCCACATGTAGCCTCCGCCTTCCATTGCTCACTTCTGAATCCAAAGCCTGCATGAATGGATCCGATGGGAGGAAACTTTCTGAAGTACAGTGTATCCAAAGTATCAAAATCCAAGTCTATGTTCCCATAAGGACCAACAAAGTGCTCCTGTCCATGATAGAAAGTGCTTCCATTATACTCAACCTGCCATCAGTTGGCTGCCAGTTCCCTAGTATATAAGCAACTGCACTTTGGGGGCACAGGGCACAGATGGGAGGGGCAGGAAAGAAGAAGGGGCAGTGATCTCAGGGTTGGGCACTGCTAGAAACCGAGGCACTTAGCAGTGGCAGTAGCTGGTCAACTTTTATGAAGGGGCATCCGTGCTGAGCTCTAAAACCACCATACTAACAAATATTAATAGTTATTTCAGACTGATGGTGAGAGCAGATATAAACATGACACAGAAAAATAAAATAACATATACTTATGTAGATAAGGTTTAACTTGCTTATCTGACTAGAGGAAGAAGTTGGAGTAGTCAGAATATCGCAATCAGAATATCGCAATCAGAATATTGCAGAGATTGGCAACATTATTCTTGAACAGATTTTGTTATGAGTTTCCATGTTCTCCTAAAAAAAAGGGCAGGGGGAATAATTGCAGGTGAAAAACCTGATTGAAAGCAATGTCAAACTTTTTGGAAGCTCACATGCTACCCTTATAGCTTAATGTCATGTATTAAGACCTAGAAAACTTTTTACACAAACTAATCTGGATATGTGCCAGACACTACTTCATGTGGGCCAGGTAAACATCGTCAACCCAGGTGCTATACAATATAAAACATGATGATGGAATATAGTTCAATCAGAGAGTTCATTATCAAGGGTTCATGTATCACCCTGGGCCTCTCTGGTTTAAGTGTTCTCCTGAAATTAGAGCTAAGAAACTGTGTAATAACAATGATGATATCTGGAAATCATGCTAGCAGGCACTATTCCTATTGACCCTGAAGTGAACTGCTGTCTCTGCAGGGTGAAAACCATATTTCAGATCCAATTATTGAAATGTGGGGGAGGGGGATCTGCTTTCCAGGACAATAGCTTCATATTGAGGACCAGAGCCTGTATAGATTTGCTCTGGTTAAAAAAACAAACAAACACCCTACGTTTTCAGTGGAGTCACCTCTTGATTAAACTTACATTCATAACCTTTATTCTCCAAGACCAAGCAGGACAGATGAGGTAAATGAGCCTGCAGTATAGATAACCACACTTGCATCTTTTGAGGGTTTTTTTTAGTGGAACTAACCTCCATGATTCCCTGCAGATGAGTATTTCTTCAGTTTATATTTTGGGGAACTAGTTTAGGATTTCAGTGTCTAACATTTGACTCTTCTACCATAAGAGCCTTTATGGCATTTTGGAAATTTGATGGTATCTCTAATCCAATCATATACTTAAGAAATAGGCCCATCCAGTGTAGTTCAGTAGTTGAGCATCAACCTGTGAACCAGGAGGTCATAGTTCAATTCCCAGTCAGGGTACATGCCTGGGTCGCAGGCTCAGTCCCCAATAGGAGGCACTCTCTCTCATCGTTGCTGTTTCTATCTCTCTCTCTCCCTCTCTCTTCCTTTCTGAAATCAATAAAAATATTTAAAATATATATATGAAATAGGATGAATGATAAAAGGCTGTGTTTTCACATCCGATAGGCCCACTAACATGGTCCTGAGCCAAAATTCCAATTTATCACCCAACCTCAACTCCCCTTAGGCCCACTATGACTGATGAAACATAAGATATTCTGGGTATTGGTATCAGTTTTCTTTTGCTGATATAACAAATTACCCTTAACACAAGGCCCATTTATCTCACAGTTTATTAGGTGAGAATTCTGATGCATCACATGAGGCCAAAATCAAAACGTTGCTTTCAGGTTCAACCTGATTGTAGCCAGGATTGTGTTCCATACATTTGTTGGACTGAGGTCCCCATTTCCTTTCTGGCTTTTCTCCATGGTCACTCTCAGCTCCCAGAGGCCACCTGCCTTCTCTGGCTCATGATCAATTCCTCCTCATGCTCTGAATCTGATTTCTCCTTCTGATGTATCCCTCTCTGCCTCCCTCTTGTGATGGTACTGAAGTGTACTTTCTCAAGGATGTCTGATCTTTTATTTTATTCAAGAAACTTTGGGTTTGTGAACTATGGGCTGAAAAATTGGTAAGATGCCAAGCCTACATGATGTGGCCAAAAAGGTATTACACTATTAGAAAATAGCATAATATAAACTTGGCTAAAACAATCTCTAATTCTAATGAAGTTTTCAAACATCAGTTTCCTGTAATAAAGTAATACTCAAGTAATGTTTTTAATTTTTAACAATTTAAGTTAATTGCACCCTTTATTTTAAATGGGGATGTATTATATCAAATGGAGAAATGAGGCTATATATGAGCTATTTTACATTTTGATGCATATATGTGTATTATATGATGTGTGTATGTGGTTTGAGAATACCAAACTATAGGTGTGGCATTGGACACAGAACATGTCTTTAATGTTATATGCAAACTAAATAAAAATATTTGTATTTTAAAATGTGCACATCTATTATTGTACTTCATGTAAAAAAGTAGTATAGTTCACATAAAAGAATTAGTATTATTAGTATATTGATAAGCCAAATACTCTGATAGTTAACTTGATGTTTTTAGATAGAATATATATCTGTACTATGTAACAGCATTATTTCTATTGCTGGTTATTAAGACTAAACAACAAAAAATGCATTTAGTAAGCATATTATAATATAGAAAGAACTATGGTACAGAAAGACATGTTATTTATGGGAAGCATAATATGTAGTTCAGGAGTTGATATGACACAGAGATGACCATTTATAAAATGATAATCAATTTTAAATATATTTTAAAACACCTAACAATAGCAGTTTGTTAAGTTTTATAGCTTTTTAAAAATAAAATCTTTGTATTAGGGAAATTTTTGAGCACACAAAATTAGAAAGTATGATATAAAGACTTCTCCTTACATATCTATTGTCCAACATTAATACTTATGAACATTGTGATCCTTTTTTATTTTATCCATAAATACTTTAGCCTGCATCCTTTAAAAAGTATATTTTTTTGAACCACAGACACCATTCCACCATCAAATCTAATTTAAAATATTTACAGAACTAATAGTACTGTTCATAGTAACATATACCAGTCAATATTTACATTTCCCAGTTGTATCAAAGATATCTTGTTTCAGGTGATGTGTTTATATAAAGGTTCAAACAAAGTTAAAGAATTAAATAATAAATTAATAAATTACCTTTTATTCTAGCCTTCCAGCTCTATTCACAGTATCTCTTAACTTTGTTTTAAAAACTTGAGGAATTATATGCAGTTCAGAGGAACTGTGAATGCATGTTCTGTAAAAGCAGAAGCTGAAGTAAAATTAGTTCAGATATGATCTTCTTTCAATGTCATGATTATTCAGAGTATTTATTGCAATGCAGAAGATGTACTAAGGTTCTCATATCTTAAAAATCCAAGTAAAAAATATATTTGTAATCCCCAGAGTAGATAACTTCAAAGTTTATACAAATGTCAAAAATATGTCAATTAAAAATAATCAAATATGTGCTAATCCTCATATTAAGAACCATATAATAAAATTCGCAATTAAGAAGCATGAGTCCTAGCTGGTTTTCTAAGTGGTTAGAGCCTCAGCCCTCAGACTAAAGGGTTTGATTCCGGTCAAGGGCACTTACCTCAGGTGCAGTCTCTATCCCCGGTCACATCGATGTTTCTCTCTCTCTGCCTCTCCTCCTCCCTTTCACTCTCTCCAAAAACAATGGAAAAAATATGCTCGGGTGAAGATTAACAAAAAAAAAAGAAAAAGAAACATGATATTTCAAGAAATCAACGTGCATACCAATTCATTACAAAAAATGTATTAAATTCTTATTGTTCAAATCTAGTTTCTATCACATGTGCTGCAGCTATTCAAAGGCAATTAAAATGTTTATTGAAAGTCCCTTAGACTCCAATGTCCACATAGATTTATGCAGGCTATTTTAAGGGTATTTTGACATGGGCAGAGTGAGGCAGCGGAGTTGAAAAGAAAATATATTGCACTGGGAATTTAGAGCTCAAAGTTCTGGCATATTCTCTTATTTTAACTAGATACTAGATATTAGGAAAGTCAGAATGTCTTTGCCTCTGCATGCTTCTCTAAAATAAAATTTAAAAAAAACAGTTGTCCTATTTAGCTCAGTGTTGTGAGTTTTTTTTGTAAAGCAAGATTTCTCTAAAGATACCAATAACATTTTTTCTTCCAAACAAACCATCTTTTTGACAGGCTGTTGTCAAGAAATCTAAGTGTTTTATAATGTACTCCTTTCATTCCCTTTCCAGAAACTACAGGCAGACACAGTTAATTTTGAATTTAAAATAAAGCCATTGGATTAGAAAGCTCAAAAGATCGAGTTTTCAACACATGATGTGCTTGGTGGCTGACATACTGAGGGAGCCGTGGCCTTCCACAACCGACCAAAGTCATTCTTTCCAGTCACAGCCACATCCAAGTGGGTTTCGCCACTCTCTCCACACACTGATTGAAATGCAGTGTTGTGGCGCTTACAGCAACTTTAGAGACACCCAATGTCCTCATTCAAAGTTCAGCCAACTCCTGGGCTCTTTAAGGAAGTCCCCAAATAGGATGATGCTTCACTTGACTTTTGACAACACTTCTATGTAAATGTGACACAAGTAATCTTTTCTCCTCTCTTCTTTCTCCCTCCTCTATTTTTTTTTTCAAAATAGCTATAGGAAACAGCTGGCTGTTCTGCAGTTCTCTCAGAAGTGGGCCTGAAGATCACTGTGGAGGAAGTTGACTGTATCTGACATTCTAGTGCCCCTTTCAAAATTTCAACCTTTCTTTGAAATTTTGTTTCAATTATGCACCATCATGTTGGGATAATGACTTTGGTAGGTTTAGAACCTGTTATGTATGTGGTACTATGTTTTTTTTTTTCATTCACCTTAAAACCACCTATTTTTATCTGAGGTGATGAGCTTTTCTGGAAACAGGCAGAGTCTGTGAGAAGTGGGCATGCTGTGGTTTGGGGAGGCTGAGCCAGAGCCTGGGCTGGAGGAGAAGGCAGACTCAAGGAAAAGAGGGCATGTGAAATTCGGCGTCCAGGATGCTAATTTGGTGTGGGGCTGTCACCTGCTTACGCAAGAAATCCAGAGATCATTTCAGAAGCAACTCTGAGATCTTTCCTCCACCTTGTTCAAAAAGTCAGACACAAAGTGGCAACTGAGTCTCTCTGCTATTTCCTTTTTCTTTGTTCATTTTACAGACATGATCATCAAGGAGTCTTATTGGTTTTGGTACCAGATTTCACATTTTGATATATATAGGTAAAGTTTTCATGATGCTCATAAAATTTCTTAGATTTTTCTATGTTTCTTTGACTTGGGATTGCAATAGCCTTATACTTTGTGGGTTTCTCTAGTTTTTATTAATATAATCTATCTTTTAGTCATTTAAATAGGTTTTTCATTGCTTTCCTACTGCTGCTTTGCCATGTATAAGTTTTTCTTTAAGATCAACTGTGTTTGCTATATATTTTCAAACTATAAGCTTGCTGCTGGCTGTTGTATTTTTTTCCTAAAATCTACTTTCTAATTTTTCTATGGTCAAATATCTATAAAATGAGTTCATTTGACCTTTTCATTATTTTAAATAAATAAAATCATTCATATTTTTAAAAAGACAGTATATATACAGAACAAATAGAGTCTTTATGACGTAACCATGATATAGAAACAAGGCTTTTCTGTGGTTTAACCTAAGAGAAATTTGGACAAGTGCATGTTGTAAACTCCAGAGATACTAAAAGGTATGAGCATAGCTAGTAACTCAATAATGGAAATAAAATGGAATACTAGAATATGCTAAATCCATTAGAAGACAACAATAAAGAAAAATAATAAAGAATAGATGGAACAAACTGAAAGCAGATAGAAAGATGGTAGCTAAGCCCCAAACCAGATTAATAATAACTGTAATTTAAATGGTCCAAACCAGGTGTCCACAAACTATGGCCTTTGGGCCAAAATCCATCCCACCACCTGTTTTTGTAAATGAGCTTTATTGGAACACAGCCATCCACATGTGTTTATGCATTGTCTATGTATACTTTGACACTATAATGATAAAGTTGAGTGGATGCAAAGAGAGACTGTGTGGCCTTCAAAGATTAAAATATATGTACCGTCTAGCTTTGTTACAGAAAAGTTTTCTCACTGCTCATCTAAAAACTCCAATTGAAAACAGAATTTCCAGGAGAAAGGCTGGATAAAAAGCAAGATTCAACAATGCTTGTAAGATATCTTTACATTTCTGATGTAAAAATGCAGATAAGATAAAAGTCAAAAGATGAAAAAAGTGCAGACATACCTCTGAGATACTGCAGGTTCAGTTCCAGACAGCCATAATAAAGTGAGCATTATAATAAAGCAAGTGGCAATAATTTTTCTGGTGGAGGGTCTTGCCTTCAGTTATAAAAAACACAACACCTGTGAAGCACAATAAAATGAGGTATGTCTGTATTATCATCAAATTCTTTTCAAAATAGTGCTGGGTGTCTATATTAATTTCAGACAAAGTTTATTTCAGAACAAGGATTGTTATCATTGGTAAGGAGGAGTACTTATAACAAAAAGAGATCAATTCTTTGAGAAGACAGCATTCTTAAATGTGTGTAATCCCTGTAAGGGAGCTACAAAATACATGAAGCAAAATTTAACAGAACTAAAAGGAAAAACAAATCCACAATTATGGTTACAGATTTCTATACTCCTCTTTCGGCAACTGAAAGAATAAGTAGAAAGAAAATCATTAAGAGTAGAGAAAACATGAACAATACTATTAACCAATACGGTTTAATTTATAGAAAGCTCCATTAGATGACAGTAGAATACATTATTTTCAAGTATAAATGGCATCCCATCTAATAAAAGGATAATATGCAAATTAACCGTCACTCTGTCACAAAGATTGCAGTGCCCATAGCCACAAGATGGCGGTGCCCAGTCCCCTCAGCCCTGCCAGAGTCCCCCAGACCTGGGAGGGCGGCTGCTGAGAGCAGGCAACGTGAGCTGCCTGGCAGAATGCTTTCTTCGTCGCTGCAGCGAGGAGGCAAGCATTCCGCCCCAGCCAGAGGGCCTCTGGACAGCACACATGCGTGCGGGCCACAGAGAGCCTCTGGGCAGCGGGCACGGAGAGGCCAGGCTCCGCAGAGAGCAGAGAACCAACTGGGCCACGGAGAGCCTCTGGGCAGCGGGCACGGAGAGGCCAGGCTCCGCAGAGAGCAGAGAACCACCAGGAGTGGGCGTAAGCCATCAGGGCTCTCGGATTGGAGAGGGCTCCCAGAGGGCTCCCAGATTGGAGAGGGTGCAGGTCGGGCTGAGGAACTCACCCCCCATGCACGAATTTTGCGCACTGGGCCTCTAGTATTTCTATAATAGACCTGCTCCTTAAATTAAATCTCATTCAATTGAGTTTCCTCAAAAAATTAAAAATGGAACTGCCTTATGATTCAGTGGTTCCACTTTTGGGAACATATTCAGACACCCAAAACACTGATTGGAAAGAATATATGGTACCCCTGTGTTCATTGCAGCACTATTTACAATAGCCAAATATGGAATCAGCCCAAGTGCCCATCAGTAGATGAATGGATAAAAAAGCTATGGTACATTTACAAAATGGAATACTATACATCAGCAAAAAGGAAGGAAATCTTACCTTTTTGGACAGCATGGATGGACCTGGAGAATATTATGCTAAGTGAAATAAGCCAGTCAGAGAAAAACAAATACCATATGATATCACTTATATGTGGAATCTAATGAACAAAATACTCAAACAAAATAAAAACAGACTCATAGATACAGAAAACAGACTTACTACTATTAGCAGGGTAGATTAGAGGGCTGGGTGAAAAAATTAAAGGGATTAAACAAAAAACACACAGAAAGAAACGAAACACAACTCATAGACACAGACAATAGTATGGTAATTACTAGACAGAAAGGGTGTGGGGAAGGAAGAAAAAAGTAATAGGGGGATAAATGGTTGTGGAAGGAGACTTGACTTTGGGTGGTGAATACACAATACAATATACAGATGATGTGTTATAGAATTGTACTCCTGAAACCTATACAGTTTTATTATCTAATGTCACCCCAATAAACTCAATACAAAATTTTTAAAGTTTGATAGTTTTTTTTCTTACAAGAAAGTTAAATTAGGAATCAACAAGAAATAAATCTGAAAAATATCCAAATGTATGAAAATTAAATAATAGTTTTAAATAATGCATCTATCAAAAAGGAATCAGAAGAGAATATTTTGAACTTAATTAAAATCAGAATACCAGAGTTTTAAAATGTAGCTAAAGCAATGCTTAGAAGGAAATTGATAGCTTTAAATGTTTATATTAGAAAATAAGAAAGGTCTAAAGTCAATGTTTACCTTAAAAACTAGAAAACAAAGAACAAATTAAATCCAAAGTAGGTCAGAGAAGGAAAAAATAAAGATAAAAGCAGAAATTAGTCAAATAAAAAATGAAAAAAGGAAAAGAAAATTTATGTAACCTATATCTGGTTCTTTGAAATTCTAACAAATCTACAAAAAAAAAAATCTACTTGAATTAATAATAAGTACATTTAGCAAGGTCCCAGCATAAAAGATCAGTATACAAAAATAAATAAATAAATGAATATTTTAAAAATCAGTAGTATTTCTATAAACTATTTTAGCAAGGAACAAATAAAACGTAAAGTTTAGAACATTGCATTTACAAGAATCATCCAAAAACATGAGTTACTTAAGAATAAATTTTGCTAAATAATGTACACAAGACCTGTGAAAACTATAAAATATCTCTGGAAGAACCAAAATAGGTAAAGAACCAAAATATGCCATGAAAAGATTAAATATTTTTTAAATCTCAATTTTCCCCAAGGTAACCAATAGATTCATTAAAGTCCCAATAAAAATTTCAGCAGGCTTTTTTTTTTTTTTTTAGAAATGGACAAATTTTTCTAAAATTTTATAGAAATGCCCTGGTTGATTTGGCTCAGTAGATAGAGCGTTGGCCTGCAGACTGAAAGGTACTGGGTTCGATTCCAGTCAAGGGCACATTCCTGGGTTGCGGGCTTGATCCCCCATAGGGGGCGTGCAGGAGGCAGTCGACAAATGATTCTCGTCATTGATGTTTCTATCTCTCTCCCTCTCCCGCCCTCTCTGAAATCAATAAAATATATTAAAAATAAAATAAAATAACATTTTATAGAAATGCAAAAGCATTAAAATGGGCAAAACAACTTTTGAAAAGAAAACGTTGGAACTCTAAAATTAAAGTAATCAAGGTGGTATGATACTGGCATAAGAATAAACATATATATATCAATGGAACAAAAACTTTTTGTATATTTATGGTCAATTATTTTTTTACCATAGTGATTCAATGGGGAAATGATAGTTTTTTCAGCAGTGTTTTATAGCCCTTTTGTGGAAAAAGGTAGCTTAACCATCAGTCACACTAACACAAAACTTAACTCATAATTGGTCACTGGAAATATGGAGGAAACACTTTGTAAAAGATCAGTATCAGTCTAACCACTATGCTGTATACCTGAAATTAATATAAAATATTATTGAATGTAAACTGAAATTGAAAAATAAAATTAAGAAATAATTTGATCACAGACCTGCCTGAACATAAAAGCTAGAAGTCTAAATACATCTAGACCTATGTTGTCCAATGCAGTCATTACTAGAAACATATGCCTATTAAAATTTAAACTTAGTTCCTCAGTTTCACTAGGCACATTTCAAATTAGCCATATCTAAGTAGTGGCTACAGTGCAGATATAGAAGTTTTCCATCACTACAGAAAATTTTATTAGTTCTACTCTGGCAGGAAAGAAAGGGGAAAAGTTTTTATGCTCTCAGTTAGATAAAAATTTCTTAGATGGAACACAAACTATAGACACTAAAAAATAGATAAAACTGTACTTCATACAAATTTAAACTTCTCTTTAAAGAACTATAAGAAAACATGGATGCAAGCCACAGACTTGAAGTAAATATTTCAAAATATAGCAAAGGACTGCTATCCAGAAAATATGGCTGCTTACAAAGCTAAGAATACACTTACAGCACAATCCAGTAACTCTACTCCTGATGCCCAAGAGAAATGAAAACATTTCCACACAGACCTGTAGATGAGTGTTCACAGAAGCATTGGGTTGTTTCCAGAATAGTTTCACCCTGGACACAACCCAACTTTCTACAAACAGGTAAATGAATGATCAACTTGAAATATAGTCATACAAAGGTATACTATTCAGCAACAAAAAATAAATCATTGGTAAACACAGCATCATGGGTGAATCTCAAAAACATCACCCTGAATGAAAGAAGCCAGAAACAAAAGATTACATAAGTATGATTCCATTCATATGGGACTCTAGAAAATTCTAATCCATAGTGACAGAAGGCAGATCAGGGGTTACCTGGCGCTGGAAGAGGCATAAATTATCTGAGGAAAGGCACAAGAAAACTTTTGGGGTATCATGGAAATCATCCATATCTTAATTGCGGTGGTTGTTTCATGGGCACATACATTTGTTATAACCCATCAAAATATGCACTTTAAAATAAACGCATTTTATTGTATGTTAATTATGCTTCAACAAAGTTTTTTAAGGTAACTAATTATACTTATTAAAAATATACAGTAAATAAAATCAAGTTTTAGTTTGTATTTTGGTCTTTATATAAGCAAAAAGAAAGGAGAGATAAGAGAAAGGCGGGAGCTAGAAAAAATACAATGCAGACCAATATTAGGCTATTTGGAAATTGTGAAATGAGGAGAGCGGGAAAATATTTGTCTGATTTATTAGGATACATTTTATATTTTCATTTGAAGTATCTTTTATGTGATCAGAAGTACAAAACCATCATAATTATTCTTGCCCTCAGAATTTTCTTTCCCCTGAGTAACATTTTGTACAAATTTCATTTCATAGGCACTTAGACAGATTTTCATGTAAATACATATTTGGGAAAGAATGTCTCCTTGCCTATTTCCTTGGAAATTAGATAATACTAGGCATAAAAAGTTATGTGGTTGAATACTTTTCTTTAATTTCCATGCCTAAAGACCAAAATCTCTAATATTCAACAAACTTGTCGAATTTCATCAACAGTTAGTCTTGTAGAATTGAGAATTTGGCACCAAAAAGCCACATTATTCACTGAAAATTAGAAAATGTGGTCATGTTTTGAGAAAGCACCAATATTAAATTAGTAGAATATTAGAAAAAATGTTAATTTTGATTTCCCATAGAAATATATGCACTTTTTCTATTACTTGTTTCCCCAGTTTCCCCCAAACTGACTAGTATTCTATTTAGTGTTCAATGTTTTCAAGGCATTAAAATAGCCTGAATGCTTAAAATTATTCAAAGCCTATTTCCCCATCTAGAATAATAAAAGCATAATATGCTAATTAGACTGCTTCCATACAAAGCCAGGACTGTGAGGGAAGCCCGGGTCCTGGGTGCCTGCCGGTGGCCGGAGGGAAGCCGGTGCCAGCAGCTGGGGAAAGGAAGGCCTACTCTTGCATGAATTTCGTGCATCGGGTCTCTAGTTTACTATAAAATAATATGTGATTGGGGTATGCTAACAAAGATATCACAGTGCCTTTTGTTTTTCACAAATTTTAAAATGGAAAAAAAATATTTTTGGACACATCATTTGTTATATAGCTACAGTAAGTTTCATTCAAATAATAAAAATCAATTTTGCAAGAATCACAAAAGAAAATAAATACTTTCACTTACCTCCAAGGAGTTATTTAACAAATGTACCCCTAAAAGTACTAAAAATTCACAATAAGTTGCAATTCTTAGCAACAGTGAGGCTTGATTCTACACAATCTTGGTGATTCCACAAAAGTCAAATGGATTTATTTGCCTATTTATTTATGCACATATCCCATATATCAGGACACAGGGGAACCATGCAACATCTCAGCCACTGAAGCCCCTCTGAAGCCACTTGCAGGCAGTCTGTTTAGTTAGTGCAAGAGGAGACCTGTTCCCTAGCTAATCTTGATAACAAAGATGCTGATGGCACTCAAGTAGCAAGGTTGAACATACAGAATTATGCTTTATTCATCCAGTTAAATAATAGTAGGATAATCTAATAAACAGGCTTCATTAGAGAAAGAGTTAGGGTCAAAGTCTGAGATAAGATTTGATCATTGTCTGGGTCAAACTTGTCCCAATACTTCAGCAATTAGCCACAAGGGACAAGATGGTGGCTATCCTGAGACCTGCGCTCCACTGGTAAATCATAACAGCTCACCTCTCATAGGGGCCTACTATGTGATGGGCACGTGTTCTGTATTTTAAAGTGAATTATCACAGTTAAAAACAATCCTCTGAGATAGTATTGCCATTCTCTTCAGAGATGAGAATACTGGTGCTTATCACGACTAAGTTCAAGGCCACACAACTAGGAAATGTTGGCAGCTCTGTCCCAAACCTGTGCTGTTACGGACCTTCCTGGTTTCCTTGTGTTTTTCTTCTCATCATTGGTGAAGTTTCATGGAAAAGCCAATCATCAGAAAGTTATCAAATGATAGCTAATAGTTATTGAGACTTTCTGTGTCCCTGGTACTCTGCTAAGAATTTTACTAAGCTTGCCAACATCCTAGGCTTATTGGCACCACCAATACCCTCCTCCATATGATCATTATACCAATAAATACAATTCAAAAAGAACTTCAAATCAAGGCTGGTCAAGAGGTACACTTGAAAACATATTTTCAAACACTGAATGAAGCTTGCCCTTAGTGAACTCACAGACGGATGAGGGAGAGTGACAAAAAACAATTGCAAAACAGGGTTAAAAACAAAAATGCCATCATGGGGTGAATGCATAGGATGTTAGGGGAACACTTAGCAGAGGTCCCAAAATTGACCTGGGATATTCTCTCTGAATGAAACCTGCAAATGACATTCCAGTGGACAGGAAAAACAACCACACAAACAAAAAAACCCACATATGTAATGTGATGTCTTTCTACTGAACTAGATAAACTGCTAGGCAGTGAAAAGTTCTGCCTGATGAACACAGATGTAGAAATATTAGATGACTTCCAGTGGCCAATTATACACTGTTTTGCAACATGAAGAGCACAATTTAGTTTATATTAAGGCTGAAAACATGAAGTTGGAGTGTGGCAATCTTGGATTCATTACTGTCCCAGTGGTTCTCAACCTTCTGGCCCTTTAAATACAGTTCCTCATGTTGTGACCCAACCATAAAATTATTTTCGTTGCTACTTCATAACTGTAATGTTGCTACTGTTATGAATCATAATGTAAATATCTGATATGCAGGATGGTCTTAGGCGACCCCTGTGAAAGGGTCGTTCGACTGTCAAAGGGGTCGTGACCCACAGGTTGAGAACCACTTGTAGGCAATTGAAACTCAGTGTTTTAATTTACAAAATGAAAATAATATTACTTAGCAGGTCCCTGTTACTTCTCTGTTTGGCTCCTAAGATTCTAAAACCTTCCTGGGCCATTAAGTTTTCAGGGGGACATACAACAGCATTCATCTTTTACTCCTGGTGTGTTATTTCAGACAGTAATCACTTCCTATGTGAGCTAATGCCTCTAAAATTTTAACTAGTTTGCCCTAAACTGAACAACAAAATCATGGTATTATGTGGCATGAAACTTTCTTTCCCCCACCTTTTCCTACCTGGGTGCCACATATTTCTATGAATGCTTAAAAATATCTTCCCACTTCTCCTTTCTTGACAAGCTGTAAAGAAGTGTTTGTTAGTTAAGTGAAAGCCTGACACTTAAATTTAAAGAAGCTAATAAAAGTACATTTTCTTAAATGGAGTTAAATATATTATTGTCAAAGGGATCCTTGGGCAAGTACATTAGAAGTAAAGAATCTTAGAAGTTTCTGAAATTTTATCAGAAAATGACATAGTTCTTAACATTCTTTCCTTTTGTCCTCAGCAAATACCATCTTTAACCACAGACTTCCTTTTTCTTCTGCATTACGCATTTGCATAAGCAAAATGCTAATTAGCATTAACATTTTGCATCTAAAAATGCTAAGTTAACCCACAAAACTTGTTATAAAAGCAATTACCTAACATTACACTCTGCTTCTTATTCCTATTACCCTTTTTAAATAAAAAATAAAAGAACTAGACCCTTTGTTTCCCTGGACTGAAAATTATAGAAGCAAAACACTTGATCTTTTCACTTATGTGGACATAAGAAGGTTCACCTTTTAAATACATGTGACATGATAAAAATATACTCTCCATTGTGAGGCCATCCCAGCCCCAATCACTACCAATGTGTTCTCACTGGTTTCTTACTGAACATTTGAAGTCTGAGTCACTTCCTGCAAGCAAGCTTTCCCCTTTCCCTTTTGCCCCTAGTTGTGAAGGATGAAAAAATCCTTCCCCATCTCCCCATCGCCCCCCAAAGTACTGAGCAATCCTCTAAGACTCAGTTTGTCAAGGAATTCTTAAAAAAAAAAAAATATTGATTTTTTACAGAGAGGAAGGGAGAGAGAGAGGGAGAGAAAGTTAGAAACATCCATTCAGCTGCCTCTTTCACACTCCCTACTGGGGATGTGCCAGCAACCAAGGTACATGCTCTTGACCGGAACTGAACCTGGGACCCTTCAGT
Organism: Myotis lucifugus; assembly: GCF_000147115.1. Lineage (NCBI taxonomy): Eukaryota > Metazoa > Chordata > Mammalia > Chiroptera > Vespertilionidae > Myotis > Myotis lucifugus. The sequence goes on from NW_005871128.1 coordinate 1,986,415, forward strand.
CCACAGTCCAACGCTCTATCCACTGAGCCAAACCAGTTAGGGCTAATGAATTCTTTATCATACAAGAGTTTAATGACTCTTAAGGAAATACATTTTCAGAAAAAGTATTTCTGAAAAACCTTTAATACTTGGAGATTTTCTAAGTTTCTATCACTTTTTCGCTTGTCATTTAGAGCTAGTTTTAAAATACATTTCTTAATCTTTGGATCTAGAAATATTTGTTTATTACAGTACCAGGGAAGGAAATTTCTCTAGGAGCCTTGTGGGGTAACCAATGTTAAATTAATTAAACAAGGAGTTCCCTGAGACTGAGGTGGTTTCAATGCCTTAGTAACCTATAGAAATGCCTCAAGATTAGAATCTATTTTTGCTCAAGTTAACTATTTAGTTTTTACAAGCACATCCTGTGTGTTAACAACCAGGTACAAATTTCGGTTGTACCTTATCTCACAACTATCACAGTTAACTCACCTTCCCAAAGTCACTGAGGAGGGTGTGGGCACATCTGGAAATTATCCATGATTTTAGTAGTGTTAATATAAAAACATTCAAACCTGTAAAGAATTTTTGTGAGTTTATTTGAGCCAAAATGTCAACAATTGCCGGGAAGCAGAACCTCAACAGATTGGGATAATGCTCAGGAGATGGAGGTTTTCCATCTATTTTTATACATTGCAATCAAAGGAGGAGGTGTAGGTGGGTTACATGACAGCAAAGCAGGGAAACCTCTGGGATTGGATACAAAGTAAAATGATAGACACATACAGAGGTGGGTGCAGGACAGTTAACAGTCAACAATTAACATGATGACAATAACAACGAAGAAATTTATGGTCTCCTGTCTTAGCCCCCAGGGCATTTGGTTATGGCCTGAGGGGCCTGGAAAAAGGGAAGTTACAAGTTACCCAGACATTTCCAGGATATGTTATCATAGATGCAAAAAGACAGATAGGCTCAGTTAAGGTAAAGGTTAACCTTGTCAGGGAAGATACTGGCCTAGGACGTAACTGCCCACCATAACTGCTTTTAGTTAAAGTTTAATTTCAGACCATCATTTGTGGTTACTTTAGGTCTTTGAGTTTGCAAGACCGCCATGCAGGCCTCCCCTGAGCTTGTCAGGTTAGGATGTGGGCCCTTTTGTCCCCAGTAGAACTAATAAAGTGATGGTCTTTTTTTCCTATCCCTTCTGCAATTTTGTCCTCTTTTATCTTCACCTTCCTCCTCAGTGCTACTGCAATGGCATTTAATTAGCTTATCCACTTCCAACTGTCATCCTAATGTCCAAACCTGTACAGAATTTTTATTAGAGTTTGAGCCAAATTAACAACATGTCAGGAGCAAGATCTCAAATGCTCAGGAGAATGACAATTTTGTAGTTTCTTTTATACATTTGGAATTAAGAGGAAATGTAAGAAAGATCACATGAAAGCAAGATGGAGAAATCTTCATGATTGGGTTAACAAGATTATGTGCTCCCTTGAGGGTGATTATACCTCTGAGGGGTCTGGACTTCTGGTATTTCAAAGTCATCTTAACCTATATATGTAAGAGCAATGGACAAGGCTTGCTTAAGGCAAAGATAGACCTCTTATAGGCCTGGAGCATACTAACACCATGACCTGCCTAGCTAAGAATTTATGCTCAGCTCACCCTGTGAGGATACTTTTGGTCACTGAGATTGTCAAATTTATAAGAGCCCCTTTTTTGTCCACGCAATCATCACTAAGTTTCATCTACTCTTGCATCAGCCAGAAAGATCATCCTTCAATGTAAATCTCTTCATGCTACTTCCTCCTTAAAATCCTGAAAGATTATTCGGTATCTCCTTTTCCCTCTCCATCCCTTTTCCAACATCTCTACCCTTATCCTCTGCCACCCTCTGCAACCAGCTTTCTAGAAATAAGTATAGAATTACTTTCACTTCCACTGAGCCGTGATCTCTTGCTCAAGACCTTTGTACAGCAGTTTCCTCTGCCTGAAAGACAAATCAATTACACCAGAACCCCTGGTGGATCGCAAGAAAGGAAATTTTTCTAAAGCTTCTTAAGTGATTCTAATGTAAAGTCAGAGTTGAAAAACACAGTACCTAAATATAAATATTTCTCTCTTATCCATATCCAGCGCTGCTAGAGAGGGTCCGGTTCCTGAGTAGGGACTTGAGAAAACGAAAGAGACAGACATAGAGATAGAAGGAAAAAGCTGGGGCCGGGTGGGACGGCTGCACTCTGATGGAGAGACAGTGACCCAGAGCCTATACAGCATGTTTAATTTATACAGTCTGATTAAAACAAGGGTGGATAAAAAACAAACAAACAAACAAGGATGGATTAACATGTATACAAAGGTTCTTATTTTGAAGACACTTGCTGCACCTCCTACAGCCCATTAGCTACTTAGGAAGGAATTAGGGAGGGCTGCAAGGTCAGGCTTAATTATGCTGGGAGACTCTGCCCTCCAGGCTGGGACTTGTCTGTGGCCCTGCCACAGGTCAGTCCAAGGCTTAATCCTATAGCTGCTCCCTACACCTAAAACCCTTTCTTTTAGAGATTAAAAATAATAAAAAAATTCAGGGAAGTTATCTGATTCATCCAAGGGCACACATGTCACAGACCTCTCTTTACTTTTTTTTTTTAACCTTTTTTTTTTGTTGTTGTTAATCCTCACCAGAGGATTTTTTTTTTCCCATTGAATTTTAGAGAGTGGAAGAGAGTGAGAGAGAGAGAAACACCGATGTAAGAGAGACACATAGATTGTTTGCCTCCTGCATCTGCCCCTACCAGGGCTGGGGATCAAACCTGCAACCCAGGTACATGCCTTTGACCAGAATAAAACCTGCAACCCTTCATTCAGCCTGTGGGCCAGAGCTCTAACCACTAACCTAAACCGTCCAGGGCCATTTACTTTTTTTAAAAAAATCAAAATTATTTCAAAATTTTACTTTGAATTTCACTCTGTAAGAGCTCTAGACACTTTTCAAATGTCATCTTAAATGGCCATAAAATAAAAACGCAATCCCTTTTTCTCAGTTCTCTGTTGATTCAGAATGATACTCCAGTCAGTTGTTTCAAGTTGTCATTCTCTTTTAAGATATCAATATGGGACTTTGAAATCTATCTATTTACTCAAAATTCTTCTGTGAAACCTACTTTGGGGAAGGCAGAACCCAGAAATACTTTAGTGAGAAAAAACAGTAATGTTCCTGAATATTCCTTATTTCAAATATGTTATTTGGGACAAAATAAACTTTTCTATGTAGCTTTTAAGATAAAGTTTTGTGAAAACATTCCAGAGAAAGCTTTGCAGCTCAATTTAACTAAAGTATGGGTTGATTTCTGGTCTTTTCCCTTAAAACTACAGACAGACTCCTAATTTGAGTTTCCCTTCATGCTCCTCATTAGGCCCCATAGCTCTCACAGTTTAGGTTCTCGATGCTTTAGCCACAGAGCTGCTAATTTCTTGTGTTGACATTTTATACAATGTACTGTATAAAATCCTACAGGATTATAGGATATGTAGATGGACTATTCATTGTAATCTCTAGGTAATAAGAACAACTTTCTGACTTCTTTAAGTACAACACAGCTAAAATACCAGCCGCCCAGCCAGAGTGGCTCAGTGGTTGAGCAATGACCTATAAACCAGGAGGTCATGGTTTGATTCCTGGTCAGGGCACATGCCTGGATTGTGAGCTCAATCCCCAGTGGGGGCTTGCAGGAGGCAGTCAATGAATGATTCTCTCTCATCATTAATGTTTCTATCTCTCTCCCTCTTCCCTCCTCTCTCCTCTCTGAAATCAATAAAAATATATTTTAAAAAACATACAATACAATACAATACAATACAATACAATACAATACAATACAATACCAGCCAATGGACCACATTAGTAACTGAGGAATACCAGGAGTGAGCTTCAAACCTGTTTTGACAATAAATTTACCACTTCGAAGAATTAATAAAAGCTCCTAGCCAGAACACTTTAATTAGATAAACTGCATCATATAAAGCTAAAGCAGAAAGTCAAGACATCAAAATATAAATGGCTTCATTAACTGGTTTCAACTCATGAAAACAGTATTTTTTTTCTTCTTTGGAATAAATCTTAAGAATATAAATCTAACCATACTTAGAAAACTGAAAACAAATGTTCAGGCTAAATATATGTAGCAATAGTCCATATGATAAATGTAATAAGATAGATATATAATAAATATAATAAAACATATTACTTTTATATATTTTGCTGCCCTCTACTGGGGAATCAAAGAATGGTTTCCAACTCCATCTCAAGCTTGGCCTTATGTGCTCAGATGGCCTAACATGTGTGCAGGCATGTTTGTGGTGTGTGTGTGTGTGTGAAGAGAGAGCAAGAGAGAATCTCTTCTTCTTCCTCTTATAAGGTTGCCAATCCTATCAGATTAGGACCCTACTCTTATGACCTCATAACCTTAATTACCTCCTAAAAGCCCTATCTGTAAATATGGTCACATGGAGGTTATGGATTCAACATTTGAATTTGGGAGCGGCACGATTCAGTCCATTGCATTTTCCTATACATTTCTACAGTGTTTTCTCCTTTCTTAGAATGAATGTACAGAAATCACCTGTTTCCTTACTTCTGACTCATCGATATATATAAAACCCTAATATGCAAATAGACCGAAAGGGGGAACAACCAAACAACTGGTTGCTAAGACATGCGCTGACCACCAGGGCACGTGAATGGAACATGTTAGGCGTCGGCAGCAGGTGGGATGGTGGAGATGAGCGGGGGCACCAGACCAAGGCGGGGCGCTGCTCGCTGTCATCGGGGTGAGCCTCTTGTGGTTACTGAAAATTCTTTGCTCCCACGGGTGCCATGGTCCCACTTGGTGCTCACACCTGCTGCAGGCGCCAGCCCCGCTCGCACCTGCTGCCAGTGCCAGAGCCACTGGTCGCACCTGCTGCCGGCCCCCATTGCTCAGCGCTGTCAGTGGGTGCCAGCAGGGCTGGTACGGTCAGCATGTGGGAGCTGCGGCAGCGGGAGCAGGGCTGCCAGCAGACAGGGAACCGGGGGCTTCAGCAGGAGGGGCTGGGCGGGGGTGCAGAGGATGGGCCGAGACCCGCCCCTGTGCCCACTGCAGCCTCGCGGCCCACAGTTCCTTTCAAGGTGCACAAATGTGTGCACTGGGCCCCTAGTTAGATATAAGTTCTCTCAAGCCAGACTCTGTACAATATTGCTATTGTATCCCTAACACAGTAACTGGCACCTAATGGCCCTGTGATCAATGCTGGTTGAATGAATTAAGAAATGGTAGCAACTACGTATTCTGCTCTTTACCAGGTTTTAGCATTAAATGCCATAATTAGCAAGAGTAGTAGGATGGTTAGACCTAGGCAGATACCTGGGGTTTTGTTGAAGATAGAACATCAAAACGAGCCTTATGTTAATTCAGCTACTAAATGTCATGGACTTCATTTTCCTCCAAGGTCCTCACTGAAGTGGTAGAATGACATGCCAGTAAAGCTAAACACCGACCAACAGCCATTTCTTGGCCTGGAAGCAAGTGATGCCCACTGAGGTAAGTAGCATACCAAATGAATGCCTAAGCTCTTATTTCAGATGATCCAGTTATTTAAGAATAGCATATATAACTTAATACAATTATATCCACTGAATAAATAACCATTGAATATGAATAATATACTTAACAATTAGTTTAAATTATGTATTAAAAAAAGACACTGCAATTCGTCAGATCCCTTGCCTCCAGAGACTTAAGAAACACTACAGACAGAAAAAGAGGATTTCCCTCTCTCCCTGAGCACAAAATCAGCCGAGTCTGCTCTGAATGGCCCAGAGGTCCTAGAGCAGTGGTTCTCAACCTTCCTAATGCCGCGACCCTTTAATACAGTTCCTCATGTTGTGGTTACCCCCAATTTCATTGTTACAAATTGAACATAATTAAAGCGTAGTGATTAATCACAAAAACAATATGCAATTATATATGTGTTTTCCGATGGTCTTAGGCGACCCCTGTGAAAGGGTCGTTCAACCCCCAAAGGGGTCGTGACCCACAGGTTGAGAACCGCTGTCCTAGAGGTATGAAAATCAGGCTGTTTATCACCAATGGAAGTTGAATTCAACTCTTGTTCCTACAAGCTTCTTCTACTGACTGGTCTCCTGAAACCCTGTGTTCATTTTTCTGGGATGTCCTTAGCAGATTCCAAAGGGTTTCATACTCAGAAAGGGTTAAGAGCTACTGCCCATAGGGCCAGAAGTTTTATCTTTGGGAGCCATACCTGCATCTGGCTGTCAATACCAGGGGGAGGAGGAGGAGAGTAGGGGTAAGTATTGGCTGGGGAGAGTTGAAGGAATTGAGCAAAAAAGGAAAAACTCATGGACACAGACAACAGTTTGGTGATTGCGGGGATCGGGGAAGGGATGGAGGAAGTAGGGGAGGACGTGGGAGGGGGGTAAATGTTGATGGACGGAGACTTGACTTGGAGTGGTGAACACACAATATAGTGTACAGATGGTGTGTTGCAGAATGGTATACCTGAAACCTGTATGACTTTGTTAACCAGTGCCACCCCAATAAATTCAATAAAAAGAAAATGAAAAGTAAATTGTAGTACAGTAAAAAAAAAAGACACTGCAATTAGGACTGTAAAAACTTTATTGTACTTTGAATAACAAGCATGCAACAAAACTTAAAGCATAATAAAGATAAAATATCTCAAATTATGTTCCTTACAAAAGCATTAAGTACAGTACCCAAAGACTACTCACAATATTTTAAAGTCTACTAAAAACATCAAGACATACTAGGAACTGTGGAGTTTCCTTTCAACCACAGCATTTATTCCCAATACCTTTGCTACAATGAACGTTAACATATATGAACGTACACATATAAGTGCAATGGAACATGAAGGCATACAACAAACATTCCAATTACCCAGCAAGTATGAAGAAGAAAGTTTTTTTACTATTTCTGAACTTCTGCACGCTTTGAATATATTGACCAGGTACAATGGCACTTACAAAAAAATACTTTAATGTTACATAACTTTCACCATTCCCTGTGTAATGTTACATAACTTTCACCATTCCCTGTGTACTTTCTCAGCGTAGTCATTAATCAAATTTGATAATTTGCAAGTGAAATAAGAAACACATTAATCTTATTCACATGTAATACTCAGGATGTTGAGCAACCAGCAGTCCATTGCCCCATCCAATCAGCACAGACACTGGAGTAAATGACCGGTATGGCAATAAGGTCGGTCCCAGCTGAATATCAGCCCTGATCTTATTTCCAATCACCAGAAACATGTTTGTTTTTTTCTAATGAAGAAGCATGCGTTATGAGATATGAAGCATGAAATTCACACAGACATGAAATGGAACTCAAATACTCTTCTGCATGGAGGCTGCGTGTGAAATATTTCACAGTGACTGACATGCACTGGCTAACAGGCAATGGTGGTTTTTATATTCAACTTCGATGAAAACAAATGGACTTACAAGAAACCCTTGAGATTTGGTTAATGCTACTAATCTAAAGGCTCCAAATTACTGAGGATCCTTTAAGATCAGTATATGTGACCTTTTATATATATTTCCTTAAGGAAAAAATAATAATAAAAACACCGAGGTACTTTAGTTTCTTTTCAAGGGATTACTGTTGTTATCTTCCTGAGATGCATAAGACCACAGAAGAAAAGCACCATGCCTCGGTCGCTGAATGAGGCATTAGACCTTAATAGTTTGGTCCTTTTCTAAATGGATCTCTTCCGACTATTACACTAAAACATAGTGATGGGTCGCAGATGCCAGGGGGACCTGGTTGCCCTTGGACGCCAGGTTTTCCATGATCTCCATCTTTGCCAGGGAGACCGGGGTCTCCTGGGGGACCTTCTTTGCTTATTCCAGGAGGGCCCTCTGGACCTAAGATGGGACATTAGCAGCATATGAACAGAGGATTTTGATTTTTCAAGGTGATATAGCTCATCTTGTACAATATTTAAACTGAAAAAATTTCCTTGAAAATTGTACATATTTGCACTAATGTGAAACGAGGAGGTATAACTTTGTTAATTCTACATACCTCCCACTTTAAAAAGGACCATACAAAAGTAATCAGTAATTTTTGTAAAACTAAGCCAAGCTATATTAATTAATATAACAATCATGCTACTAATGAAGACACTGCACTAACATCTAATATTTCAATTTGTGGGCTGTCCAAACTTACTAAATTATTTGATCCACCCAAAGCCTTAGGAGGTAATAACATCATCTAAAACAATAATAATACACATTTATTGAAAACATAACTATGATTGTCACGTTCTGTTCTGCAAGCACTATATGCATTAACTCATTTAATCTTCCAATAATGTCATGATGCAGATGACATGTCACCACCATTTCACAAATGAGGAAACTGAGGCATGGCAATATTAAATAACACAGAGAGTGACTTAAGAGTTTTGGTTTCAAATTATTTGACATAGATTTGTGAAGATTTTCTTAAAGCAAAGTATGCAGCAACACTTATGAACATATACCAGTTCTTACCTGGTGGACCAGGAGGCCCTTGGTCTCCAGGGTACCCAAACCCTTGGTTCCCCTTTGCCCCATTTCTTCCTGGGAGGCCTGCAGTGTCAAAGATTGGAATAAGCTAATTTTTCCTATAAAATCACTGCCTCCTAGATTGTTTCTTTCCAAGCTTTTGATGCACAAATGGAAAGAAAAAATGCATATTTTAAAAATAGCTTGCTACCTGTTTATTATTACTAACCAGAAACAGAATTTTTGAAGCAAAAATTCCTGAAACTATCAGTGGTCCAGCAATATTTAATAAGGGTTAAATATTAAAAAGGAAAATTATTTGGGATCATTTCTGTTAATCATACTTGTTCTCTTATTATTTTAATGAAACATCTATATTGTTTATATGATATTAAATAAGAAGAATTAGCAACCAACACTTCACATAAACATTCAAAGACAAAGAGAAGTTGTGGATTATTAGGAAGTTTGGTTGCAAAACATAATTTTTCCTATAATAGAAAAATTAATTGAATAATCTTTGATAACAGAAATTACCACAGTTGAAATAAAAGAAATGGCACCTTTAATTTTCTACTTAAAGACCTTATTAGATTCAAGTAAAATTTCTAAGTGCATTGTCAACATTTTCTAATTTGTTACTCTGCACGCTTCCTAACTCTGAACTATCTACCTATACTTGAAAATGTTGCTTCAAGAAAATAGAATAAGCATTCTTCCACTCAGTTGACAAATTACTGAAAGACTAAGGGATTAACATAATTTTTTGGTCATCATGAAAACAAAGATGAATTATTTACTACGACATGAATTTAAGGTATGGATACAAAAAAAAGTACCTTTCTTGTTCACTTGCTTATGCACATAAGTACCTTTTACTCCTCTGGCACCTGGGCGTCCAGGAGCACCCATTAGTCCAGGAACACCATCTCTTCCTGGCAAACCAGGAAATCCTCGGGGACCTTCTGGGCCTATAGGACCAGGTGGCCCAGGGACACCAGGGGAACCATGTTGGGACTGGCAACGATCGCAATTTTGAATTCTTCACTCTGAAGTAAGACTGGTAGCTGGGCTTAAAACAAAGAACCCCACCCCCT
>NW_005871128.1:1996236-2054984 GCF_000147115.1 Myotis lucifugus
AGTGAAAGTATCCTGAAGAAAAATTTGATAAATTATACACACCATCTTTATAAATTGTCATAATTATGTCAGAATTTTTTTTAATGGTGAAATAATAAAAAATTGCTTTATTAAAATATTACAAAAGAGTATATATAGTATTTCATCTTCATTATAAAAATACTCATCTAGAATAAAAACAGACAAGGGTTTATAAATGTTCTTTATTTCTTCTTTATCCTACGTATATCTTTTATAATTTCTACAAAGAATTGCTTTTACTTTTGTAATTTGAAAACAGTTATTAAAAACTCTGTTTGAGACTTACCTCTTAATACATCAGTGCAAATTTGTCGAATAAACTGTTCTGAAAATTCTCTCCCCTGCATCAAATTATTAGGGGTTATAACATGTATATACCAAGTAAAAAGCAATGAAAACTATGAAAGAAAGTGGAATACATACAGGCTTCCCATCCAATCCTGGAGGTCCCCGAGGACCTGTTTCTCCAGGTTGTCCCTGGGGACCCACAGGCCCCATCAGGCCATCCATCCCAGATTCTCCTTTTGGTCCAGTGGCACCTCTGACACCAGGTTCTCCCTTTTCACCTTTCTAAAGGCAAAAGAAATCCTCAAGAGTTCTATTTAAATATTTGAGGAGGTGTAATTGCATCTTGAAAATCCTCAAGGATATGGATATAAATATAAAACATATATATGTTATATAGGAAGATACTGTTAATGATCAGGAGGGAAATTTTATATCACATTCAACAGCCATTTATCCATCCATTCCCCCCATCTACTATTTCTTCAGTTTATTATGTAGGCAATAAATAGTGCCAGAGATACAATGAATGTGACACAGTCCTATTTTCAAAGAGTTTAAATTCTAGCGAGACAGGCAAATACGAAAACACAAAATATTATTCATTGAAAAATATGCAGCAAAAATTTAGCACCCAATCTAAAAGAAGAACCAATAATATTAACAAATACGTAACATTTCATACCTAACTGAATGAATCTACAGATCCTGAAAGTCACTATTTAGGAACCACTGAAGAACATAAAAGACATTTTCTGTTTGCAATACCAATTACTAGATTTATATAGTAGTGAAAATCCAAGCAATAAGAACTGAAGAGGGAGCATAACAGGTGAAGAAACATACCTCTCCTTTTGCACCATGATGACCTTGAATTCCCTTTGAAAATTAACAGGGGGAAAAACTGTAATAAATGTGTAAGCTACAGTACCAGCAATGTGGCATGCACCATTTACCACACAAATCAAATTTAATTTGTAATTTGAAAAATATTGATACAATTAGTGTCAGATTTACACAGATAAGAGATCTCCTTTGCTTTTTTAAAGGAGACTAATGACTAGGCAATATGCTAACTGAATATATAAAAATGTTCATTTACATAACTGTTTCATTGTTAGATATGAATATTTTATATGCTGCAGGCCAAGTATAAGGTTAGAATGAGATTCTATCTGAATTCTACTTAAATTTAAAATAACAATAAATTTTATGCTGAACTTAAAATATATTACTATTTTAATGAAAATTCAAATTCAAATAAGGAAAGATAAGGTATATTTATTCTTTTATTTTGCAATTTAGAGTATTACATTTTCCTGTAGATGCTGTTAAAGTTATACTTTATTGCATACTACTGAACAAAAGATAAATTAAAGCAAAGATACCAGTAAAGTGATTAATAGGAAAGAAAATGCCTATTTGTCCTACGCCTAAGCCACTCACTGCTAGTAAATCACTGGATATGAATACATGCAATGGCTATATAGAATTATTTTCCACTCATCTTTTTCACATATTCATTCCAATGATATAATATAGATAATAAGAACTTTCAGGGAAGTCATTAAAATTTCCCATTTTTGAAATTCATCATATATTCAAGGCTCTAAGATCACCAATATCAGTTCAAAACAAGGGTCTGGTTTTCATAGACACATTATTTTCACAGATTTCATTATTCAACTTTAAAATTAAAAATTGATGTTCTTAAATTCAATATAAAATGTAGTGTAGAACATTCCGCACAATGAATTTTGAGTTTGAGGATTTATTTTTATTTATTTCTCAGTTACCTAAAAATGGATATTCAAATTAGACAAAAGGAAATAAAAATTAGGTAAAATCAGTGTATGGCACAGAGAAAGGTAGATTCTCAAATTGAAGTGTAACTTAAAAATATAAAAATCTTAGTGAGTAAACTCTCTCTGTAAGGCCATTCATGAAATAACGAGGATTCTGAAGAAATGCAGCAGTATTCCCTACCAGACATAATCCTACAAGTGGGTTCAGTGTAAGAGGAAAGATAAAATAGTAAGTTCTCAGGACTAAAACTGAATTAAAGCTGAAACCGAAAACAGCTGTCATCCGAGAATCCACTAAGATGATTTCATGAGAGAAACATTCACTTGAATTTCATTCATAACAGGAATGCCAAGCAATTACACATGCACAGCACTTAGTAGGAAGGCAGGTAACTCAGACTTAGTTGACTTTTAAAGAGTTTGGGCAGAGTATCCAGCTGCTGAAAAAGCAACAAGTGTCCTCCACATCAGCTCAGTTCCTGGGGGTGGGAAATGCAGCTTTCAATGAAGGGCAGAAGCTGCCTAGGGAATCCAAATCCTACCTTAGGGAGCAGACTTGCTATTTTCCTTGAGAAGTGAGAGAAAAACAAACCAGTGAGCTAGCTATGTGTGAGCTCAAACTCCAAAGGAAGTATCCTTCTGTTTAGAGAGTTATTGTGAGTAACAATTTCTGGTGAAAGGCCTGGGCTAGGGAGGTTGAATGGATGAAGACCCCTTCTCCTCTGGGAAGACTGTTTATAGAGAGTGAAAGGGAATTTTTGAACTGGAACCCGAATTCTATGTCCACTGGAGTCGAAGAATGAATCCACGGACAGAAGATGGTATAGGAAATGTGGGAATTTATTAAAGAACAAGTACAGACTCCCACAGAGGGAGGGGGAAGAGTCCCATAGAACAGACTCCCAAATGGGGAGGGGGAAAGTGTCCCACTGAGTTCCTTTTCCCTATGGCTTACAAGGGCTGCAGATCTTGGTGCCTTGATATCCCCTCTAATTGGTCACTATTCCCTTAGCCTGGTTACTATAGTAACTCCTGGGCTCAAAGGTTGAACCTCACATGGGACATGTGAGGTTCTCCCCTCCTCCTTCCTTATTGTTTTCCTATTCCCTTTGGGCTTTCTTCTTCTCCTTCTGCATGAAGGGCTTCCTGCCCTTTATTTTGTAAACACTTGGAGTGCGGGTGAATTTCCCGCCAAAATATAAGATGGCTCTGTCTTTTGGTTTTGTTCCATCCACCAAAAGGGTGGATTACAAACAAATATTTGGTAATACGCAGTTACAATCGTCCCGAGTTTACACGTTTCCCGCACTCCACCGCAAATCTATATGAACCGAGTTAAAGACGGCTCCCGCGGAGTACGCGCAATTCACGCGAGCTGACTTAACTCGTTTCCCGCACTCCAAGTGTAAATATAGACCTTTTGCTGTTTCCAGCTCCCTCATTCTATAGAAATGTACCTGTTGCAGCTTTTCAGTGTCCCTGTTCTATGGAAATATACCTTCTGTTGCTCTGCAGCCCTGTGCTTCCTCCATGGTCTCTTTAATTTCCAAAATTTCTCAAATTTCCTAAAATCTGTCTTTTTCACCCCCCAAAATTCCTGTTTCAATAGGTGTGATTAACTTAGGGAAACTGAGGGGGTTGGTCTATGTGGCAAGGGAGGGGGAACAGGGACAGGGTTGGTAGTGTCATCAAGTGAATTTGAATCAAGTGGAGGATCACAAAAATTAAGAGACATTTTTCATTAACATTGTGGTACCGTGGGAAACTCAATCTATTTCTCCTCTTAGATACCTTGGTGCTTATTGTCAGCTTCTAAATTATCAACTCTTCTTAATATCTGCACTCATCTTCCAGCCCATATTACAGACAACCTTGGGGCCATATGCTTTTAAACACTCTTCCCGAGAACTTTCAGATTTCTCCAAGTGAGGGACAGAGATCCCTGTCCTTAGAGACAGCACTATATAGTTTTATCCACGTGTCTCCGGAACTGGTGTAATTACTGAATCTTTCTCCTTCCCACACACAAAAGTGACCACTCTATGGGAGGGCTCCTATGTACAGCTTGCCCTTTAAAAGTGGACCAAGTTGGAACTGAGCTTAAGTATAGGCGATGCAGCAGGAAACATGCTATGTAAGTATTAATCACTTTTGTGCTCTTTTTGGTTCAATTTGGCTCCAACTGAACTTATGTGCCAGATGGTAATCTCATTAAAACACTAATTAATGAGGAGAATTTAGTCAGGGAAGAAGCAAAACAATCTTATTATGCATCTGTTTCATGACACGGTCCCTCAAAATAAGATTTTAATAAGTCTCCGGTGTAGTAATTTATATTTCTGAACAAACTAGAGGAAAACAAGTACATTCCTCCACTACATATGGCCTCAACGTTCATATTGCAAGAAGAAAATCAAGATTAAACAGTAGGTATGGAGATGCTGTTGTTGTACTGGTGCCTTTGGCCAATAAATGCTCCTAAAATGGGTGGCATTGTCTACCTTCAGTCATGTAAATGGCCATAAAAAAGCATTGAAAAGGTTTCAGAGCCGATAAGAAAGTAAACATAAAACAATTAAAGCAAACCAGTATACCACCACCACCTAGCATTTTCATCCTTGTATGATTAGAATTCATCTTACATTGACCCTTCCTCCCTATTTTTAATGAAAGTAACCCTCACTCAGCACTGCCCAGTTATATTATTCCTTATTTCATTTTCCATGAAAAAAAAATATACCTGTTGCCCTGGAATCCCTGGTCTTCCATTTTCTCCCTTTTGGCCCTTTAAAATTTAACAAATGTTATTAATTAGTTTGCACACTTATGATGCAATCACATATAAAAACAAACCATGTATTACTTTATAGTCTAGAATAAATGTCGCAAAAGCAGTAATGCAACTATGTAAATGATGTTAGATGTAGGGTAGTCTCTCAACAAAAAAGTGAGAGAAAAATTAACCTAATATATTTAAAATGGATAGAGACAAGGAATAAACTTTGGGAGAACAGGTAAATAATTGTAGGTAGCTGAGAATGTTTTTCCAAGTCCACATAAACAGCACGAAAGTAATTTAAAAATCCAATGGCTGTGGACATTTTATTAATTTCAATGATACAATTATGTTCAGTGTGGATTATACACATTTGAGGACAAGAAGACCTCTTTAAAGGAATTTTTAAACATTAAAAATATACTGTAAATATATTTTGAATGAATATAATTAAATCAGGACACAGAAGAAGGGAGAAAAATTGATAAAGATATAAACACATTTGTCCACTCAATAAATATTTTTGGATATCCACCATTTATAAGACATTGTACTAGACCTGGAAGCACTACTTCATTCCTCTGTGGAACAAGATAATTGACCGTTTCTAGGAAAATATATGCCTTGATAATATGATCAATTAAAAATCTAGTGACTAAAATTTTAAATCACTCTTACATAGTGATTTGTTCATTTTCTTACATAGGTGAATTCCCAATATTCATTGGCAAGCACCCATTTGTGGGACCTTAGAGACACGAAAACAAAGATAGCATTGCTGCCTTCGAACTGCTTACTGAGTGGGGGGAAAGATAATCAATTAAGTCAAGGGTGAAAATTTTAAAAAACAGAATACCGAAAATACTGTCTGATAAGTACACAATGTGCAATTAAACATCTGGCTGGGTACTATTGAAACATAGAAAGGGGCATCTGACAGAGAGAGTAAGGAAGATGACTCAACTTTTCAACCTTTTGGGATGACTAAGAGGTAGCCAATGAGAAAAGATAAGAGGGTGTTTGAGGGAGTCAACTACAGAACAAAGGCAAGTAATTTCTTTTGGCTAAAGCAGGGGGCAAGAATGGATAACAGTGGGCAGAGTGGCAAGAGATAAGACTGAAGAAGAAGATTCAGTTAAACCAGGAGGAATTTTATGAGACAGACTTTATCTTGAACTGTGTGGGGCACCATTGATGGATTCCTAAGCAGATAGGTAATTCAGTTATTGCATACTGGTAAAGGGGGGAGGGGGTAAGGCGGGTAGGGAGGAAGTAGACTGGACTCAAATAGACCAGTTAGAAAATATTATAGTAATCCAGGACCACTGATAAGAAATGATTAGGATGGGGGGGGGCGTGCAGGGAACAGAGAACAGCCAAGTTCAAGAGACATTTAGATATAAAATTGCATGTGAAGAAAGAGATTGAGTTTTAAGATGACTTCTAAGACTTTATTTCTTGGGTAACTATGTGGTGGTACCAGTTACTATGACATAGAATCTATGGGTAGGAGATAGTTTATGGGGAAAGATGACAAGTCCTGATTTAAACATGTTGTGGTACATGAGACCTTGGTATTCCAAAAGCAATACCAAGAAGAAAATTGGAATATATGGGTCTAGAGCTCACAGTTACTTAAAATTTACCTCACTCCTAATTTCAAAATTAACTTAGAAGAATCACAATAATACAATAATACTTGAGTATCTTCAGTAAAAAACAAAACACATAAACCCTGCTTTTTCTGAAAACAAAACAACTGTTAGACTGTTACCTTAGCAGATTTTAACTCTATTATTATCTATTTGAAATTTTCTTTTATGCCTCCAAAAATTCTAGAACTCTCAAAATTCTGTGAAATTTTGCAAATAATTTTTCTTTTCACATTAAGCTTATTCTACATAAAACTAAGCCATGATAACTGAGTTTTATAATCTTAAAAACATTGTAAAAGTACTGTCTAGACATTAGATATATAATTCGTGGTTGGAAAGGTCTTCCATTCCTAAAACTTAACAGGTTGAAAGACCAACAGATATAATTTATTCCAGCTAAGCATACCATTGATCCTGGTAGTGGCATCCTATTTATGGGTCAGTGTTCAGTTAGTGAAAAAAACCCTTTGAATAGCTACTTAAATTGAGATGAAACTGTCCTTGTCTTCCATAGTAGCATGGTTCTCCTCTTTGTTTTTGTTGCTAAGACACCCAAAAGGAAATGACCTTCTTAACCACCCTCGATTCCTTGGCCCAACATAATTTTCTGTTTAATTATCCTTCTGTTGATTAGTATTACATTAGATATTAATAATTATTACATTAGATATTAATAATTTCTTATCAAATTTACTTGTGCCATAAGCCATTTCAAATCATTTTGAAACATATTCACTATGTAATAAAATATATATCTATTTTGTTGAATCACTTGGTTTTAAGTTTTTTACAACAATGAAGTGGTAAAAAAATCATTTTTTATTTTATTTTATTGTTGACACTATTGCAGATGCCCCCCATTCCCCCCCCCCGCTTTTCCTCCCCTCAACCCAGCACCCCGCCCCCCAATCCTTTACCACATTATTGCCTGTGACCATGGGCTATGTATATATGCTCTTTGATTAATCTTCCAGTTCCCCCAGCCCCCACCCATCTTGGATCTGTCAGTCTGTTCCATGTATCCATGCCTCTGGTCCTATTTTTTTTCCATCAGTTTATTTTGTTCATTAGATTCCACATATGAGTGAGATCATGTGATACTTATCTTTCTCTGACTGGCTTATTTTGCTTAGCATAATAATCTCCAGGTTTATCCATACTGTCTCAAAGGGCAAGAATTCCTTCTTTTTTTATAGCCATGTAGTATTCCATTGTGTAAATGTACCATGAATTTTATATACTGATGGGTACTTGGGCTGTTTCCAGATTTTGGCTATTGTAAATAGCGCTGCTATGAACATAGGGGGGCATACATTCTTTCTGATTGGTGTTTAGGGATCTTAACATTAGATTTGACATGGTCTGAACAGTTTAGTAATGAAAGGAGAAAGCTGGAATTTAACAATTAGATATTGATGGTAAAAGACAAAGGAAGTGGAAAAGCAACCAAGGCATTAAAAGAATAAAGACCTTATTTTATAGCCAAGCAGAAAAAAAGAGCCAACAATATACCTGAATGCCTTTTTCACCTTGATTTCCTTTGTCTCCCTGCAAAAAGGCAGTTTTAGATGTATCATAATAGCATATTATGTCTCAAGCAAAGAAAAACATGTGATCTCATACAAATTCCACAAATGCCTTATATACAGAAGCTGACTCCAACACATTTGGGAAGAGAATAAAACCACATTCTGTCAAAATGATCTAAATGAACATTTTCTTATGCTTTTACAGTCAAAAGAAAATTTACTACTATTTCTATTTTACCAGAAGAAGAAAACTTTTCTATATTGATCATAATCTGAAGTTAAACAAACAAGGAAAAGAGGACTTATTTTGGCAAATGTTATCTTAAGAAATCAAACTGAAAAATCTTCCATTAAGTTCATAGTAGCCACAATGTTAGAGGAAACAATGAAATAAAACAATGTTAAAATTATATTTAAAAAAAATATGATTCCAAATGAAGTTTGGGGGGATTATATTCCATAATAATAAGCCTCCTAGAATTTCTCAAAAGAGACATTAGAGACCAACTAGTTCAAGGTCCTTGTTCGTATTGATAATGAACCCACAGATCAGGAAAGGAGACCGCTCTCCTAAAGTTGAACTTGGACAGTTTCCAAATTTCTTTTTACTGCACCAGGTTATCAGCAAAAAAAATAAAAAAATAAAAAAATACAGCTTTTGTGTTTACAGTAAGCAGAATACAGATTTTCTTTTATATGGCAAATTTCTGAACAAGGAAATGCTCGAAATCTATGTATTCACAGATTTACTTTAATATTCACTAAGGATCAAATACTTAATTGCTGCTATGAAGGTCATTCCTATGTCAGCAAGTGCTGCCTACTGCTCATCAGAACCAAAAGGTCAAGGATCATTCTGGGCATAATAATTTAGGGGCCAAGTAGATAATACATGAGGGATAGAAAAACAGAATGGCAGAAAAACCGAAACAGCAAAAGATATGCAGATGAAGACCTAAGAGCTTGTATCCTTTCCAGAATACTAAAAGCCACTATATCTACTTCTAACCGGAAATGCATATATTTATAGTGGCATAGACTGTTTTGACAAACGGGCAGTCACTTGTTGCTTAAAACCTTCAAACAAATGATACAGCTTAGGGTTCCTTGAAAGAGAAGAGAGAGAATTTTATATGAGCATATACGACTTGTATTTTAAACTCCTTAGAGGAATTTAATGATTTCTCTGTAATAGAATTGTTAATCGATAGGAACTTCATGGTGAAACATCTGATTGTAATTTTTATCCTTTCAGACTCTCGCCCCGGTTTCAGTAAGAGCGAGTCATATTTTGGTAAGCGTGCCTGACATTGAGTACTTTTCCTGAGACATTCTTCACTCACCTGGATTGACTGCAAAACAGTCTAAATTTAGAGAATAGTATTTAATTGTATGTTCAGCTTTTCTGATCTGAAAGCCTCTTCCCAAGTCCTCATCTAGAAGATAATACCCACACAGGGACATGAAAGACACCACAGCTTTTAGCATGAGCTTAAACATAGTGTACAGGTCAGCGTATCACTAAACGTATAATCAGTCCTACTATCCAATTTTCACCAAAGGAAAACTTACATGTTAGCAGCTCATGAAAAGTGAATTATATCTCCCAAACAACGCTTACCTTTTTGCCTTGGATTCCAGGTAAACCCAGGTATCCTGGTTCTCCCGGGGGGCCTACTGCTCCTGGCTCTCCCTAAGTAACACAGAAATTACAGAAAGATCACAGACCTAGTGCTTATGAAAAATACCGCTGTTTTTATTTCTACATATACCTCAAATTTTAAATTGCTGGTAAAAAAAATTGGTTGACATTTAGAGTTATTACTATAGGAATAATAAAGAATAATAAGTTTACTGGACTCCCAATAAAACCTCTTATATATTTTTCTATAGTTAAGAATTTCTGATAGCATACCATAACATTTTATGAATATTTGGTACTTTTATTATATTTCATAACATTAATAAAGTAAATAATAAAGTAGTGAAAATAATAAACATAGGTATCTTTTTTCCATTTACTAACCACTTTTTCTTCCTCCTTGAAACTGCTTTTTCTGATATTGCTAATTTAAAATTTTTACTTTATTGTTTCAAAAATGGTAAGTAAATAGAAGTAATAAAAAGTATTGAAAATCTCATTACCCACTATTTTTATTTTGTTGTCTATTTTCTCTCTACCTTTCACAAACACATATACATAACATAGTTACTAATACATGCTATGTATGCATAATTTTCATCTTTTACTTCAACACATATATATTGTGCACTTCTTTATATGACATTATGTTTTTTAAAACATGATTTTTAAATCACAGAATAGTATTCAACTCTATTGATTTGCTATATTTTATTGACTAAAATTCCCATAGTGTTAAACATTGGTTTTCAAAATTTTATTTTTATAAACAATATTGAGGTAAACCAACATCTTTGTAGTTAAATTGTGTGCACATTTGTAGCTTTTCTTTATACATATGGAATATTATTTTCTTAGAAGTAAATTCTTGAGCTGTTTCAGAATAAAGAATATCCCTGAGTTATCTTAACTCAAATTGTCTACTCTTCATCATCTCATAGGGGTTATTTTCTTTCTTTCTTTTTTGAGTGCTGAGAATCACTTTATTGCACGTGTTTAGGGGCTTGGAGTGCTGGGGAGCCTGGAGAGGGAACACACAGCAAGCTCCATCCAAGCGAGAGGCTCAGGGACTGGTGCTGGGACACGACCCCCAGTGGGGGAGGCCCAGGTGGTGGCAGCAGCTGCTGCCTCTGCTGTCACTCCTGCGGGAGCCTGGCTCTGTTGGCCCTGCCCGGCCCGAGTGTCACTGTAGATGACTGCGCTGATCCGATCCTCTTCGTCCATGAAGCTCCGTTGCACCTGCTCCAGCGTCCAGAGGCAGTACAGTGAGGACCCTGCCTGCCAGCATGACCCGGAGGCAGAATCCCAGCACCTGCTGGCGTGTCTGTGCTGCTGCTGCTGCTGCTGCTGCCTCTACTCTGGTCCCTGAGGCCTCACACCATAAAACTGGACCCAGTATCTTAAACATTTTAAATAAGGAGGTTCTCAGAAAGCATAGTGTGAAGATGTATCAACAATTTTTGGGTTAAAACTGTAAGAGATGGAACAACTTCCTGAACGCTTCATGGTTTTTTGTGTTTTGTTTTGTGTTTAACCATCAGTCTAAAACTCTATCCTAAAACCTAAAGACTACCCTCTTCCGTAGAAACTAAGTTTTTTTTTCTTTGCTCATTGTGCCTGCTCCTGAGCTGCTCACTATTACACTAGATTTTTAAAAGCTGAAGGGGATTGAAAATCTCATGAAATAAACACAAGCACGGTTTGAGGGAAACTGGTAACAGCAGCCATGGGTCCCCACTCTGAAAATAAAGCAAACAAAGGAACAGCACTACTTATGGGAGCCACCCACTCTTGTTTGCACCCATGTGGGAGAGTGATATTCTCTAGACCAGAGAGAGTGTTCATATTAGCACATGACTTTTACCATTTCCAGAAAAATCAAGTCAAAGCATATTTTATACATTTATTATCCAAACTATGAGAAAGTGTCCAAAAGACAGAAGTGAATTGGCCCACGTTGGTCATTTCCTTCCATGTACCTTAATTTTGTGACAAAGGAAATCCTAATTTCAGATAACTTTTCTTAAGAGATACAAATGTTAATTTCATCAAAGAGGGAAACTTACAATTCTTTGAAAATATTTCCAAGTGCATCAAATCACAGTTACCTTGAGCCCAGAAACCCCAGGAATCCCTTGAAGTCCAGGTTCACCTTTATTTCCCTGTCAATGCATCAAAACCATTTGAATTAAAAAAATGAGTCATAATTTATCTGATATAGACATTTACAGAAATATATTTAAAATAATTTTTAGCCCTAGCCGGTTTTGCTCAGTGGATAGAGCATCAGCCTGCAGACTGAAGGGTCCTGGTTTCAATTCTGGTCAAGGGCACGTACCTTGGTTGCAGGCTTGATGCCTGACCCTGGTAAGGGCTCATGTGGGAGGCAACCAATTGATGTGTCTCTCTCACATCCATATCTCTCTCTCTCTCTCTCTCTCTCTCTCTCTCTCTCTCTCTCTCCTTCTCCTCCTCCTCCTCCTCCTCCTCCTCCTCCTCCTCCTCCCCCTCCTCCTCCTCCTCCTCCTCCCCCTCCTCCTCCTCCCTTCTACTCCTTCTAAAAATCAATTGAGGAATATCACTACCCACCAGAGTGAGAATGAACAAAATAAAATATTTTTACATTTTCAACTTTCTAATTGTTTGAAACATGGACTCTACACATTGAGCCTACTTATGAAGAAAAACTCTTTTATGCAAGGGAGTTCTCACATTTATAAAAGCTCTCTAAAAGTATGTGTTTTTTATACCAGCAGGTCCAAGTATAAGGGGAGAGATTAAAATATTTAGGGACCGGAGCTAATTAGCTAAGTCTCCACACCGCACAGACTGAAGCCACATATTTTCACAACATCCTCTGGGCTGAAGATCTTTATCTTTGCTGTTTTACTTTCTCACTATGGCTCACCCTCAGGATGCACCTGAAGGAAAGAAACCTAGCTTCCAATGTACAGTGGCTTTTTTGAAGCAATATACATCAGAAAATGTTTAGTTTGTGCTCTTTTTCAAGATTCCAGCACAGTCCTTTCTAACAGAAACTTGGCGAGGAGGACTGAATTGACAGCAAAGAATGTAAGACAGGACAAGATGATTGGATATAAAAGAGAGAAAAGGCCTGCTGGCTAATAAGGAGAGATTGTCAAAGGTTGTTCTGATTTGCAAATACACAATAATACCTGAAATCACAACCCAGTCAGTATCTGGCAAAAGCCCTGATTAAACAGGTGTGTGTGACACCTGAAAGGGGCAGGTGATGATCATCCATAGCCA
The DNA here is from genome assembly GCF_000147115.1 of Myotis lucifugus. Classification (NCBI taxonomy): domain Eukaryota; kingdom Metazoa; phylum Chordata; class Mammalia; order Chiroptera; family Vespertilionidae; genus Myotis; species Myotis lucifugus. The sequence goes on from NW_005871128.1 coordinate 2,009,220, forward strand.
AGTTGGATTCACTCATAAGGGAACCAGCTTCATTTTCAGCTTCGAAAAGTGCTCATGCTGAGAAACAAGTGAACCTGATATGTGGATTTAATTAAAGCGTGTAGCACATAACAGCAGTGTTGAGCCATAGAACAACAGCTCCTTAACATTTCTAATGTTACAAGTGATTAAGCTGGAAATCAAGGCTGTCAGAAGCCTTGCCAAAAGTTACATGGCTTGATTATGTTAATATGCCCTAATATCAGTCAAGTAATGTCTTTGAAAACTGGAATGCAGTGTGGTGAAGTAGACTTCTAATGGTTAAACAGCTATTTTAAAAAGAGGTATTATAATCTAAATTAGAAGTGTTCTAAAGATATACCACAGAGTGTCTACCTCACCCCTGCCCTTCTAAGATAGCTTTTTGTCCCACTCCAGACAGTGATACTGAAGGCATAGTCCACATACATACACTTGACAAAACTGGCAGAAATAAGCTAATAGAGAGGTCAGTAAACTATGACCCGTGGGTTAAACCTAGCCCAAAGCATGTTCTTTTTTGTGTGTGATTTTTTGTTTTGTTTTGTTTTATTTTTTAATATGGAATGCTTCACGAATTTGCATGTCATCCTTGGGCATGGGCCATGCTAATCTTCTCTGTATCGTTCCAATTTTAGTTTATGTGTGGCCGAAGCGAGCACCAAAGCATGTTTTCGTAAATGAAGTTTTAGGGGAACACAGGCATATCCCACATGGTTTGTGTTTGCCCATGGGTGTTTTTGCAATAAAATAGAAGAGTTGAGTCGTTGCAACAAAGACTATGTGGTCCTGGCCTTTGCAGAAAAGGTTTCCAAAACTTGAGCTAATTAATATACTGCATGAAAAGAACTTAAAATGTTTTGTTGAAAAGATTGCATTAATAGGTATAATTTTAACATCCTGAGTCTATTTTTAACTAAATTATTGCTCAAGTACAAGATGAGGGAAATTAAACTTTATAGTAATTCATGTAAAAATAACAAACTGTGTGATATTGGAAACAGCCACTTGCCTCCCCAGCCAAATCAGCGAAATCAACAAATGCCACAAACATCTTTTAGGAAAAAGCCAGCAGATTTAATTAACCTCCAGCTAAGTAAGGAGCCAATGATGTGAAGTGGCTAATTTTAAAAAGCTGATGAATGGGGGACATCTGTATTACTATCAAGAATGAAAAATAAAAATCTGATGAAATCTTAGATTGTATTCTCAAAATTTAGAGAATCCAGAGTACGATGGGAGAGTCGTTGTATCTCAGATACTTAAAGAGTATACAACTACTCCATATCTTCTTCAAAAAATGACCTTGAGAAGTTATGGAGAACCTCTGCGCGGCAAGCCGAGTCACTCAAAGGTTTTTACAGCAACTCTGCACACCTACTGCTGCTGGGACCCACAATACTCCCAGAATCCACATGGGTCCACACTGGTGAAAGGGCAGCTACTTTTCCCTAATCACTAGGGTCCCATGACATTTTATCCTCTCTTTTTTAATGCTTCAGAAACTCAAAGTACATTATGTCATCTACTCATTTAGTATGCCAGGTTCTATTCCCCTGGGGGTGGGAGAGGGGAGTCTAGTTAAATGTTGAATACCTCCAAAACAGCAACTATATAACTTTCTTTTGAAAGATTTTCCTAGAATATACTCATTAAATAGTTGAGAATACTTCCTGAGTCTAGCCAGGACATATTTAGTTCCATTCTCAAAAAAACGACAAAACAAAAAGCAACAACACAAAGCAACAACAAAAACAAAAAATAGTTTTCTCAGCACAGGATTCTATATACTAGAAAATGGTCGTGGTATTACAAAATTTCATTCCTACCATGAGAATACCTAACCTGACATCCTAAATATTTTCATCAAGCTTGCCTTACTTTTTTAAATTCTGAAAGTAAAGATACTATCTTACCCATAGTCCTTAGGGAAGAAATACCTAATAAAACTCACTACAAGGCATTTCACATTTCATGAATAAAAATTCCATATACATTCCACTAAATAAAAATATCACAGAGAGGACTGGAAAACTGGCGATTATGCTCAATGGTGACCATTAATGCTTTAGGTCAGTGGGTTTGGCATAAACTTCATAGAACTCCACGTGTTCCTCAGTGCCCTCTGAGATGCCAATAAGGGAGGAGGAGCCGAGTAGTGAAGGAGCCTAGAACCTTCCCAGTTTAAACCAGACCTGCTTTACTTTAATCTGTTCTATATGCATAATTTTTGCCTAAGATTTTATTCCTATAAGTGATTGTTCCTAGAACTAAAACCACATTCAAAAGAAAATCAATGTAGCTAGTTAAAACTTTTATTTAAGTTCATAAATGGTCATTTGACACGAAGTTCTCAATCTTATTGTTTGTCCTATATTTACCTTCGATCCTGGAGTTCCAGGCTGACCTGGTGAGCCATCGGTTCCCATCAAACCCTACATTTTTAAGTGGGAATTCAAGAGAAATACAGAGAAAAACATTTTAAAAATTTAAATTCATTTCCAAGCTACACATTCTCATAACAATTGATCCACTTATTTGGAAAATTTCCTTACACACATCCAAATAAAGGATAATAAAGTAAATAAGCAACCTATACGAGACAGAATGAAGGCTAGCAGAGCCCTTGTAAATTTTTTCTCAAAGAACCTACAATAGCACAAGTTACTGAAGGGCTGGTAAAAGACAGATGTAAGGAAAAGTTTATTTTTTTCTATGCTCATTCTTCCTTTTATCATGAGGGTGAAGAATTAGGTTTCTGCATAGATGTTACCTTGATCAACATTACTTAGAATTTCTATTTTCTTGAACAGTATTTTGAAAGAGTTACAATCTAATAAATTCTTTGAATATAATAATCTCTCTTCGAGTTACAAAATGGCCATATTTTTAACTAACCATATAATTCATAATAAGACAATGATAACCACTCTAGCAAAAGGACCTGATTTAGTTTTTGTTGTACTTTAAATACCATCATGTATACTAAAAATATCTGCTTTCTCTTAAATATGGCAAAGGAAATGTGATGAGCAAAATAAAAATTCAACTAATATCATCAGAAAATATAATCTCAACATGGCCATATTAAAAATACCATGTCATCAATACTATGCTTTGCTGTCAATTTAGGATGTCATTGCAATTATAAAATATAAAATATACTAGTTAATAGCACAGTTTATGAAATATTAAAAATTTATTTTCTGGTTTATCTATAGTAAGGTCTCTGATCTTTATTTGGGTGGTCAAATTTTTGAGAACCTGAAGAAATCTAGACTTTTCTAGAAAAATGGACATAAACATTATCTCTTTCATACAAATGGATGGAATTGGTGAACCCCAAGTATCTTATTGCTGGACCCCACCAAGTTTTGTGAACTCCAGAATAAGAACTCCTGGTACATAGTAACAATATTTCAAAAGCCTGATAATAATGACATTAACATACAGGTATCCCCGGAGCTCCTTTTTTTCCTAATGGTCCTGGAGGCCCAATTTCTCCCTAAAAATCAAATACAGATCACATTTAAAATTGGAAATTATCAACTCATTTCCAGAAATTTCCGACCCAAGCACTACAGAATGAAAATTCAATACCAATCAGCCCAGTGTGGTCTGTTTTCCCTTCCTGTACTATAAGAAAGGAGGAAGGCAAGGCTGAAAACTCAGGAATTGAACACCTTAATGACGTGGGCCTGGGGTCTGTGGTGGACTTACAAAGTCAAATATTTTCATTAGGAAGTCAGGTATGACACTTGCCAGTCTTTCAAAGATGACCTAGCAGTTCACTAAAAGGTGAGACAACAGGGGAGAATAATAAAGAAAAATTTTTTTTTACTTATCAGAGTTTAAGATCTATGATAGTAAAAACAAATAAAAAAAATGAATACGGAATAACAGCATTCAGATTTAAACTTCTGGGATTGTGGCTCACTGGGTGCTCCAAGGGATTCTCGGAATCCAGAACAAACACAAACAAAAACAAAAAAACAGAAAGAGCATCCTCTGTGAGAAAATGCCAGTCTTCTAAGAAGTAGGGGAGGTCTTCAAATATCCCTTATTTTAATAAAATATACTCTGGGTTGAGGCTATAATTATGAGATTTGGAGCTGTGCAGGAGTCAGAGGACTGGGGTTGTCTGAGAGTGCATGCTCAGCTCAGCAAACTGACTGCTGGACCAGCCATCTGTAGAGGCAGAACTTTCAAAGGGGGTTGAAATTGTGTCCACGTTACCAATTGGAGGCAGCTCTCCATCTCCAATTAGGCTGACAGGACTCCCACCAACTAAGATAAGCAATGAGCTCACAATCAACCAGAAAAAAAGAGGCAGCAAGCCACAAACTGAGACTCAACAGGAATATCCACAAATGACAGAAGCAGAATTTAAAACTGTATATGAAATATTTACAAATTAAAAAATGAAACCAGGAGGACTAGTAGGACTGAAAACAGAATAAGAAAATTTATTAAGAATAAAAAGATATTATTAAAAATTAGAACTTGCCCTGACTGGTTTGGCTCAGTGGATAGAGCGTCGGCCTGTGGACTCAAGGGTCCCAGGTTAGATTCCAGTCAAGGGCATGTACCTTGGTTGCGGGCACCCCCCCAGTGGGGAGTGTGCAGGAGGCAGCTGATTGATGTTTCTAACTCTCTATCCCTCTCCCTTCCTCTCTGTAAAAAATCAATAAAATATATATTTTTTAAAAAATTAGAACTTGCCATGGCCAGTGTGGCTCAGTAGTTTGGAGTGTTGGCCTGCACACCTAAGGGTCTTGGATCCGAATCCTGGTCAAGGGCACATATGTGGGCACCAGTTGGGGCCGGTGCAGGAGGCAACCAATCCATGTGTCTCTCTCACGTTGAGCTCTCTCCCCCTACTTCCCCCCATCCCAACTCTACCTCCCTTCCACTGTCTCTAAAAAATCAATGGAAAAGATATCCTCAGGTGAGGATTTAAAAAAAACAAAAAACAAAAAAAAACCCAACAATTGATTTAAATAGATTAGACACAGTAAAGGAAAAATAAGTACACTGGAAAATATATCCAAAAAATTGAACCAGAATGTAAGACAGAATAAAGAATATGAAAATAAAAAACTATTTAGGGATATACTGGTAGAGGAAAAAATTAGAAGGGATAAATATATCTCACAAGAATTCCAGAAAGATGCAACAGAAAGAATAAAATAGTAGTAATGTGGAGGTAATGGTTGATGTTTTATAGAATTAATACAAATGATTCCACAGAGCCGGGAAGCAAATTGAGTTCCCACCAGGATGAATAAAGAGAAATCTTTATCTAGATACACCACAGTGAGTTTCAAGAATACTAAAAACAAGAAAATACCTTAAATGAATCCCAAAGAAAGGGACAGACACAAATCAATGGTCATTAGATCAAAGCAGATTTTTCATAGTAACAACAGAAGCCAGGAGACAATAGAAGAAATTTCTCAATGTGTTAAGAGAAAATAATCATCAATCTTGAATTGTATGCTCTACAAAATTATGTCTCAAATACAAGAGTAAAATAAAGATATTTTTAGTTAAATCAAAACTGAAAGTTTATTATCAAGATATCTGTACTAAAAGAACTTCTAAAGGTATAGTTCAGGAAGTAGTAAAATTACTACTAAGAGCACAAGACAGAAAAGTAACCTAGTAAGATAGAAAGCAAGTATGCAAATGCAAATTTATATTATCTGGATAAAATAATAATAAAAACTAATTTGTAAAATAATAGCTTCTGAACTTATATCATATTTGAACAATTGAGTTGCCATGAATGTAGTAAAAAAGTATTCTTGGTGAAGACACATTGCCCTTTTAATAAGCTGATCCAGGCCCAAATCTTTCAACTTTCATCAACACTCACCTTTTGTCCCATTAATCCTTGGTTTCCAGGAAATCCTGGGATTCCCTAAAAATAAATAAAATATATTTTTAAATAAAATGTTGACTGTATCATTAGAGAATAGGTCATAATTGGATTTTAACTTATAAGTAATGCATAATTTCAAATATATCCATTTACAGTATAATACTTCCACTTATAATAATCCAATTTGGAAAACAGGAAATTTATGAGTTGATACTATATGAATATCTACTGATATTAAAAGTTTAAAATAAAGGCTTTCAAAAATCTCTGAGGATATTAACCTTAGTTCTTCCTTCAGACCAACATAAGTGATAAAATAAGGACATTTCATCTAAACACATTCCTGTGTTACTTATCAAGAATAATGCAAAGAAAAATTGTCAAATCAGAGTTCAGATTCAACACAACAGTTCCAAAAGCCCTCACAGTATCACAACTATAATTAAAAACTGATGAAACTAAATAATTTCCTCCGAACTGAGCCTTGAAATACCCAGAAACCTAACTCCTTGTGTAAAATATGTAATCTTTCTCCTAATGATTCCCTTGCTAATAAAATCATAAAGAATATGCAGGCCACAGCTTGTGGAGAGACAGGAAAACAGAGAGGTCTTTCACATGGCTCAACCCGAATGTACAAGTCCTCTAGCAAGAGTCAGAGGAACTTAATGTTAATTTTATAAATTTGAGAATAACGTTAGTACATTTATTAATGAGAAAATTCTACTCAGTCTTTCAATATATTTATCAAAATGATCATTTCTCACCCAAACCGTGATGGTGCTAATCACATTAATCAATTTTCATTTTTTTATTGTTTTTCTTAGCTCCTTTCTTGATGACACTTAAGATGGAATAATTAGTGTGTGTGTGTGTGTGTGTGTGTGTGTGTGTGTGTGTGTGTTCACAATCTGGCAGGAAAGGGAATGTGAAAGAGAAAGAAATTAGGTCCCATCAGTATTTTTCTGAAAGACCTCTGCATCATTAGGGCTTACAAAAAATAAGCAGTGCTCTCCTCAGTAAATCAGGGCAAGTGGTAGAGATGCCACTATCAGTGAAATCAAATATCTCCTATTACAGGGACAGTCTGCCATAATTTTGCCTCTCACATTTTGATTTTATTAATACAACTAGAGGCCCAGTGCATGAAATTCATGCCCTGGAGCGGGGGGGGGGGGGTGGTGTCCCTCAGCCTGTCCTGTGCCCTCTCGCAGTCTGAGACCCCTTGGGGGATATCCACCTGCCGCTTAGGCCCGATCCCCAAGCCGGCAGTCAGACATCCCTCTAGCAATCTGGGATCCCTCACTCCTTACCACTCAGCCCGCTGCTCCTTAGCGCTGCCGTGGAGGCAGGAGAGGCTCCTGCCACCATCGCTGTGCTCACCAGCTGTGAGCCCGGCTTCTGGCTGAGCAGCTGCTCCCCCTGTGGGAGCGCACTGACCACCAAGGGGCAGCTCCTGCGTTGAGTGTCTGCCCCTGGTGGTCAGTGTGCATCATAGTGACAGGTCATTCTGCTGTAATGGTCGCTTAGGCTTTTATTATATAGATTCTGTTCAGTGCAGGACAGGAGCATATAGTTCTAGTTTAAAACTCCACTTGAATTATAAATTGCAATTCAATTTTATTCTACTCGGCTCAATTCAGTTTGCCAGGGCTCTACACCCTTTGCAGAGAAAAAAATGTATGTAAGCAATGGCTATCTACAGGTGTTTGAAGTCTACTTGAAAACACAAGCCTTTATAAATGTACTAACCAGATATAATATAAAATAATATTAAATCTCAATGTAACATTATAAAACATGAACACAGGACATTCTATAAACACTCTAAAACATAAAGCAAAAGTAAAATGAGTTTTAAGTATAATGAACATAGAATAATATAAAATGTATCCTTATATACAGAAAATTTATATTCTCAAAGAAATCAAGGCCAATATTGTTTAGAATAAAGGCTCCATTTAAATAGATAGCACCTGCAACCAAATCACACACACACACACACACACACACACACACACACACACTCAGTTTAGATTAAGTTCTGAGTTTAAATAAAATCTCCTTATAAAATCGTATCAAGATGGCCACACATTATTCTATGCTAATACCGTGTGGCAACAGTCTCTTGGCCCGAAGAATCCCTAATGGGGTCATGTAATTGCCCATGATACAAGCAAACCCGAAAAGCTGAAATTTTGCTGCACAGAGTAGTCCTTTATTATTTAGGGTTTCATCACTACTCAAGTCTCTATGCCCTTCATTATCTATGATAGTAATAGGAAATAGTTACAGATATCCTGACTTATCTTGTTTCTAAAGCCAAATTAGGAGTCAGCAAGTCTGCACCTTCACTCTGGGGGGGAAACAGAGTTATGCCCAGGCATCCCTGAATAGCAAGCTGGCTTCCACATCCCAGAAATCCTTGAGAACCCCACATTTACCCACTGGGTCTGATTTGACACCCTTCTATCTGAGTAATTCTAAGACTGAGCTTGGTTTACATTAGGACATAGCCACAAATCTTACATTATCTCAACATATTAGATATTGAGAATATTTTGGGGGAACTTCAGGTTGGAAAAAAAGGTTATTTTTCAACTATTGTGTTTCTTCTAAAATTAGTGAACATTAAAATACATTTCATAGATGTGAAAGGAAGTCATATCCTCTATTTCACTTATACCAAGAATTATTAAATACTTATATTGTAAGTAACAAGCAAAAATATATAAAACTATGTAATATTAAAAACAAAATATAAAACTAATTTATAAAAGCAATTTTGGCCAAACTAATATAATATCATGAGCATGCATGAAATAAAAGACTGTTGAGAGAGAGGTTAACCAGAAGAGCTGAAATCATTCAGAGCTTTATTAGTTAATAAAATTCTCCTAGATAATATTTTCCTGGGCTCCCAATGCATTTACTGAAACAGACTAAACCTTGCCAATTTTACATTTTCAGAAATATCATTCAAAACCATTTAAAAGTTACCAGTTTGTTGATCCAAAAGTATTTAGTAACAATTACTTTATAGAGCAAATGTTTGTCCAAGCTAAATCTTTATATTTCTCTTCAGCCTGTGTGGTTTGGGTTCAGACAACTGTGAAATGTATAAGTAAAGACAGAAACAAGTCTTTTATTTGGTAAGAGTAAAGAGACCTATTTCTTCCACTTATGTGATTTCAGTTTGGGTTTTGAGGAAGAGGAGAGAATCAGCTAGCAATTCCTGTAAAATGTTGTGGTGAAAAATGTGAGTATAAAAATAAATGTTCTAGAACCTTCTCTGTAACCATTAAACTATTAACAAACAGCCATTAAAAATAGGAATTTAGAATGAAGTGTCTGGTCCCTATTTCCTAGAGACCACTTTATAATGAAGATGTCTCCATGGTATATTACTTAGAAAAGACAAAACATCACTTTATACTTCCCCACATATAATAAATACATTTATCTCACCCCTGAAATTAGAGCATCTTGAATCAAGTCTGCTTTTAAGTAATGCAATATTTTCAATGTCCTGAAAACAGATGCAACCCAGTAATGGTATTTTAAAATCAAATTTTTCAACGTTTCTATGTAGTGGTGAAGATACTTAATATTAAACAGCTTTCAAAATATTAGAAGTATATTATGTCTTCTTTTTTATATAAAGAAGTTATTTATTTATTCCCAGAGATTCAATGAAAGAAGAACTCATGTTGAAAGTATTATTATTAGTTACAAATATTACAATGATTATTTAAAAAGAACATAGAAATAGTATGAAATAGTTAAAAATGTAGACTGGAGTCAGTCAGTCCATTATGAAGTGGCTAATTGACTCCAAGCCAGTTATTTAAACTGTGAAATCTCAGTATCACTATATCAGACATGAAGAAAATAATAGAACCTAATTCATGGAGTTGGTACATTATATCAATGAACTTTCACAAGTGCTTAGCTCAATTCAGGCATGATAATGATTGGATTTTCATGACTGTCTTTTCACAGCTCCTCCCCGACCTTTGAAAGTTACAAAATAAATGAGTCAACTCTTTTCAGTATCTCAAAATTTGTCTTTTTTCTCCATTTTGAGGAAGTCTGTTTTGTCTTTCCACCTTGCCTTTTTCTATGCTCATTTCCAAGTTTCCATTGTTTCCAAGATGACTTTGGCAATCTACGGCTTCCCACTAGGGGGCGGCAACATGCTGGCATTGCCCTCATTCATTACCTTTGCCTTTTCATGTTTGGCTGACTCTGATTATATAGAAAAATACTACAATGACTTCTCTTTTTTAAAAAGCAGAAATACAAATACATTTATATTTCATCACTATTAAAAACATTTATATTTCAACACATTCTCCCCCCAGAAAAATATGATCAAAAGTTTCTAATATATTTATAGGTGAATTCCACATTTTCCAACCCAATGTTTTTAAATTCCAGACTCACAGATCATGAATGATGTACAAAAGATTGCTCTGTGGTAAGATAACTCTGAAGAGAAGTCACAGTCATAGCTGCCAGACCTTAAAGAAACCAATATACAAGTACTGGTAATGAACCCTTAATACAGAAATTACTGGTTTTACTACCCTCTTTAATACTTCAATACAGTTTTACTACTCCGTTTGATCTTTAAGGAGAGACACAGCAATCTAAGTAACACTGGATGAATTTTTTTCTCCCTAGCCTACAAACCAGGACCCACATGGGATTGGATCCAAATTACCCAAATAATTTCAATAGAAAATTCTTTGGTAAATACTTGTGGGCTCCTCTTACTTATGTACAACAGAAAATGTCACCCACCTGTCATAGTAAGTTACATAAAGAGACAAGGGATGCCACAGAAAGGAACAGCTATCAGTGAGCCCTTTGCAAAGTTGCTTCATGTTACTGGCATTTCTCACCCTAATCTAAAGGCATTTATACAGTTTTAAAGCCGAGAAGATATTCTACATGATTTGCAAGTGCATTATTTTTTAGGACAAGATTTAAAAAAGCAAATATTTATTAAATTAAAATTACACACCTGAAAACCCAGAGGAGGTGGAGGAGGACCGGAATGAAATACCTGAGAACAGCCTGCACTGCCACATCACAGGAACGTCATAGAACTGCCCTGACCCCTCCCCTCAACTACAGAAAAATAACCTACCCCTGGACATCAGCAATGAAACCATGCATGTGAAACACATTAGTGAGTTAAAAGGAACATGTACACATACACATATGTAAACCTGAAAACCAATTCCATTTCAAAGAAAAGTCCCAAAGTAATACCAGAGCTGTTCTAAGCTAAGCTCTGATCCTCTGAAAACCTAAAAAGTGCAGCTCATACTATTTTGGGCACATGGAATGTCACTATATAACTCAAGACAAATTGTGGTGAACTTCTCATTAAAGAGAAAATGGGACATGGATTTTTTCAAAGACCTTTATAGCTGACTCGGTAAAGCTGTATACCATTTCCCAGAGAAATCTGAAAATTATAATAAATATTTTTAAAAAGTAATACAAATGCAGACTGGGGTAGCCATTATGGAGAACAGTATGGAGTTTCCTCAAAAAATTAAATATAGAAGTGTCATTTGACCCAGTGATTTCACTTCTAGGAATATATGCTAAGAATCCCGAAACACCAATCAGAAAGAATGTATGCACCCTATGTTCACAGCAGCACAGTTTACAATAGCTAAGATCTGGGAACAGCCCAATGGGCCATCAATAGATGAGCTGATAAAAAAGCTGGGTACATTTCACAATGGGATACTATACAGCAGTCAAAAAGAAGGATATGTCCCTTTGAGACAGCATGGAGGGATCTGGAGAGTATTATACAAGTGAAATAAGCCAGTCAGAGAAAGACAAGTATCACATGATCTCACTCATATGTGGAATCTAATGAACAAAATAAACTGTTGAACAAAATAGTTCCAGAGATAGAGAAGCATGGAAGAGACTGTCAAATCTCAAGAGGAAAAGCCAGGGTGGGTGGGTGAGTGGGAAGAGATTAACCAAAGAACTTGTATGCATATAAGCATAACCCATGGACACACAATAGGGTGGGGAAGCCCTGGGGCAGGGGGTGGGGTGGGGGTACAGGCAAGAAAAGGTCAATGGGGGAAAACAGGGACATATGTAATATTTTCAACAATACAGATTTTTAAAAAAGAAAATAAATTTTTAAAAATATATGTCAACAAATAAAAATATTTTAAAACATCAAATCAAAGGTGAAATTTGAAGAAAATGAATTAATTTTTTAAATTTTGTTTTATTGCTTAAAGTATTACAAAGAGTATTACATATGTCTCCTTCCCCCCCATGATAAAAAGCAAATAACCATTTGAAAATTATATCTATAACTTCCTAAGTATCTTTTATTGATAACCTCAATTTTGAAATATTACATATGGAATTTTACACCTAAATTATTGTACTTATTGTGTAACTCAGCCCATTGTGAGTTTTGTTATGTTCATACAATGTATATCCCCATTTTTTCTATTGAAAATAATGAGATGATACACTAATAAACATTTACTAAAGAAAAAATTAAAGGGAATTGTATTAGCTTTCTCTTGACTCATGACAAATTACAGTCCTATACGCAGAAGTCCAGCATGGGTTTCACTGAGTTAGATCCGGCAATCCTTTCTTAAGTCTCTAGGGGGTGGAGGGTGGGGGTAGGGGGGGTAGGGGGGGTCCTGTTCCTACTCATTCAGGTTATTGGGAAAATTGAATTCCTTGCTTTTGTAGGACCAAGGTTTCCATTTTCTGTAAACTGAGGACCATTTCCAGTTTCTAGATGAAATCACATTCCTTGGCTCATGGATCCCTTCCTTTATCTTTAACACCAGCAGTGGCCAATCAGATCCTTCTCCAGTTGAATATTTTTAATCTTCTTCCACGTTTAATTATTTTTTTATTAGATTGGGCCCACCCAGATAATCCAAGATAATCTCAAGGTTATTAACCTCTATCCTATCTGTAAAACCTCTTTACCATGAAAATGAACATATTCCCAGGTTCTGGGAATTAGGATGCGGGCATCTTTCTGGGGCTGGGGGAGTCATTATTTTGTCTACCTCAGAAATATACCTATTATCCCAGGACCAGATAGTTTCTATGTTATGTAAACTTCCCCAGGGCTTTAAAAAGATGGAGACTGTCTAAATTCAAGTAAGCCTAATAACAAAACCAGTCAAGAATAATTCCTAAAACAGAAATCTACAAACTGATCTATATCATTACTACAAATGCAAGTGACTTCACTATTATGTTAGGGAATCAAATATATCAGTGCATAGAATAAGTTGAGCATGACTAAGTAGGGCTAGTTTCAGGATGCAATGAGTGTTCCACATTAAGAAATATACCCATATAATGTGTTATATTTATGTAAATTACTGTATTAATAGAGAAAGAACAATACAAAATCACTTCAAAAGATACTAAAAATACATTTTATAAAGCTTATCATGCATTATTTATTTAAACTTTTTAATAACTCAGGACTACAACTTGGTAAAGCTGGATCTGAATCCGTGGGAAACCAATTAATAAACACCAGACTTGGTGAAACACTAGACATTTCTATTTAAAATTAGGGATAAAACACAGGCGGCTTTGAAGTAGTAATTTCACTTACAGTAATACATCCTTTCTGAAAAATAGTTAAGTATGTGTGAGTATAAGTAACTTCAATAGGAGAGGTTAAATGAAATACATCCATGCTATAAATAGATTCTACATTCTCTCTTATAACCTGATCTGGTAAAACATCTACAATATTATAAAGGTAAAATTTTAATGGGCATGATTTTTTATTATAAAAATATGTATATGTATTATTTATGTATTTGAATATGAAAAGAAAAAGTTTGAAAAGAATCTCATTGAAGGAATAGCAGCTATTATCTCAGAGGTGGGGATGGGATTTGGCTAACAGACTTTAAAATTAACCACATAAGTTCCATATATTTTGCCTATTTAAAAGAATTAAATAATAAGAATATGTAATAAGTAATATAAACAATAGAATGAATATAAATAATAAAACATAATTAAAATGTTCAATAAAAATTTGGTCCATGAAGGTTTTTCATTTCAAAAAATTCTCAGAAAAATAATCTAAGATTTTTTTTCTTTATGTTTAAATCATTAAAGAAACTACAGTTAAACATCAGTTGGCCAAAATAAAAAGGAGGCTATCACTGGATTAAAGAAAAAAGCTAAAGAGAATGCAAAGATCAATTGTGGAAGAATCTTAACATGACTCATCATTGTGACCTCAGAGAATAATGCATTGGCTCAGTTTTCATGACTTGGTAGATTATTCCTGTAGATAATTTTGCACATGTTGCTAAGGATAAACTTAGGGTACCAATATCTCTGAGGGAAGGAAAATGCTGTGTTTCTAACTCTTTTGACAAAAGAGCTAAAATTTTGGCATTGGACAAGATTAGCCTAACCAGGGAGCATTTCCTCACTTCTCCACAGTAACAGAAATTAACTTTTCTAAAATAAAAATGCTAATACAGTATACCTAGAATTAAAAATTGTTTTATTATTAAATACTATAATAATTTATAGCATTCAAATTTTTTAATTTCTAGGAAATTTAATCACCTAAAAATGTCATGTAAAATTGAAAATAGAATAAATTTGAATGATCAAATTCTTATCTTTGTGAGGATTTACCTATCTTTCACAAACAAGTTTAGTCTTATTCAATTGCATATACTAGTATACTAGTATGTATCTTTGTCTTACAAGATAGATTTGTTTCTGTGATTGTGTCAAAAATAATAAAGTATTTTAAATATACAAGGAAACTGAATCCATTTGGAAATATAATTTCACATTATCATTCATGACAATACTAAAGTTTATTTAGGCAGAGGAAGCTATTAAAATGCATATTGCCTAAAAGGATAAGGTCATAATTCCATTTTCCCTTTAATTTTTCACTAAAATTGTTTTCCTCAGTTGGGTACCATCTTTCTACTTTCATATCCCTCTATTTTGATCAACCTGTTCCATATATCAGTAGTTGTTATCTCTATATCACTAGTTGTTAAACTTTACATCAGATTCACATAAAGCATTGATTAAAAATACCATTTCGCCTCGCCAGCATGGTTCAGTGCTTGAGCGTTGACCTAAGAAGCAGGAGGTTACAGTTCGATTCCCAGTCAGGGCACATGCCCAGGTTGCGGCCTCGATCCCCAGTCTGGAGCATGCAGGAGACAGCCGAAAAATGATTCTCTCTCATCACTTATGTTTCTATCTCTCTCTCCCTCTCCCTTCCTATCTGAAATCAATAAAAAAATATATTTTAAAAAATACCGTTTCTTGGGCCCTGGCCAGGTCACTCATTTGGTTAGAGCATCTTTCCCATATGCCCAGGTTGGGGGTTCCATCCCTGGTCAGAGGATGTATAAGAACCAACTAATGAATGCATAAATAAGTGGAACTACAAATCATTGTCTCTCTCTTTCTCCCTCTCTCCTTTCCTAAAACAAACAAACAAATAAATAATTCTTTAAATACATTTTATTGGGCTTCAGCTCCTGGTTCTGATTCATTAGGATGGGGTCAGGCCCAGAAAACTGAATTTTAAATGGTACCTCTGGTGATTCCAAATAAGAGGATCGGTGGATCACAGTTGGAAAAAAGTGTTCTTTATGAAAAAACAAAACAAAACAAAAAAACACACTCTTAAAAACTATCTGTATTTGGGATGTTTAACTAGGAGACTCATCAAGGAGTTTTTAATTTGATTTATTATCTGCCAATTAAATTTCCGTACAATCCATTTTATGTCTCTCTGCTTAAAAACTAATATATATCTTATTTCCCCACCAATCTTTGACTCCTGGATCAACATTTTTAATACTTTGCCTTTCATGATTAACTTCATTTTTCTTTAATGTCTTGTAACAGTCTTAACCTGCCATAAGATTTTTATGTTTCTTGAGTGAATTTTCTCTTTCCCTCACTGAAGAGCATGTGTTCCATCTGAAACCACCCGGTACAATGTTGTACATTCTATTACTGCTCAGCAAATATTAGCACCTGACTATGCATCTCAATAAGATTCTGCAACAATTCTAAGGCTCTCTAGTGGAGGCTTCCCATTTTGTATGATTAACACTGAATTTGTAAAATATATTTTCAGAAATTCTTTGTTTTACCTAATACATCAATTAAGCGCCTTCTTTTTTATGTAGACAGCAGGAGAAAATTTTATCACATGAAAAAATTATTCATAGTTTTTAAAACCAAGAAATCAGCACAGGACTCCTGGGCCCTGATTTATTTTTAATATTAGTTTATCAAATTACTCTTTACACTTTATTAGCAAGAACAAGATTTTCATTGAAAAAGCCTAGTCCCTATGTTTTAACAAAATTAAAAGAAATTTACATTCTAATATCCTGTGTTGATATTTTTCATCAGATTAAATTAATGGTGAACCATTAGAGTAGCACATGACTTCTGGAATATATTTATAAATACTAGTCTCTTTAGTTAACAACACACCTTGGTTTTTTACACAACCGACAAAGCATTTATCCATGCCAAAAGCATTTCAAAGCCACAATATTTTAAAGAACTGAAATTAAAACAGTATAAACAGATAACTATGACTTAATTAGGCATGTCTATTTCAAACAATGGAACACTCCTGTTCAGTATTCAAAATTACAAAAAAAAGTATATTACAAATCATTTCAGTACCTAGAACTACTGGCAATCAATTAACTAATTAGGTGCTTACCTCATTACCAAAAATAAAAATGAACATTAATATAAACAAAAAATATTTTAAGTGCTCTTTCTCAGATATTCCCCCTCGGTTTATTTTTTAAATATATATTTTTATTGATTTTTTACAGAGAGGAAGGGAGAGGGATAGAGTTAGAAACATCGATCAGCTGCCTCCTGCACGCCCCCTACTGGGGTTGTGCCTGCAACCAAGGTACATGCCCTTGACCGGAATCGAACCTGGGACTCTTCAGTCCACAGGCTGACGCTCCAGCCACTGAGCCAAACTGGTCAGGGCTCCCCCTCGGTTTTAACATCCCTTAAACACATCCAGAATATAAATCATTTTCTGATGTTAATTATCAGAGGCATCATACATTTGCATAGTGTTCAAAGTGGTAACCATACTCAAGCACTTTGAATATATTTATTAAAACATAAAACACAATAAAGAGATCTTTATTTTTTTTTAAATATATTTTATTGATTTTTTACAGAGAGGAAGGGAGAGGGATAGAGAGTTAGAAACATCGATGAGAGAGGAACATCGATCAGCTGCCTCCTGCACACCCCCCACTGGGGATGTGCCCGCAACCAAGGTACATGCCCCTGAGTGGAATCGAACCTGGGACCCTTCGGTCCACAGGCCAATGCTCTATCCACTGAGCCAAACCAGTCAGGGCAAGAAAGAGATCTTTAGAATGAAATGATCTAGTTACCAAAGTGTGCACTATGGATTACATAAAAAATACGGATGTTTCCACAGTCATTGAAAGTAGAATGATTGTAAAATATTATCATATCATCTGCTCAAATGGCAGATTATATGGGTCATGAAACCAGTATTAAAATAAATGCCTTGTCTTGAGCAACACTGTTTTGTTAATTCTGTATTTTTCATGCTTTGAAAATGGAGAATGCATTTGAACTATTCAAGAATATCATATGAGTACCTCTTAGATATCAAAGGTTTTTAATACAAAAATGCCTCTGGTCCTCATATGACTAAAGAACATATTTACTCAGAGGATATATTACCCATTCAGAGACTTAATCACACATTATTTCTTATGTTCAATTGTACTTATTCCTCTTGTCATTTCAGGGTTCAATAAAGCCTCTTCAATTACAAAGAAATGGACAAAGAAGAGGAGGACTCAAGTAAGTATATTTTAATATTTATCAGTGATCTTACAGTGACCAGGTTATAAAAGATTTCTTCAAAACAACACCAACAAAAATGATCAATACGATAGGCACAGATTTTCTAAACTTAAAATCCTCAACGTCACTTTATAAAGTTGGTTGATGGTGGTCTGGTTTTACTGTGCCAATGAAATCATTTATAATTGGAAAGAATCAAACAGATCTATGATTATACCTGGTGGCGCTTTATTAATAAATTTATACAGATAATCAGCCAACATTTGCTTTTTAAGGTTAAAGAAAAGATACTATATTTTCAGTAATTACAATGCCATATGCATATTTTGGGATGCCAAAAAAATAAAGATGCTAGTTATAAATTTAGTCACTCCTGTAGATACTCAGACATTTACATTTTTTAATTTAGATAAAATATATGTCACCATTCATTCAAAGAGTTATTCTCAATCAAGTTTTAAAACCTAAACCTGGAATTAGGAGGAAATTATCACAATAATAAAGACTACTGAATTTCTTAAACTGTTCAATGTGGGTCGCCTTCACCCTAAAAGTGCCATTTGAAATTCTTAGCAGATACCAGGCTAAGGTGGTTCCACTCAACACATACCAAGGATGTGCCACTCCTGGTGCCTGCAAGAGGAGTGGGGGGAAAAGTGTTACAAATCAGCACAAAAAACTAAAAAAGCTTGCCCTACAATTGCAAATCAAATAAGAACAAGGACAGAACTAGTGAGGGTTTCCCCCTTATCTTTCTTCTCAATCTAAATAAGAAACACAGCCAAGTGGGCAATTAAAGACACCTCCACTTTTCTAGTATAATAAAGTGGATTATTCCACATAGGAAACCACCATAGCAGTTCAACATGAACTTTTCCCAGGAATTGCACGCTCGTCTTTGGTATTTATGCATAACAATGACACGTCAAGTAATCACACCACAGAAGAGGTGATTAAACAAAAGACCTACTTCTCTCTTAAGTAAATGATGACTTGGAAAGGATCAGCAGTTAACATTACACCATTAACACAAGCATAACATGTGGTTTAGCAAGAATTTAAAAGGCATGAGGAAAGGAAACAACAAAGGCCTCGAGAGCCAATATCCGCAAATACAGCACAATGACCTCCAATGTGGTTTATTCCTGGAAAAATGATAAAGCAAACATTCCCTCTCCCTCCTCACCCTCAAAAAAAAAAAAAAAAGACTTAAGACATCCCTAACTGAGAATATGTGCTCACCTCCATAGATCTATAAAATGCAGCATCTTCTCTCTTCTTCAGTCATGGAGCTCTAGGGATCTTGGTTCAAACAGTGGAACCCTAGTCCTGCCTACACATCATCATGAGCCATAGGCTCCCTGTGCTCTAACAAGCAAAAGACTCAGAGTGCCTGAGGAAAAAGTTCCTCTAAATAGATGTTATCAGGACTGAGGGTCAGGACAAGAATAGCCATGACACAGAGGCAATGGAACCACTGCTACTGCAGGTAACATGGTCAGCAACAATTGGCCAATGCAGGCAGAACACTGGCCAACATGATAATTGGCCTTAAAAGCTGATTTGACCAAAAAATAGTATTTCCAGTTATCATTTCTAACTGCTGCTAAATTCAGTGTGCTGCTGCCCTGGACTGCCCTGTCCCCCCACCCACCCTAGGTAAAATCAGAGTAAATATTTGAGAAGTTAGGAAAACCTAGATCCAACAATTGAGGATTCTTTAAAATAATCTGACTATTCTTCATCCCCTGGCATGAAAATGAAAATGTAACCTGACAAACTAAACATCTTTTAAAGAGAAAGACAGTGTAAAACACTCAAAATCCAGGTCTTCATTTTTTCAGAATCTATTTCAAAAGCATGTTCATGGGGGGAATAAAAGCCAGACAAGCAAAAATAGAACATAACAAACATCAGAAACCCAACCTGGGGGAAGACATGGGCAAAGTAACTCAAGTGTGATTATACCATGTTTTCCATGCAGATTCTTTCTTATGCATACATATTCATATTGTATTATATTTTAAAACAGTGGTTTATATCCATTATACATTATGCACCAAACATTTCAATCTTTCCAACTTTGTAATATGAAGACGTGGGCTCATAGTCACAAAACAGAATGCAAAAATGTAGAAAAAATGAAAAGTGGATAAAAATAAGTTTTTAGAAACAAATGAGAGTTTAACAAAATTGATGATACAGAAAATATTGGTGACAGAGGAGGCCTGCTTTTAACCAAATTGTTGCTAGACCTATTTATCTATTTTCTTTAAGTACAAATGTTTTTGATTAATACATGAACTATCAAGAGTTTGAGATATGGAGCAGTGTGTATTCACATGCCTTTTTACATAGGTTCATTACATAAATGATTGTTAAGGATTAGAGATGAAAAGCCCAATGTACTGGTTTCCTTTGGCTGCTATAAAAAAAATACCACAAACTTAGCTTAAAACAACAGGATTTTATTCTTGCATAGTTCTGGAGGCCAGAAGTTTGAAGTCAAGGTCTAGACAGGGTTGTACTACCTCAGAGGCTCGAGGGGAGAATCCATTCCTCACCACTTCATCTTCTGGTAATTGCCAGCATTCCTTGACTTGTGGCCTCATCATCCCAATCTCAGCTACTACGTTCTCTTTGCCTCCTGAGAAACTTGTTTGCTCTTAATGGTTTTCAACTGATTAGATCAGGCCCACCCAGGTAATCCAGGATAATTTTCCCTTCACAGAACTTTAATCATATCTGTAAAGAGCCTTTATTCAAAGAAGACAACATTCATAGATTTCAAATTATAATAGGGTCCGATATCTTTCTGGGGAAGCAAAGCATTTTTCAATCTACTACACCTTGTATTCACAGTAATTCTTTTAAATTTTCCTTGAATCTGACTCACTATTTCTTACTGGAATGGTGGTAGTCCCATTTTTACATGTCTATTTTAATCATCCAAAGCTTAGTTCTCCTGTTTAAATGCCCTCATTGTTATCTAGATCTCTTTCATTTAAAAACATACTAGGATCACCTCCCCTGGCCAAAATTGACTGTGCTTGCTCTATTTCCAGTTTGTTGCTTGGTCTTCTTGTGCCTCCATCTATGTGATAAGATTCTGAGAGTCATCCTATTTCATCTTACCCACATGCAATTGATCCTTGAATCCTATTGGTACCATTTAGTTCATTTCAATAATCCCAAGCTCCCCATCCCAACTCTGAATGTTCTTGCCTTAGTTGACACTGGAGGTGACAGAGCTCAGCTCCTAGGCTCTGTCCTCGATCTCAGCTCACCTTCTATGCTTTCTCCATTCTGTTGTCAGTGTGATCTTTCTAAAACTTCCTAAATCTGATCAACTTACTCCTCTACCTAAAACCTTTGCATGGCCCCCACCACTGTCTCAGATTTAAATCCAAATAGCACATGCATATAAGGCCCTTCTTGATTTGTAGTCTACCTAACCCCTACAACCTCGTCTTGTATTTTTATCCCATCCCCTCCATGTATCCTTAGCAGCTTTTCCCAAAGTATCATGATATCTTTTACTTCTATGTTTTGGAACATGCTACGGACACCTGCCTTGCCAGCCCAAAGAACCAGTCAACTCCCATTTATATTTGAGAATTCTGCCCAAAGAGCATCTTGTTTAAGAATGAATCTCTAGCCCAGCAGTGTGGCTCAGTGGTTGAGTGTAGACCTATAAACCAGGAGGTCACAGTTTGATTCCCTGTCAGGGCACATGCTAGGGTTGCAGCTCGATCCCCAATAGAGTCCATGCAGAAGGCAGCCTATCAATGATTCTCTCTCATCATTGATGTTTCAATCTCTCCCTCTCCCTTTTTCTCTGAAATCAATAAAATATATATATTTCTAAAAATGTATCCCTATACCCTTTAAATAAATGAATTGTATAGTATAGGAACTATATCTCCATAATGCTGTTATTTAGAAAATAATGCATTTCTTTGAGTAGCATTCTCAAATTCATTTAGTGTTATACATGTCTTCTACAAATTTGCAAGACCCCCTGTTCTCACCTCCATAACATTTATACTAAATTGTGATCTAGTGGCTCATCTGACTGCTTAAGGGCAGGGCTGTCACATTAATATTCCCATTCTCCTCACCAGTGTGATGTCTGGCACAAAGCAGACACTCAGCAAATGTTTACTGGATGAATGACTGAAATGCTATAATCCTTTGATGGTTGAAACCAATTATAATAAATCCAGCAGAAGTTAAGTGGGTATAATTTGCTACTTAGAAAGCAAGTTACTTTTAGGACTAAATTACTATTAGGACCGACAATACTAGCCTTTAAAATGCAAAGCATAGGCATGTGAATGTAATTGTACTTTAAAATGGTATAATCATTTTCCAGTAAAATACAGCCTTTGTCCTCAAGTTGAATTCAAGGAGTTAGTTCATATTTACCAACCTGCTTACATGAATGAATCATCACTGCTATAAGCTGTGTTTAATCAGCTTTAAAGCATTTTTTTCTAAGAGCTCCTGTCCTTTCAACTTAAGCTCCATTAATTTTCTTGGCTGCCACATTACAGAACAAATAATATAGTGAACATGTCCTTTTTAGTGGGGTTAAATCTTTCATTATAAATACTTAAGACCAGCACCCACATGCAACAGAAGAGTCTTCATTTCTTGGTGTCACCAAAATATATAAACTTTCATTTTTCCTTATATTCAAAGCTTCTCCACAAAGGGTAAGGATCAATCTTCACAGGATGAAATTTCTAACCATATTTTCATTCATTGTCAAAATAACAGAATAGTTTGTAATGTTAATTGTTCGTAACTGGAAGAGAATAAAGACCAGGAGAATTGTATCCAAGTAATATGAGCAAATTTTAGAGGCCAATCTATTCATTGTTTTCCTAACAGAGTAGGTCTCCTGGCATAGGAGGCCTGACTGCCACCCCACCATTTACCAGGAAAGAGAGAGAATTGGAAGAAAAGGGATAAGGGATCCTTTCTTGCCTCTCCTGATCTGGTGGGAAAGGAATGAAGAGTCTCACATGGTCACTCCCAGTTTTCTATTTAGTTGGTTAAGGAGGAGAGATTACTTCTAAATAACCCCCACCACCCCACTGCCATCACTCCCTGCCCCAACTCCTTGCTTGTCATTTTTTTTTAGAACTTTCTAATTTAGATTTTGTTTTGTTATCCTTTTACTGTCTATCTTCACTATGAGGTTGTGAGTTTCTGTGGGGCAGTCCTGTTTTTCTCTCCTCACTAAACCCAATGCCTTACACATTCCAGGAATGCACTAAATGTTGGGTTGAAATCTGAAGGCTCATGCTGCCTGTATATATGCTAGTACAGAAGCTCCAAGTGGGGCAAGTCTTGAACAAAGCAGGACCAGGCAGGGCAGGAGAAAACACAAAGTGGTGTCTGCTCCTGGCTGACAGTAAGGAACAGCAGCGCCAGGAGAGGAAAACATCCCCTCAAGGGCTCATGTTGTACTCGTTTTCTTCTCAGTTTGTTAACAGGAACACAGCTGTGCTAATTTCAAAGTAAATATATTCTGTTCGCATGGCATTTTGGTTTACATAGACTTGCTGACCTGCGCTATCACGCTGCATCTTTGGAAAATGCTGACCTGCGCTATCACGCTGCATCTTGGGAAAATGAATCATTAATGCTTATAAATAACTGACACAAACATTTAGAACACTATTCATAATGATAACCTGTCTCTGATGTCCATTGTCTCTTCTCTCTTCCCTTGCACCTTCTCACTCACCTGTCTTCCCTTCCCAACCCCCTTCTAATCTTCACTCACACAAGCATGAGCACACACACACACACACACACACACACACCCCTTATATTTTTTTGAAAACAAAAATATAAATATAGCTAGTCTCATATCCAGTTACCAGTCCTAGAGTTATACTTTAATAATAATGATGGGTCAGACATACTGAACTCACACTATCCCTACTGAATCCTCTCCATTTCATTAAAAGCCTAGTTGACTCATGCTCTCATCCCCCAGTTGTCTGTGTCCGTTGTTTTGGCTTATATGTATGCATACAAGTCCTTTGGTTGATCTCTTCAGAGGGGGGAGGTGGGGGTTAATGGGGGGATGAGGACACATTTGTAATACCTTAACCAATAAAGAAATTAAAGATAAAAAAAGCCGAGTTGAGGCCTTATTTGCCTATGACCAGTCTGTTAAAATAGCCAGGTAATTACTATCCTGATTCCTTTTGTTCATTCTGCATATACCAGTACGTCATAACTGCCTCTAAAGCACTACTTTTTATCATGTTATTCTTGTTTTCTTAGACCATTTTCAAGGCAAGTGAATAAAGTTTGCTTTCTAGGATCTCCATACTATGAGCCTAATCACCTTACTAATTTTACTTCCCACCAACCAACAAGGACCCTTCACAGGACCTCTTTAAGATCATTTCATTATTTCATGGGGACACCCTTAACCAACCTACCTGTGTGTCTTTTCTCATATTAGTTCTTCCTCTTATCTTCCTTTCTTTCCCAGTCACCCTTTTGTGACTAAATCTAGCCCTAAATCCTTGGTAAAATGTTTCAATCACTTCATGAATCAAGATTCCCTTCCTATAATCAGCAGCATCTTGAATAAACCCATGCATTTGTGCAATGGTTTCACAAATGTTTTCACATTTCCTATGTAAGCCTCACAAGAAATCTATAAATCAGGCAATATGAGAAAGTACACTTTTTGAAGAGGAGAAAGGTTTGCAATGATGTGAAGTGATTTATCCAAACTCACAAAGCTGGAAGGTGGCAGAGACTATCTTCAAGCCCTGGCCTCCATATGCCATGTGAAATCCATATTTGGAATTTAATCTGCCTCAGGTTGGTAATTATTTGCATCCCATTTTTCGCTATTCTCCAAAGTAGATTATAAGCTCCTGCTATGTAGAGAAACTTGCCCCCGTGCATCAAAATACACAATATGAGAATTCAAGGACTATTGGATTGAATGATTCTAAGAGTAGCTCAATCCCTCGCCCCATTGAAGAAGCTTCAGTGATCTTTCTTTTCCTCTGATGTCCAATATTAGATTCTGAACCCTTCACTGAACACTGTGATAAACTCCAATAGATAGCCTATTATTTCATTTCTTGAATCAACTCCTCCCAAAACCAAGTGCAAATTCCCTAAAGATTGGTAACTTTGACAAATAAAAGGAAATCAGCTGGTATTTAAATGTTGGCCAAGTTGGCCTGGAGCTGAAGGAATAAAAAGTGGAAAAGAACTGTATTTCCAAACCTCATCTGAAGTTGAGTCATATGGCACACTTGCTACACATACATGTATCTAGGATTCAGGCTCAATACTTTTTCAATCTTATGCTTCTTAACCTTGATTCTTATTGAACATACAATCCCAGAGAGCATACTACAAGCCAATGAGCAAGTGGCAAAGTCACAATGGCTAACGGCTCACCAACAGATCATGCTGTTGTGCTAAACACACTCGGTGTGGGCATGACTGCTTGTGATTCATACTGCACAGAAGTTTCCTGCTGGCAAAATTCTCCCTCCTGTGTGAAAGAGGATTAAATATTTCCCTGCTTAAAAGTGTTCCACAAAGAGCTTTGACAACTTCCAAATCTGGAAGTCACTAAAGAAGGATAGGGCACCTGGGAAGAGAATTGAAATAGTCGATAGACTTCATGGCAGAGAAAGAGCTTCATCCCTTAGAACTGAGTTGAGAAGGTACTCACAGGCTCTCCCCGTGGTCCATCCTGCCCCGGAGCACCTGGAGGGCCCGCTTCTCCCTGTTAGCAGTAAGAGGAAATATAAAATTCCATTTTCATCATGCTTACAAAATACCTGTATGTATTATATTACATAGTAAAGCATAGTAGACACAAACGGAAAAATAAAAATTACTCCTAGATGATTGATATTAACTTTTCCTGGAATCAAATAACTCATTATGCGATTCATAAAGTGACTATATAAATAGTAAATCTATATAAGACAGTGGGTGGTTAAGTTATAAAATAATTATGTACTGTGTACTCATGAGACTAGGGCAGTATTCTTATCTTCCAAGTAAATTTGACCAAAGTTTACATCAATCCTTTTAATATTTATTTTTATTTTCACTTTAAAATTGATCCTATTGGATCTATTTTGATCTTGCCTTTCAAGAGTTGCATTCTTTATAACCTGCAGCAGTGATTCTCAAACTTTAGCGTCATCAGAACCACCTGGAGGGCTTGTTAGTCTGCAGATCCCAGAGTTTCTGATTCTATAGGTCTGGAGTGGATCCCAATAACTTCCATTTCTAATAGGTTTCCAGGAGGTGTTGTTATGCAGGTCTTGGGATCACACTTTGAGAACCACTGCTCTAGCCTAGATCTCAAGATAGAGACTTCCACACACTTTCTGCTCTTACAAGTCACTCTGTGATCTGCAATGACATTACACAGCTTTACACTTGGCACTGAATTTACAATGGCCAGGTTGTTGAACAGGTGTCTTGTTTATGTAGGTGCTATTCTCCTGACTTAACATTCTTTAAAAGTAGAAAACACATGAGATTTCCTTAATCACCCACAATATTTAGAATAGTGCTGAACAGAATGTAAGGCTATATATGAGACTGTATGTCCCCTTCTTTACAAACACTGAGGCAATCTCAAGGAAGAGGGAATGGCCTATTTATTCTTAAATGCTCAATTTCAAACAGATAAATAAAATGGGAAAAAAAACTTTTGTGGGGAGGGCTATAGCATTTGTAGTTGGAAGAGTATGAAGGTTAGTTATGATAACATGAGAGTCAATAATCTTTACCTAGGAGTGTTCTCTTCATTCTCTTAATGATGTTTCATTGGGAGATGAAATGATGATTTCTGACTGGCCATTTTCCTTAACATAATCAAATGCAGTACACAACTAACCTGTGAAACTCAGTATTGTAACCAGAGCCCGATTACTTTCATGACCTGGAGAACTGGATACATGCACACCCCTTTGTGTGGCTGGTGGAAAATGGCATAGAGCATGCCTTTACCTCTAATTTATCATTTCACTATCTTATTAACTTCATTCTTGATAAAAATAAATAAATAATTGAGAAAGTGTCACATTAAACATTATTCCTCAACCCAATTTCTACAGCTAATGTCAAAGATGATTTATTCCACAACAAACCAGCTATTTTTAAGAAGGCGCTTTAACCAAAAGCAGACATATGAAACATGCATTGCATGGGTATTGCCTTTCATGCCATGGTCTTTGGTCCTTACCCACACAAAAATAAAAGGATGGGGAGTAATTTAGTTTGTGAGCATGGCAAGCCTCAAAATCAGGTGAAAGATGTGTAACCATTATGATACAATTTAATTTTGAGGAATATCCTTACTTTGCTATTAAACACTTTATTTTGACTTTGATCTTACTACGTGGTTTATTCTTCATATGTAAACAAATCTCTAGCGTGCCAGAGGTTATTCTGAAGCTATAAGGCTGGGAAGCATCTCCTGGCTGACCATATAAACAGACATGAAGCTCAGACAGCAAAAGGCATGGACAGGATCACACAAACTAGCCCTGGAATTTTAGTTCTGCCATGTAACTGACTTCACTTTCCAGTCAATTATTTAAGCTCTCTTAATCTGATCTTAATTTCGAAATGACATTAACATTCCCAATTTCATAGATCTTTTTTTTACTTAAAAAATTAGAGTCTTGCCCTGCCAGTGTTGCCCAATTGGTTGGACATTGTCCTGGGCACCAAGATATCACTGGCTCGATTCCCAGTCAGGGCACATGCCTGGTTGCAGGCTTGATCCCCAGTGCGGGGCGTGCAGGAGGTAGCTCTCTCATAGATGTTTCTCTCTCTCTTTCCCCCTCTCTCTAAAAATCAATAAAAACATATTTTAAAAGAATAAAAATTTTTGTGAAAGTGCCTTGCATAGATCTAAGCACAGAAGGGAAGGTCCATAAAAGCTACTCCACTGCCACCAAAAAGGTTGGGGTTTTCACAGTCTGTTACTTTTATGATTCGTTTTAGGATTAAAATGTTTTATATTTGTACTCCTGTGGCTTGGCAATATAATTTAGGCAATGTAAGTATTTTTAAAATAAGGTCGATATTTTAATCTAGCTAAAATGCATAAAAAACAGTAAAATCAATAATTTAATCATTTCCTATATTTGGAAAATATTATTTGGCTATGTTTTTCAACAATTTGGTGAAAGAAATTTTCATTAGTTATTAAATTATGGCTATATAATGATGTACAAATTACCTCATCTCTCCATTCTTTAGATTCCTCAACTGTAAAAGGGTAAAATTTTTTCACTTACAATTCATAATGATTTATGATATTAATGAGAAAATGTGTATAAAGTGCTGGGGAAAAAGCCAGGCATATAGTAAGTATCCAATAAATTATGTCCTTTATTATAATTTGTCCTTTTCTGTGTTTGCTTCTTTTCAAATCCAGTTTAAATGCCATGTTTCAGTATTTCAATTGCTCCCTAATTAAGTTCTTACCCCTTTACCTCACTGTTCATATACTTCACTTGCTTATGCAAACCCCAGGCCTGACCGAAATCAAACCGAAAGCCTCTTCAGACCCACGATTGGGCTTCCAAGTATAGACATGGGAGGGAAGAAATAGTACAATAGTCACACAGATTGTAACTTCCAACTTCAACCAGACTTCAATGCAGCTTCTATATTTATTTCCTTGATCTCCTCTCTGCCATAGTTTCCACACAAATATATAAAAGTTATCCAATCAACAAGAATTGCCTTTCTGTCCCATCTCTCAACAGGTGACAACTTCCACTTATTTTTTTTTTTAAAGAAAACAAGTCAAACATCTTGCCACCAAACCAATACACTTACCTGCATTTGCATTTTTTAAAAATATATTTTATTAATTTTTTACAGAGAGGAAGGGAGAGGGATAGATAGTTAGAAACATCGATGAGAGAGAAGCATCCTGCCTCCTGCACCACCCCCCCCCCCTGGGGATGTGCCCGCAACCAAGGTACACGCCCCTGACCAGAATCGAACCTGGGACCCCCCAGTCCCTAGGCCAACGCTCTATCCAGTGAGCCAAACCAGCTAGGGCTGCATTTGCATTTTTTACAGTGAAATCGTTGTCCCTCATACAATCTAAGATAATCTTCCAACTCTATTCAATATCCCATTCATTTCCCATTCCAAATGAGATGGAGCTCTAACCTAGATCTAACTACTTGCTGGCCTTCTACTCTTGGATGTGCCACAAGACTCTTAAATGAACACATTATACTTCTCACCTCTCCACCCCCTCAACAGAAGATGTAGCAAACACTTTCCAGTAAACAATTCCATTGTTTAAAGTAGTTTCTAACTTCACTATACATAAAAAAGGATACACTCTAAGAAGACTAGCAAGCCACTCAAACTTTTACATCCTGCCTACTATTGCAAGTCTAAATATACATGACATTTCAAACTGCAAAGAATTGGCAGACAATACCCAAACAAAACTACTGAAACAGAAAATATAAAATGAAAATCAAAACTTTCCAGTAAGCTTCCCTCACACAAAAATAAACACAAAGCAGAAGAAACTTGTAAAAAAGTGCTTCAGCCTAGATTAACAATATACAAGCATTTTCAGATGTTAAAAAATAATTATATAAAATAAGAAATTAATTCAAAAAGTGAATTGAAAAGACAAAATCATCTTGGATATATATGATTACTAGAAACCAAAGGGAAATAGATTTAATTTTAAATTTAAAAAGGCACTGAGGAGAGTCCCGGCTGGGTGGCTCAGTTGGTTGGAGCATCGTCCCATACACCAAAAAGGCTGTGGGTTTGATTCCAGGTTAGGCACATACCTAGGTTGAAGGTTGATCCCAGATCAGGGCAGGTACAGGAGGCAACTGATTGATGTTTCTCTCTCTTTCCCCCCACTTCCTCCCTCTCTAAAATCAATAAAAACATATCCTCAGGTAAGAATATTTTTTAAAAAGGGATTAAGGGGAAACTAAACATAGCCCATAAAAATAAAAATTTTAAAAAGATAAAAAGGATGAGAAAGTGAAAGAGACAGAAGACAGCCAAAGAAGTCTCAACACACCTATAAACCAAAACAATGTAAAAAAAAAATTCTATTTAAAACTAAAAGAGAGGACATTCCAGAATTACAAGAATACAAGAAACACTGAATCTACTTATTAAAAGTATTTTGGGATACCTGAAATTCTTAATTCTGATACATAAATTATGCTATTGGACCTTAAACATTAAGTTAAAAATTAAAAACTCTCTGGGTTTCCATACAAAAACACAAAGCCGCTTACAAAGGAAAGACAATTAGGCTGGCATCAGTAATGTACATGACAGTAGTGGAGCAACATTTCCAAGAAATTCAAGGAAAAAAGGTGAGATAATAGCTAGCTAAGTTGTCATTCAAGTAACAAGAATATAGAAGAATATGTTACAATATAAGAATTTAGAGAATACTGTATTTGCAAGCCCTATATAAGGAATACAGTCATAGAGAATTTTCATCAGACTTAAATTATGACTATTAAATATTGGTCAAGGGGCTGGTGATGAATCCTAAATATATTTAACTGCTGATCTGAAAGAAAGGTGAGCAAAGACTAGAAAAATAGTTTCTAAATATTATATGATCTGAAAAAGTAGAAGTGATATAATTAAACAAATAAGGAGAATGGAAAGGGGAGAGTAGAGTAAATTCATTAATTGTAACATAGATAACATGGTTATCATTTAAAGTTAACAAAACAAAACAAATATTAGATGCCTAAGTAAGGTAAAGGGGGACTAAGGGAATTCTGAAGTGTTTATAATCTACAAAAGGCATTAATATAAAGACCATTCGTAGTTAGTGCTGCTATATGGTATATTTGAAAGTTGTTAAAACAATAAATCCTAAAAGTTCTCATCCCAAGAAAAATATTCTTTTCTTTATCTTTTTCATATCTATATGATGGATGTTAACTAGCCTTATTGTGGTAATCATTTCATAATATATGTAAGTCAAATCATTATGCTGTATACCTTAAACTTACATAGTTTTGTATGTCAAATATCTCAAAAAAACTTAGCGGGGGGAGGAAGACAACTAGAAAAAAATACATATAAATCTTCCTAAATCCCAAAGAAAACAACAGACCAGATGGAGAAAGAAGCATAATAAATATAAGATAATGAATGTAGTAAGTATAACAAAATTCTAACATCAGTAGTATGACAAAGACCAAATCTATTAGCCTAGGAATAAAAATAGATTCAATTAATCTCCTAAAAGAAAAATATTTCAGATTGCTTTGAAAAAGCAGAGATCAACTTTATGCTGGGCATGAGAAACAACTAAAATAAAGAGATTCCAAGAGCTAATGCTAACACGATAGAAGGACAGGCAGAGGTCTAGTAAGCAAATAAAGATGATCAGAAAGGAGAAATGTAATCCTGTTATAATTCAATGCCAAATTCAAGCTAAAAATTAATAAAGGAGACAGAAAATGGAATTTTAAAGTGCTAAAGACACAATTAAAAATGAAGATGCAACAGTTATAAATATCTATGCAACAAATAACATAAAAAAACACACCTTCATGAAACAGAAGATGGCACTAAATAGGATACCATCATACCAATAGGACACCACCCTTCCCCAGACAGGTCATATGTACTCATCATACAACCCAGCTATTCTAGGTATCAACATCCCACCCCCAAATTAAAACATATCCAACTCAGATGTCTATAAGAATATTCATATCAACATTATTATTAACTATCAAATATAGAAAGCAAGTCAAATATTTATCAACTGATGAATGAAAATAATAAATGTCATATATCCAAATGACTAAATACTGCATGATTACATTCATTGAAATTATAAGAGTGGTATAAGTAGTGACAGAAAGCAGAGAAGTAGTTGCTTAGTGCCAAGGGGTAGGGTTAGTAATTAACTGCCAAGGAGAATAAGAGAATTCTTTGGGGTTACAAAAATTCTAAAACTTGAATTTGGTGGTAGTTACACAAAATGAATAAATTTTATTTATACATAAATTGCATTTATACATAAAAGCTATAAAATGACACTATTTACAATAGCATCAATAATATTATACACTTGGGAAAACTAACAAAATACATGCTACACCTTTATAAAGGAAACTATTAAAAATTTTAGAGACATTTAAATAGGACCTAGACAAATTAGAAATATTCCATGGATAAAATAAACACAAAAACATACATGGCTATTTTCCCTTTCTTAACCATGTGATCAAATTTGGTATTACCAATAATAGGACAGATATTATGTGCCACCTACTGGAATGTAATAGAAAGCATAAGTTATCACCTATATTGTATTGCCAAAATGTTTATCCTGAATGCAATCATAAAGAAACATTCAGACAATATTTTTAATATTGATACAATAAAAAAAGGGGGTCACCTTTAGATTGAAAGAGTAAAGAGTCATGTCATATGTGATAGGTAATTTTATGTGTCAACAAAATAAGCTTATGTATTAATATTATGTGACTAGGCAATAGTGCCCAGATATTTGGTCAAATACCAGTCTAGATAGTGCTCTGAAGGAGTTTTTAAAGATATGATTAATGTTTAAATCAGTAAACTTTGAGTAAAACAGATTACCCTTCATAATGTGGATGGGACTTATCCAATGGGCTGAAGGACTTCAGAGTAGGCAAATCCAGAGAGACAGAAAGTAGGTTAGAGGTTGCATAGGCCTGGAAATGGAGGAATAA
Organism: Myotis lucifugus; assembly: GCF_000147115.1. Taxonomy (NCBI): domain Eukaryota; kingdom Metazoa; phylum Chordata; class Mammalia; order Chiroptera; family Vespertilionidae; genus Myotis; species Myotis lucifugus. Next base: position 2,041,845 of record NW_005871128.1, read on the forward strand.
TAGCTTGGGTAAAAATAGGGAGTGACTGCTAATGGGTATATAAGGTTTCTTTTTGAGGTGATGAAAATGTTTCAAAATTAGACTCTAGTGGTGATTGCATAACTGAAAATATACTAAAAAACATTCAATTGTTCTGAAACCTGAAACTATTAGGAGACGGAGCTAAGAACTTAAGCCTCTAACCAACCAAACAAACCCATCAGAATGGCTTTTCAAAGATATCAACTTTTAATATCCTGAAGTTTTATTTCTAACAATAAGAATTCACTATAGAGTCAAAAGTAAATGTAGTATGATTTTTAAATTACAGTGAAATAACTTTTATCTCATTAATTTTATACCAGTGTCATAGGAGAAGTCTATTATTGGTACAGTTTTCTAATGTACATTCATAAATTACATAAGTTGTTTTATTCTTTGTGTAAATACCTTGTAACCAGGACTACCCATTAATCCATCCTTTCCATGTCTTCCTGGTTCTCCCTGAAAAATAAATACATTTATTTTAATATATTTTGCAACAATTTTTAAAGAAATATACTATCAGATAATTTTTATTCAAAGCAAAATATGCAAGAACTTTTTCTATCAAACTCACAGCACGTCCAGGAAGGCCAGGAAAACCAGCATTTCCCTTTTCACCTTTTGCACCCTGCATTAAAAAAAGAACACTTAAAAAACAATCCTTACAATACTCTCTTAAACTTCCAACTCAAACTTAAGTAGGAAAGTAAGTTAACCTCATAATGGGTTGACAGAATTCATGGAACTACTATTTGTTTTGGCTTTGCAGCTTATTGGTGGAGTATTATTTTATCAGGCCAGTGGACAAAACAGACATTGAAAATATTGATGGATGCAGAATTATTACAAGCATCAAAACACAGAAGCCACATCTTGGAAAAATTAGAAAGGCAATGAGTATTTTATTTTTATTTTTAAATATATTTTTATTGATTTCAGAGAGTAAGGGAGAGGAAGAGATAGATGAGAGAGAATCATTGATTGGCTGCCTTCTGCATGACCCACATTGGGGAATGAGCCTACAACCTGGGCATGTGCCCTGACCATGACTTCCTGGTTTATAGGTCAATTCTCAACCACTGAGCCACACCGGTAGGCAGCAATGAGTATTTTAAATATACAGAGAATATAATCTTCCTTCAATGTGGAGAAATAGGAAGGCCCATAAATCAATTGTCAATGGAGATGCAGCTACCCACTCCCAAGGAATCTCTCCCTATAATTATTTTAAAAGTTCTAAATGATCAATAAGACAATGTATTCTTATAGAATATCATGCAAAATAATCACCAGTTATTATTTCATTTTCTCATTGTTTTTAATAAGTCTCCTGAGAAATATGAATAAAACTGATTGCTATAATGGTGGGCTGGGACCAAATTCAAGTTTTCTATTTTCATTACATTGAAAGTTCAAAATGGATACTTTGTTTTGTGATCAATACTTCCCTTTTTGCCATAAAATCCAGGTGATCCTTTATCTCCTTTGGGGCCCATTTCACCCTAGAAGACAAAATACATATATTGTATTTTAGAGATATATGAATATTTTCCTCAGAGATTAAAGAAAAAGCAATACCAATCATAAACAAAAGAATTTAATATGCCAACCTCAAAATAAAATAGAAATAAAATATTTTAAACTATGCTTACAAAAGTTGTAGTCTCCAGGCTTTATAAAGAAAAACAAGGAAAAATAAGGACAGTTCATACTATAACAGGGCTTACAGTATAGGACTTATAGTTAAGAGAATTTCTATATAGTAAAGCTCATAAATTTTAAACATTTCAATATTTATGACTGGAAATTTTAAAGAATGTTGGAAAAGCCTTATGAACTATATTAATCTTAACTTAATCATTTACTTTAACATGATAAATAAATGCTTTATATATGAGCATTTATTTATAACACATTTGTGATATAAAGCTTGAAATCTGAAACAATATATGGCATTGCTGAATTTAAAAAGAATTTCTTCAACCTTTGATCCTGGCATTCCGTGAAGCCCAGGAAAACCAGGAAGTCCACGGTCACCCTGAAAATAAAACTGAAATTAATAAAAGAAAACACATTTCAGCCTAAAAAATAACAGCATATATTTTCAACATTATTCTTTCCAAAATCCATTGAAAATAAAATTGTGAACAGTTAAATGCATATCTACATTAAAGCCCTCTATTTTTGAAAGATTAATGTTCATTTATCCTGTAATCCAATCCCCACCTTCATTTCTCCCACCTGCATGCAATCTTCCTTATGTTCCCTTCTTAATTTCAAATGCAAAAAAGAAGCTGTAAAACTGTTATAGTAGGGAGCATTTGAGATCTTGTCCTCTTGCATATGTCGTCAGTTTGGCTCAAATAAACTTATAAAAATTTGCTACAGGTTTGGATGTTTCTTAAATAACAAATCTATTCACCTTTTACCATCCTATATAATAAAAGGCTAATGTGCAAATTGTCCCCTCAACCAGGAGTTTGACCCAGAGTTCAACTGGGAGTTCGACCAGGGGGCAGGGCCAGCCGGCCAACTGCCCATGGCCCCTCCCCTTGGCCAGCCCCACCCCTGTTCGGCCCCCCACCTCGATCAGGGCGGGCCAGCCAGAACCCCCCATGCACTAATTCGTGCAATGGGCCTCTATAAAATATATTTGTATCTGGGCACATAGCTGCCCAACTAAAGACTATATTTCCCAATCTCCTTTACAGTTAGCAACAGCCATGTGACTAAATTCTTGCTAATAGAATGTATATAGCACTATGATATGCAACTTCTACATCATTGATTAAAAGGAAATTATTGCTATAACTTTTCTTTCATTCTTCCCATCAGATTAGAATGCATATATGATAGTGACTAGTGCTATAGCCTTGACTATGTAGAAGAAAACATGCTAAGAGAGATTAGAACAAAAAGAGGAGAAAACATGAGCCCCTGAATGAATTCTTAGACAATGAATTACATAAAAAATATCTTTCTCATTTATGCCACTGCATTTTGAAGTTTGGGAAGGGATCTATTTTTTTTTTCAGTATAAACAGGAATATAATTTTTTAAAAATCTACATTTTATTTTATTTTTTTTAGAAAGCTAGGTGTTTATTTATTTATTTATTTATTTATTTATTTATTTTAGAGAGAAAAAGGGAAAGAGAGAGTTTACCCTTGACTAATTTTTCACCAGAGATTAAAAACAATCTGGAGTATGTCTGTGTGCGTGTATGTGTTTGTGTGTCAGAGAGAGAGAAGACCCAGTAAAAGCCCATATATTCTAGAGTTTGTCAACATAAGAAATATTTTTATGAGTTTATTTAAGCCAAGCTGACAACACACCAGGAATCAAGATCTCAAATGCTCCAGAAAATGATAGTTTTGCAGTTTCTTTTGTACATTTGGAATTAGGAGGTAAGCAAGGAACAAGTCAGTTAACAATACCATGTGTTCCAGTAAGGGTGGTCATGACACCCAGGGGTCTAAAAAAGAGACTACTCTGGCATTTCAAAGGTGTGTTAACCAGATGCACAAGAACAATGGACAGGACTTGCTTAAGGCAAAGATAAACCTTTTAACAGGGTTGGGGCTTGATTTCCACCATGATCTACACAGTTAGGCATTTGTGATCAGATCACCCTGTGAGGTTATTTTGGTCAGACTTATTATCAGACTAGAGGCTCGGTACATGAAATTCCTGCACTTGAGAGGGAGGGTTCCTCAGCCCGCCTTGTGCTCTCTCGCAGTCCAGCACTCCTTGGGGAATGCCCACCTGCTGGATTAGGGGGATCGGGCCTAAGCCAGCAGTCCGACATCCCTCTTGCAGTCCGGGACCCCTTGCTCTTTACAGCCTGCCAGCAGCGGAGGCGGGAGAGGCTCCCGCCACCATCGCTGCTCTTGCCAGCTGTGAGCCCAGCTTCTGGCTGAGCAGCACTCCCCTTGTGGGAGCGCACTGACCATCAGGGGCAGCTTCTGTGTTGAGCGTCTGACCCTTGGCGGTCAGTGTGCGTCATAGTGACCAGTTGTTCTGCCAGTCATTCAGCATGTTGGTCAATTTGCATATTAGGGCTTTATTATATAGGATTCCCTTTTTCATCCACAACCTTGTATCCCCAAAACCCAACAACTTAGCCAAGCAGAGGATAAAAGAAAAGGACAAAAGAATTTAAGGAGCCACCAAGAGACATAATAAAACTGGATGATTTTCTTTCTCTATCATGTAGACTCCTAATACAAGAACCAAAACTATCTTTTGAATATATTTTTTTTTCATTTTGTTTGAAGCAGGAGGGAATGGTAAAAGTTGTTAAAGAAAAAGCAGAACAGTAACACTTTCAACAATAAAGATTTTTTTAAGTTACTAGAGAGAGAAAAGAAATTGAAGAGAACAACTGAAGGTAACTCTTCAGAAGGCTGAAATGAGATAACTAGGCTAGATTAAGATCTAGTTGACAAAATGGAATTTAGCTGGGCATTAAATACTTGATAAAACTACAGAAGAAAGGGGCAAACCAGGACTTTCTATTAAGACTAAGCAAAGTCCCAGCTAAGACTTCCATTCTCTGCCTAGGAGTTATAAGAGACGTAACGTTCAAACTTGAATTTCCTGAAATGACAAACAAGGCTCAGATACAGCGAGGACTCCAGGAGCATATTCATCAACATTGGGACAAAAAAATATAAACTATGTACATAAAATATGTACCTTCATGTACATAAGCAAGATTTTTTAGTAAAATAAAAAGGCATGTCAGCCATATTAACATCCAGCAGTTAAGGGGACTGGGGAGAGAAAGGGGAGCAGAGAAACTTACTGAACAAAATGGTTGGGAATATTGAGATAGTATCTACAAAATATAAAACACAAGAAAGTGTGACCCAAACACATTATACTTAGCCAAGTTCTGGTCAAGGTTTAAAGGTAATTAGTAGCAAATGTGGTAAAGTTTATCCACAATGGGCATGTAATGTGAAAGACAAATAAATGTTCTTGTGTTGGCCACTGAGCCATTGGGTCATCTGTTACTGCAGTATAGCGTAGCCTAAATTAACTAAAAAAAAATTGGTATAGTAGAAAGAGGAGGCTGCCAAAACATCAATATTAAAAAATATATATGGCACTGTTTAAGGGGTTATGTAGTGAGCAGTGAAAAAGTTATTGGAGGTTGGAAAAATATTTATTCATGTAATGCTGTGGTGAATATTTTATTTAAAATTTTCTTATAATAACTTGCAAAGGCAAATGATGCATCAAATGAACTTATAGCTAGAGTAAAGAACTGAGAAAACAATGTTAGTATCATGAATTGACTGGTATTGCCTTAATTTAACAAGGTATTATAAGAGGTGAAAAGAATTGGCCAGTTTCCAAGTAGTAAGTAAAATAGACCACATCCAAAAGTACTGGGATTAGATGATGCAACTTTTTCTTCATTTCCAACAGATAAAGAAGTTCAATTAAAACTCAGCCTCTGTGAAGGATCAAATCAAGGGTATGAGTATAAGTAACATTCTTAAATTTTCTAAATCAATTAAGGTGGATCCACCAATAAGTCCTTTCAAGCTGGACATAATGGCTAGAAAAAGAAAAAAAAAGAAGCTAAGGATAGCTCTAGCTGGTTTAGCTCAGTGGATGGAGTGTTGGGCTGCGGACAGAAGGGTCCTAGGTTCGATTCCATTCATATGCCCATGTTGGAGGCTCAATCCCCAAGGTGGGGTGTGCAGGAGGCAGCCAGTCAATGATTCTCTCTCATCATTGATGTTTCTATCTCTCTCTCCCCTCTCTCTGCCTCTCTGAAATAAATATATGTATTTTTAAAAGAGAAGCTAAGGATGTAGGGAATGTCTGATAAATTCAAGTCACCTATTATTAATTTTTTTAAAAAATATATTTCTTGATTTCTTACAGAGAGGAAGGGAGAGAGATAGAGAGTTAGAAACATCGATGAGAAAGAAACATCGATCAGCTGCCTCCTGCACATCTCCTACTGGGGATATGCCCGCAACCAAGGTACATGCCCTTGACCGGAATCGAACCTGGGACCTTTCAGTCCGCAGGCCGACGCTCTTTCCACTGAGCCAAACCGGTTTGGGCTATTATTAATTATTAATAATTAATGTAGAGAGGACCATAACTAATATAGGATTGTATGTTTGTGTTGGTTCTTTTTGTTTGTTTATTTTTTAATCCTTACCTGAGGATATTTTTCCATTGATTTTTAGAGAGAGTAAAAGGGAGGGGGAGAGACAGAGAGAGAGAAACATTGATGTTAGAGAGACACGTCAATTGGTTGCCTCCCGCATGCACCCCAACAGGGTGAGAATTGAGCCTGCAACTGAGGCATATGCCCTTGACCAGAATTGAACCCAGGACCCTTCAATCCTCAAGCTGAAGCTCTATCCACTGAGCCAAACTGGCTAGGGCAAGACAGGACTGTAGATGCTGGTAATGGCTGGAATAAAAAATCAAAGGTATACAATTACAAATACATTTATGCCGTTGATAGAGTTATACTACCTAAAGAACCACAAACATGGACTAAAAGTGACTGACTGTTTGAAAGTTAAAAATTAAGTTGCATAGTCTAACCACTATTTTTAATGTTTTTATAGCCAGTTTTCACTGGCCCACAAATCTTGACAAAATATAGAAAGAAGGTAAAAACTAGAAGAAAAAAAATTATCTTTATTGATGATTATACATTTATTATGTCTAATATCCTACAAAAGTATAAATAAACATTAGTTAATTGTTGTTTAAAAATTAATAAAAGCAGTATTTTATATATAACAATAATCAATATGAAAATATATTTAAGTAAAAATCCAATTTTTAGTAGGGAAAAAAAGAGATAAAAATTCCTAGATATAAAACTTAGGTAATGTTGAGGACCAATACAAAAAAAAACTTCAATATTATTCCATTGAGATTCAAGATTAAATAAAAAGATAAATCATAATTTTGAACAGGAAAACTCAGTATTGAGATTACATCAATGCTTATAAAGTTTATTCATAAATTCAAAGGAATCCTAATTAAAATATGAATAAGAATTTCTTTAAAAATTGGAGAAAAGATACTGAGCTTTATCTGGAAAAATAAGCCTGCAAGAATAGCCAGGAAAATTTTAATTGTATGAGGAAGGACTGCCAATATTAAATTGCATTATGAAGTGACAATAATTAAAAACAACTTGGCAGTAGAGAAGATGAGTGAAACACAACGGAAAGCCCCAAACACCAGACCCCAATTAAAATGGAAATTCAATAATAATGGTTTTTCAAATAAATGGAGTTAAAAAGTGATATTCCATATATATTGTTGAGACAGCTGGCTAACCATTTAGAAAAAGAGAGGGGGAAAATATGAATGCTCATTAACTTTGCTGCAAATATAAAAAAGTTAAAGGTTAAAATATAAAATAATAAGATTCTAAATTAAAATCATGGGTAATTATGTTCAAAATTATGTAAAATCTTCCTATACAGAAACAAACAAGAGAAACAAAAAGAAAAATAACTATATGTATGCAAACATTTAAATTTTCTGTTGGGCTAAAATTTTTACAAACAAGTCAAAACACATAATATAAACCCGCAAAAATATTTTCACACAATTTGTGAAATGCATATAAAATCTATTTCTAAAAAGATGACCAGCCCAGTAGGGGGAAAAAAGGAATATGAATAAAAAGTGAGTTACAGAGAAATAACAAAATGTCCAAAAATCACATGACACAGTACTTTACTCACTAATAAATAAATGCAAATTAAATCAGTGCCATTTTTGATAGTGGTGAAATTAGAAACTTTAAGGTAACTCAGTGCTGGTAAGAGTGTGACAAAAGATATTTTCACATACTTGTTAGAGGAATACAAACTTTCTAAATAGTAAATAGGCAATTGTGGCAAAGTTTAAATAGGAATTTAACCTTATGGTCCTATAATCAATTCATGTCTGGGAAATTTCCCTATGAATATAATCAGAAACACTTAACTTAGAAATATACATAAAAGATGTTTATTACTGTCTTGCTGAAAACACACACACACACACACACACACACACACACACACATACATGCAGGATAATTAATAAAGAACCACAGAGCCCCTATGTTAGAGATTTCTTAAATTGGATAAAAACAGTCCCTATAGTGTGTAGCCGGGTTTAACTTTCTGTATACAGTTTCTTTCTTTAAGTCTTTTTGAAATTTCAACTTTCCTCTAAACTGGAAAATTTTATTCAACTCCCTTCTTTGGCACTTAACACTGACGATCTTAAAATACAGTTACATTGTATGTATTCTGTGCTTTATAATCCCAACCTTGTTAATGATTCACTCCTATGACGACCTTTTATCAATATCCAGATTCTCTCTACTCCCAAGTACAGAAAGGAACCACACTTTCCTGACTCTTGAAATTGGTGTTATTTACAAAATTTTTGCTATGGTTAATCAAAGATGAATGGGAGAGGTTTAAGAGCCACTGTTCGATTCTCCATGTACCTACTACTATACTTATAATCCAAATGGTGAAACTTCTATTACCCTGAGCCTCCATTTGAGGACAATGGGGGAACCCTCACTGCTGCTAATTAATATGTAGTTTGATGAATAATAACTTTTTTTTGTTTTAAGCCATAGACATTTGGGATTCATTTGTTATTGAAGCATAACCTATTCTATCTTAGCTGATGCCTTGCTTGTGACTAATGGTAATTACCTGAATATACAAAATATTTTTATTTTCTAAAATATGATAAACACTCGAGTCCTCCAAGAAACTTTTAATAAAACAAGTATTCTGAGGATTCACACTCTTGGTTCCATCCAAATTTACAAGAGATTAGAATCAAAGAGAATCCAAGATTTACAGTAAGATGGTTTCATTTCCATACCTTTCATGACATGAAGAGGCTGTCCATCTCATAAGTTGTTCTACAGCCATAGTTTCTAAAGTCAGGTCCAGATTATTTATTTCAGTAGTAAGAGAATATGAAAAGTAATATTTTTAAACCTCTTATTCTTTTATGGTTTCTTAGTGTGTTTATTTGTTTTTAAAGGACAATGCTTTACAGTAGCATAGGCATATAACTCATACATTTATCTGGGGCTCCATGCCCAAAAGTCTTTTACTGCAAAGAGTTTGCTACTTAAAGTTTGGTGATCTGTGGCCTAGAGTGAACTATCCCAGTTCCCTTAAGAGAGATGTAGACAATGAAACCTGTCTCATGGCACAATCTGCGCAACCTAAACTCACTCACCCAGCCCCCTCCTCCTACTGTCCACTAAGCAACAGCCAGACATTCAGGGATTCTTCTCAGAGTGCAGGCAACAGCATGAAAGTGGAGCAAACCACACTGCTACAAACTGCTCTGGCCAAAGCAGGAAAAAGTGATGAAAAGAAAGCCACATTGAGATCAAGACATTTTATCTCAACTCCTTGATCCTTGAATAATTTCAGACAAATGATTTAAGTTTTTAACTTCTCAGTTTTCTAGACTGTAAAATAGGAAAGACTTACTTCATAATTAATGTAAAAATAGGCATAGCATGACTTATTTTACTAAATGCATATGACTTTTGTTGAGGATTTCATGTGATAAAAAAATGACTAAAACTGATGCAAAATATGTCTAAAAATAAAACAGAAAAATGTACACACAACAGTAAAAGCCTCCAAAAGCACCCAATACATCAAAAGCTTTACACATTTTGGTTGTTTTTTTCTCCTCTCAGTTAAGAAGAAATGCTGTCTTACTCGGCTCACGCAATAATGACTTACTGGGAACTGTCCAAACCTACTCAAATGTTCCTCCAACACAAGGATGGGCATTTCCCTGGGGTTTGGTGATCACATTGGACTACTCAGGCCTAGAAATAAAAGTAGATTCCTGAGCTCCTACTACAGGGTCACTGCTATAGTTTATCAATGACCATAGAACAGAGTATGCCCAGAGTGAAGATGAGAAGTCAAGTTTAGAACCAAGAAAATATGAATAATGCTGTAAAAATTCAATAAAAGTTGTAAGTTTCCCAATGATGCCAGTAGAGGAAAGTTAAACAGGACAGAAAGAGGCATAGCAGCCAATAAAAGAGTCAGGACATGGAATTACTGGTTCTTCATAATAAACTGAGATGCTGAATCCATTTTAGAGCCTTAAAATCAAAGGATTGAAAGATCAGAAAAGTACCCAAAGAAGTACTGAACACCTGAGCACACCCAGGTCAACACCGTCTGTATAGGAGGGACTTCCACCCTGACTTCAGAGAATATTTAGGGAGGGCACAGCTAGTGCTGCTTTGGAAGAGCCTCTGAGGAAAGAATGTAGGAAGAAGGAAATGTGGTACCGCCTCTTCCATAAAGAGTAAAGAAAGTTTTTCAGAAAGTCTGGATTGTAACAACAATTCCATGGATTCTCCAGATTCAGATAAAGCAAAATATTGTATTAGAAAACGGAGCGTGTTCATTTAATAATATTTTCATTTAATAATATTTTTATTATTTAGTATATCAATTATAACATTAATTATATCAACACATTAATCATTACTATACTTATCACCAATATGCATTTTTATATATTTGCTACATAAGTTTATATTTCATCACCCTAACATTTAGAGAATGGAAAGTGGAAGAGATGATAAGAAATAAACTGTGAAAAAGTAACCAGTTAAAGTAAGAGAAAGCATAGGAACATGTGATATTCCAGAAGTCAAGAGAAGAAATCATTCCAAGAAGAAGAAAATAGTCAATTCATTCAAAGAAGAAGAAAATATTCAATATCTTGTTGTATATCTCAAATACTGCCGATAAGCAGAGATTATTGAAAAAGATTGACTAATGGATTTTAAAGATGGTAAACATTAGTGATCTAAATATGCAGCAGAAGATTGGGATAGAAATCCTACTGTTGTTTTAAGTGGAAAGGAAGTGAAAAAGTGCGAGTAAAGGCATGCTTACTCTGGAATGGGAATGAGAAATGAGGCAGTAAATGAAGGAGGCTGTGTGATTGGTTTGAGATGGCCATTTTGGGTTATTGGAATAATTTAACTAGAAAAGATAAAAATTAATGACACAGAAAAAGGGCTAGTTAATAACACAAAGTAATGGAGAAGGATGGGATCCTGAGCACAAGAGGAAGGTTGATATTATATATGGATAGTTCATTCATATTAATAAGAGGGAAGGCAGAATATAGGTACCTATACAGGTAAGAAAATAGATGCAAAGGAAAGAAGGTAAGGAAATTTCTGTCTGTTTCAGATGGGGCACCTCAACATTTAGATAAATGATAAAAATAAATCAAAGGTATTTCCAAAACATTTACATTATGTAATCATCACGATGGTGGCTCCAATAAGCAAATCATCATTATCACATCATAAATTTATAGCAGTAATTTTGACTAAGCCTCATTTAATCTTCAAATAAGAGTATCCTATATAATAAAAGCCCAGCAACCTAATGGCGGAATGACCAGAACAACCAGTCGACCAGTCACTATGACGCGCACTGACCACCAGGGGGCAGACAATGCAGGAGCTGCCCCCTGGTAGTCAATGCACTCCCACAGTGGGAGCGCCGCTCCCACAGCAGGCCGATCCCCACAGGCCACGCCCCCACCAGTGCATGAATCCTGTGCACTGGGCATCTGGTAAAATAATATCATAGTCCCCACTTTCTAGATTTTGATAATCAGGTTTAGAGAGGTTAAGAAGTATGATTGTGTGGTTAAGTAGCCTGAATTTAGAGCTCAACCTGTAATCTGTAACTGCTTTAAATCTCTCTTCCCTCTCCCCACCACACACACATACACACGCACACGCGCGCTCGCGCGCACACACACACACACACACACACACACACACACACACCACTGTTTGCGTTGTGATTTTTTCAAAAAACTACACAGGTAGATTATGGACAGATTACTCTCTCTTTTGGAGAAAGCAAAAAAAGTGGCAACTTTGCTAAACCAGTTCTATTTCTCCCTCCTATGTCACTAATGGCTTTGCTTTAATATTTTAAACTTTTTTTATTTTGCTTCAGAAACGCTGCAAGAAGTAAAACTACTAATGTACTAAGTTTAATGTATCATTCCCTAACAACCTTTTTATCTCGATCCTTTGTTACTGTTCTCTCAATGTCTATATTGGAGTGCTTTGATCATGACTGACTTTATAATAGAAATCATGATAGCACCACTTAATCTCCTGACTTTGGAAGCCCAGATAATGCACATAAGGGACTGATTTAAGCGGGAAATTCTCACTCATCACAGGTATTGATGCTGAGGACAATGAGAAAATGAGGTCTTGAAGGAACCATTTAAATGTTAAATGCTCTAACAAAGAAATTAAACAAAATGTATAATTTGTTCCATAATGATACCTTAGATATAATTAGTATACTGTATATCCTAAACCTAGAAAAACCAAGTCTGGATAGGTTAAAAAAGAATTTATTAATACTTCCTGTGTCTCCAGAATTGAATTTGCCATAAAAAGTTTCATACACTTTTCAAAAACCCATAAATAGATAGCAGTTAACCAATACAACCCAATATAAGTGTTAAAAAAATTTCTCCACACAATTTAAATATATTAGGTTTCCTTAAGGATGAGGAAGTGTTTTCAAGTACTTAAAGTATTTCTTGGATTCCAGGGAATAGCTTTAAAGCATGTTATAAAATGAGTTACCAATTGAAGACCACTTGGTGGATTAAGTGTTCCTTTTCATTTGTAAACTCAGAGGAAAAAATATCCTGCAAAATCTATATGCATTCAATTTGTCTGATATGTGAGGAACATGTTAAAGTAAATGAGAAAGTACATGTAATTTTAATTATCGTAAGTGAGAATTCCTGCTATGGGAGTTTTCAGAAGAAATCCACAAAATGGAAATTGTTCTGGAAAACTTTCCTAATGGAGAACAGTATTGTGTGGAACAATCTCCCCAAAGCCACTGTGTAACGCCTGGAAGAAGTATCCTGCCCTGAAACAAGTCAAGGCCCCTCAGGGGTATGATGTTAACAGTCCCATTTCTGAAAGTCAAGGAAATGTATATGGAGAGAGAGAACAACACAGGGAAAAGTCTGTAAGTAACTTACTAA
>NW_005871128.1:2055469-2058641 GCF_000147115.1 Myotis lucifugus
TATATTTGGTCTCTAAACCCAGGTAAAAGGAAAAATAAATAAATTTATTCATTCATCCATTCATAGAAGCATTCATTCATACATGCATACATTTATGCATCCCCCCAATGCCTAAATCAGGCTATTTGTAAGAATGTCAAAGAAACAGCAATGATCCTGTACTGAAGGTCTTCTCAGAACAGGTATCCACCTGACCTTGCCAGAGGAATTCTCCATTCACCTGGAGAAGCACCAGCTGTCTCTCAGGATATAGAAAGACCTGAGAAATATGAGACATCTCCCATTCCTGTAAGCCTGGCCTGCCCCCTGTCATCTTTTAAGATGCACCTCTGTAATTTAAAATAGGCAGAGAGCCCTAGCTGGTTTAGCTCAGTGGATAGAGCATCAGCCTGTGGATTGAAGGGTCCTGGGTTCGATACCAGTCAAGGGCACATGCCCGGGTTGTGGGCTCCATCCCCAGTGGGGGAGTAGGGTGCAGGAGGCAGCCGATAAATAATTCTCTCTCATCATTGATGTTTTTTATCTCTCTTTCCCTTTCCCTTCCTCTCTGAAATCAATAAAAATATATCTTAAAAAAGTAAAAAACAAAAGGGGCAGAGATTGCTAAGTGGCTAAAAATATCCACAGAGGCCCAAGGCCACTCAGTAGACAAGAGAATTTCATACTACTTCTCAGGAATTTTATCAATTACTGCTGCTGCTCTACCTCCTGTAACTCTCCCCCTAATATAACACTGCCCTGATCTATTCCATCTTCTCTGTTTCTTTTGTAGTCACTAACCCTCCTGTTTCCCCTGGTGACCACTCTAACCCATGTCTGCCCATGTCACGCCAGCCCACCCCATGCCACATCTCAACTGAACCAAGCTGCTCGATGAATAAAGCACAACAACAAAATAACAACCATTTATTTAAGAAAAAACATGTACCAGGAACCATACTAAGTATTCTTTATACCTTATCTCATTTAAGTCTTCACAAAAGCCTATAAAGAAATCTCCATTGTGTCAATGAAGAAAGTAAGAGTCAAAGACATTATTAAGTAACGTGCCCAAGATCAAACAGCTTGAAAGTGGCAGATCCATCAGGAGATCTGTTAGAGATCCATCCAATAAGAACAACCATAAAAACATAAAATAGATATAGTTTGCATCAGGGTTTCTCACATGTGGATGCTGTGCACATTGTTTTAAAAAGATGATAATTTTGCAAAGATGGTAGTTAGAAAATTAATGCAGGTTTTTACCAGGAGCAAACCAAGAACTTAGAAATAAAATTGTGCTTTAGGAATTAAGCTAACAAATCAACATGGGGATATGAGCAAATACAATAGGCATCTTGGATGTGGACCAGCTACCAGAGCCAGTAGGCCTTGACTGGATCCATGGGGAGGTACTAACTTATTGAATATATTTAAAGAACACGTACTTCAAGGAAAGTCATCAGTTCAAATCTTGTCTGTACCCACTAAAGCTTGAGAAGTTCAGTAAAGCTAAGCCAATAGGCCACCTGCCAGACAGGTATCTATTATGGAGATGGACATGTGGATATTGAACTATCTGTGGCTAACAGGGGACACATTACATTCATATAATTTTCTCTCACCTCCCAGAGCTTAACCACAGAAGAGAATATGGAACCAGGATAATGCCAATAACTGTTCCATTTGATAGTGGTCATCAAGTAAAAACCACTTTCATCTAGTATTTTAAATATAGTTTATGGATTTCAGAGAGGAAGAGAGAGAGAGAAACATCAATGATGAGAGAGAATCATTGATCAGCTGCCTCCTGCATGGCCCCTACTGGGGATCGAACCTGCAACCTGGGCATGTGGCCTGACCAAGAATCAAACTGTGACATCCTGGTTCGTAGGTCAATGCTAAACCTCTTAGCCAAACCAGCCAGGCAATAATAAAAGCCAATGGCCACTGACAAATTTCTGAAGCCACAAATCTTGGAATTCACCAAGGGGAACACTATTGAATGGGAGTCATCATAGGTAACAACATCCTTATCTTCTCTGAGTGACTAAAACAACTGGACACATTTGTGTGCGGATGTGTTTACCTTTTCACCATCTCTCCCTGGTTCTCCTTTGTAACCTGGTAGTCCTCGTGCTCCCTAAATTAACCACAAAATAAAAGTCTGTCAGTTATGGTTTTCTGGCTCACTAGAAATAGTATTTCTAAAATATGCATAAACAGGTCACATACTTGTATTCCTGGGGATCCTGGAACACCTGGTGATCCTGAGATTCCCTGATATCCCTAAAGAAAAGTGAAGAATAAATAATTAACATTCCAGTACATTCCCAAAGAGCAGCCCTCCATTTCAGGATTCACGCCTGTCTCAAGTTTCTCACACCTAAGACTTCACTTAGTTAAGAAATCAAAATAATAAAGTGTCAAATGCTTAATAAGGAATTCATAACGTTCAGCTTTTAGGAAAAAAAAGGTCTTAAATATCTCAAGATTAAGAAAAATACTCAGAAATGCTTCAATTAAAAGGAAGACTTTGGAATCAGAATATAAAGCCAATGTTCACAGCCTCTAAAGAAATGTACTGCACATTAGAAACATAGTCAACACATTCAGGAGAAAACACCTAGAATTAGAGGATTAAACAAATGTAATACATTTTTAAACTTCCTGAATTAATGACCATCCGAGCAAATCCCTAGAATAAATTAAACCTTGGTGAATGTTATCCTTCAGAATAAGTCTAAAACAGCCTTTGGAATGCTCATTTTAGAAAGCTGCTATGTTAACCTCAAGAATATGGCTGTAACATGTGTCCCCCACCTCCCAAGGCTGAGCTGTCTGCTGAGGCCATGGTCCACTTTCATCTCCACTTCTTACATATCCCTCCAGAAACTGGACCCTTGGTAAAACAGCGCATCTTTTTTAGACAGGGGGAAACTCTTCATTCTTCACTTAGTACATGGGGATTAAACTCCCAAACAAACTTACAGGTCCTTAACATTTATCTATCAGGGGTGGGCAAACTTTTTGACTCGAGGGCCACAATGGGTTCTTAAACTGGACCGGAGGGCCGGAAACAAAAGCATGGATGGAGTGTTTGTGTGAACTAATATAAATTCAAAGTAAACATCATTACATAAAGGGTACGGTCTTTTTTTTTCAGTTTTATCATTTCAAATGGGCCGGATCC
>NW_005871128.1:2059696-2101956 GCF_000147115.1 Myotis lucifugus
GAACTAGGTTACTTATAAATGCTACCACCGAGGATATCCTTCAGATTCTTCAGAATGCTTCATGCACTCTCTGGATAGTCTGACATAACTTGCAATAAGCTGTTGCAATTGAGAGAAATAATAATAGCAATGATTTATATACAACTTTCATGTTCCAAACTAATAAATTCACTTGATCTTCACAACCACCCTTTAATGTAGCCTTATCTCCATTTTAAAATGAGGACACCAAAGCACAGCAGGTTAAGTGAGTGCCCAGAGGAAAGACATATTCATAAAATTCTCTAAAAGAAAGTTACCATGGAGATTAGCTATTTATCAAAATGATTGGTCATCTGCAAAGTTCACATTTACTGAATTATTTTTTTCTTTCACATTTTCTCAAAAGTTAAGCCAAATGTCTTATCTGCTTTATTACTTTTTTCAGAAAGTTAATCTTTTGGAGAAGATCAAAAACTGCCATGCTATCTCTTCTCTTCGAAGAAGTTAATGCATTTTTATAGAGAGACCACATGACATTTCAGTGGATTAAAGTAACATGAAGATGACCCTGAATGTGTTTCCAGCTCACCTCTGACTCATAATGTGACCTCAGGCAGAGAAATCAAATCCCCAGATCCAGAGACAACACAATGAAGTGGAAAGACAATGAATTTTGAAACTGGAAAAGACCTTGAGCTGAATGTTTGCTCCTCCCTTTCCATGGGATTTTGTCAAAGTCACTTTGCCCAGTTAAACCTGTTTTTTTTTTTACCATAAATCAAAATACTAATGCCCACTTTACTTTGGAAAAGAAACATAGTGTCATAGGTGAAAATGTCTGGCAGATGTTAGGATCTCAATAAATATTTCTTTCTTTTCTTAGAATCAGTGACTATTGTATAATCCTATGAGACACCATGGAGAATGTTATTCTGTAGCTTTAATAGCCACCATTAATGCATGGGGAACGGCAGTCATCATCATGATTTAACCATTTTGCAACATTCGTACATATCTAATCTTGAACATGTGAACAAGGCCTCAGTGTATTTTACAATGGCTCTGTTAGTTTTGATTTTGGAAGAACTGTAATAAAGGAATAGTAACTGCTTCCCAAAATACGAGAACCAAGCTACTGTTGTTCATTTTTTCTTAACTTACAATGAGACAAGGTCTTAAAAACTTAAATTGTATAAAGAAATTCAAAGATTATTTTAGAAGCTACAGGAAGCATGCTTGGTAATAAAATAAAAAACAAAACCACATTCAAGGTGGGGGAATCCCAGGGCAAAACACCAGAAAAAATTAGATTAAATTCAGAAAAAAAAGTTTGGACTAAAAACCAGGAAAATAAAGGTTAACAGGGAGGAATATCATAACAGAGAACAATTTCCAAGATGAGCAAGAAATAAAACGTTGAGTCATAGCAGGGCACACTAAAACAAACAAACAAAAAATGCCCTGAAACAGGAAAAATTATAAGCTTTTCATATAGTTTACTGAGTTTTTATTTTTCCAAATACACAAGTTTCTGTGTTGTACACTGCAACTTTCACATGATCTTTGACTGCTTAATACTTGCCAACATTAATTTTACCATTTTGCAATTATTAGTAGATCCAAATATCCACACTACCCCATCTGCAAGATTTCTGACAGTATTTAAGTTTTTCCCATGTTCAGAAAAAGTTTCTTTGTAGATGAGTCATTTTATAGGAAAAAAATATTCTCACTGCCAAATTGTAGGGTTGAAGTATACAAAGTCAATTTACTTTTCTTCCATGATTCATAGTTACCATGCTCCAGGAAAGATATATAGCTTTGAAATGGAAATTGGTAATAAAATCATCAAATGTGCTAGAGTCAAATGTCTAGTGAGCCCAATTCTAATCATACTACAAAATATTCTGCCAATATAAATATACAGTTTTTTAAGTAGTAAGAAGGTTTCCTTTAAATACTCTAAACTTTAAAATGAGAATAAAATCCAAAGAAATTATTTGGAATATCACTCTTATTTTTAAAATGTATGAATGTAATTTAAAGTTTATTCTATTTCATAATTTTCCTCAAAGTTTTCCAAAATTCCAACATATATACCCTTAGGTACACAACCAGGGTAACTAGGTAACCAAAATCAAGTGGTCCACTGTGGAATCTTCTAATCATTGGTGGACTTTATAGCTCTATACAACTAAATTCAAAGAATATTCATGAATCTCTGTCTTTTCATATATATAAATTAGAGGCCCAGTGCACGAAATTTGTGCACGGGGGGGGGGGGGGTCTCTCAGCCCGACCTACACCCTCTCCAATTCGGGAGCCCTCAGGGGATGTGCTACTGACAGCTTGGGCCCACTCCCCGTGGTTCTCTGCTCTCTGCGGGGCCTGCCTGCTCCACACCACCAGGATGGGCAAGCAGGCCCTGCTGGGTGCTGCCTGCGGGCCCCGCTTGCCTGCTTGCAGGTTGCCATGGTGACTGCCCAGCAGGCTCTGCTGGGTGCTGCCTGCAGCCCCGATTGCCTGCTCTGCGGTCTCCATGGCGACCGCCCAGCAGGCCCTGCTGTGTGCTGCCTGAGGGCCCCGATTGCCTGCTCCCCAGTTCACGGCAACTGCCCAGCAGGCCCTGCTGGGTGCTGCCTGCGGGCCCCAATTGCCTGCTCACGGTAGCCACTGCCACTGCCCAGCAAGCCCTGCTGGGTGCTGCCTACGACCCCACTTGCCTGCTGGGCTCACATTGCCGGGGTGACGCCACCAGCATCCTGCCCAGCCTCTTTGGGCACCACCATCTTTGTTGTGGAGTGATGGTTAATTTGCATATTACTCTTTTATTAGATAAGATACAGAAACTAGTTTGCCATCTAACCCAACTAATTATCAAATAGTTGAACTATTTAATTCTCATTACTTGACTAATAGGTCACATGAATGTATATAAAATTACACCTGAGCTAAGTTCTAAGAAAGAACTGTGATGCTATGGGAGATGAAGGGTAGACAGTTAAACCCTAGTCAGTTTGGCTCAGTGGATAGAGCATTGGCCCGAAGAATGAAGGGTCCTGGGCTCAATTCTGATCAAGGGCATGTACTGCAGTTGCAGACTAGATCCCTGCATGTGGGAGGCAACCAATTGATGTGTCTCTCTCACATCAATGTTTCTCTCTGTTTCTCCCCCTCCTTTCCATTGTCTCAGAGAATCAGTGGAAAAATATCCTTGGGTGAGGATTAACAACAACAACAACAACAAAGTAGACAGTCAAGGGAAGCTTTCTGAAGACCTGAGCTCAAAGGAACACTAAGGAAAGCACAACACATAAGAGGAAGCCCTTCAATGTGCTAGGTGGCATGGTAGGATGAGCCATATTCCTGGAGATGAAAGAAGAGATGGATGTATGCATATTGCACACAAGACTAGAATGATAGAATGGAGGTTATGTACACAGCTTGTGGGCCTTATGAAGGACTTTAATCTTAATCCAAGCCACTAAATCAGGGGTCACACAATCAGACTTGAGCTGTAAAAAGCTCACTTTCTACACTGTGGAGGACATATTGAAGGAAGCAAGAAAAAGTAGGAAGATCATATGGGAGCCCCCTCAAGGGAAGAGATAATGGTAGGGAGAATCTGAATCCATTCAAGGTGTATTTAGTCTAACCTGATGATGGGTTACAGAAGGTGAGGAATTTGGAAATGTGGAATGATCAGAAATCAGGCTTGTGCAGTGGATGGCTGATTAATATCACTGATTGAGTGAAGGACTCTGGGGGAAAATATAGTTTAACTGATTGCAAAATAGGAAGTAATACAAAATTTTAAAAATATTTTTATGGTCTAAGACAAATGATTTATATTTGACAATGAGAAGCTCTATGCTTCTGTGAGAGAAGAACAGAATTGCTACTTTAAATTAAAGCAAACTACACTTACTATAAATGAAATTTAATCTAAGTCTAATCCTCCTTCCCTTAGATCAGCGGTTCTCAACTGTGGGTCACGACCCCTTTAGGGGTCGAACAACCCTTTCACAGGGGTTGCCTAAGACCATCGGAAAACACATATATAATTACATATTGTTTTTGTGATTAATCACTATGCTTTAATGATGTTCAATTTGTAACAATGAAATTGGGGGTCACCACAACATGAGGAACTCTATTAAAGGGTCACGGCATTAGGAAGGTTGAGAACCACTGCCTTAGATAAAGGTGGATGGGTGATAAATACAAAGCAACATCAGTCACTTTTCATTAATAATTAGCTTTGAGCTAAGCTTATGAAAGAATAACACTGTCTACCTTTGGCAAATAATCTCTGCAGATATAGTTCAGTTCTTAGATTCACAGAATTTAATTAAATTTTGGTAAATTAACTTGTTCCCCAAGGAAGTTTACACTTAAAGTTATACCAAGCTTATTTCAAAAGAAGAATGCATACTGAGCTTATTTCAAAAGAAAAATACACAATTTTTAAATATAACAGATATCATTTTCCATAATTCTTACTTCTCAACCTAAATTTCTAATAATTATGCTTTATATTCAAAAGGAGGTGACTAATAAATAACCCCACTTCCTCTCTTGCTGCTCTGCAATAATTTTGCCATAGTACTTACCATCATCTGATATTATTTACTTATATTTAAGTTATTATTGTGAATGGATTATCTTTCTCTCCCCAGTGGACTGTGAGCTTCAATAAAGCAGGAGTTTTGTCTATTTTGTTTGCTGCTACATTTCCCTAGCCTAGAAGAGTGCCAGGAACACAGTGAAATACCCAACAAATATTATGTATATGACCAGATGAATGAAAGAATAAAAAAAATAAAGCTAAACAGACATAGAAATAATGGTGAGCAAAAGTAGGTTTACAGTAGTAATACAAATAAATAATACAATAATTGACAAATAACAATGCAAGAATAAATTTTGTGTTTCATGTACTCATGACTATAAAGCTACTTTTGCCCACTCCTGTACTTATTGAGTCTAGCTGGTCACTAATACTGAGGGCTCTAAAAATAATCATAGAAACAACCCTGCATTCCTAGAGATTACAATCAAAAGAAGACATACTATACACATGAATTTATCTTTAAAATTATAAATACCGGATGTGGAATCAAACAATTCCTTGAATAATTTAATTAAATACACAAATAACATTATTACATATATGATGTCTATGGATACATCATTATTATCTATACTAACTATAACATATAAAGTATAAGTAATCTATTTAAGAAGCATATGCGATAAATTTGGAAAGATCCATATATGAGATTTATATAAGGGGAGTGCTGGAGAACAATGACTTAGCTAGTCAACTCAGCTTTGTCTAGGAAAGCTTTATGAAAGAAGTAAATAACATTTTATTACAGAAAAGGAAGATAAACTGCCCAAGTGTAGAATAGTTCATTCGAGGCAAATGGCCCATCTTTTAGTTTATGAGCGTGACTCTCATGGGGGTGAGTGTGTGTGTTTTATACGAGTGGGCGACACTGAGACAATAAACACTTTTGCTAAGGAACCCAAATTGAGGTGAAGTGAGAGTCCAGGTAGTAACTGCTCTTTCTAGAAGGATGTTTTTATACACTTCATAATTAAACTTCCTCTTGTAATTCCCCTTTCCAAGCCAAATAATAGCCATGTCTTTGGCTTTTGTCCTAATGTATTCCAGTTCCCAGGTCTTTAATCTTCATGGCTCTCAGCCCTAAACTTCCCACAACTCTTAAACTGTGGAGTCTACAATTGGCACTTTTTCAATTAAGAGCCTGGAAATAGAAAAGCATAAAAATCTTGTCTCATGGGTTCTATTGTTCTACTACTAATTATTCACCCCCTGTCGAGCATACTCTGCAAGCCTCAGTACTAGTCTCCTCTGCCCCCTTTCCTCTGATTCTCTACCATCATTCTTGAGTATTTTAAAACATTATCTCTTGTTTGGATTACACCTGAAGTTCAGTAAATCCTCCCCCATAGCTGTTTTCTGAGTTCTATTATCTACCAGTTATTCTCTTCTGAATGAAATCCAGACCCTACACATCCCTAACATGTAGTATCCTGAACCAAATCCAAAAGCAGGACTGCCATCTTTCTTAATATAGACATTATATGTTTACTAATGATGCCAAAAGTTACATCATACTTTTAGGCATCCCCATCACATATGTTGCTTCCTTTTCACCAAGGTTAAATTTAAATAACATCTCCCAGACAAATAAGAGCCATATGTTTACTCCAGTTGAATTTCACTATGCTAAAATAGTCATCCTTCAAGTTTGTCAAAATTTTTTGGACCTTCCTGTCACCTCAAACACCAAAGCAAATCCCAAAAATAAAATCAAGAATTTAATATTCTTAAAAACCATAAAAAAGGAAAATGAATATTAAGTATCTTGAGCCCACTAAAACAAAAACACTGGAAGAAACTACAAGAGAAAAATATTTGTGGGAAAATATTACATTTATTAAAAGTAAAAACAAGATTATAAACCAAAGAAATATTTACAATTAGATAGATAGATAAAAAGAATGAATTCTCTTCATGCATAAGAAGTTCTTCTTAATTGATATATAAAATACTATAAAAATGAGTTTTTAAAAAAATGAAAAACACTTCACAAAAAACACTTCACACTTCATCAAATGTCAGACTTCAATATTCAACTACCACTGAAAATTTCTACTTGACCATCTAACATAAAAAATTAATATATCCAAACCAAATTCCTGATTTCTCTTGCCCAGTTTTCTCTATCCCATCCTTCTACATCTCATTGGAGTTTCCTTTGACTTCTCCAAAATTTACATCCAATATATCAGCAAATCCTGTCAGCTCTAAATTCAAAATATCCCCAGACTGTGAGTAGTAGTTCTTCACCTCACTACTACCATTTGGCACCCATCATCTCACTCCTGGGTTGATGAGCCTCCTGACTGATCTCGTTGCTTTTGCCCTGATCACCCTAAAATTTATTCTCAACTCAAAAGTCAGAGTAATTCCTTTTGAAATAAGTTTTATCACATTGATCCTTGACTCAGGACCCTACAATGGCTCTTGAGTTCACCCCAACTGAAAGCCAACGTCATCACAATGGCCCAAAGAACTGAACTCCATTTCTTCTCCTTTCTTCCTCCTACTTATACAGCTTCATCCCCTACTGGCCCCGTCCCTACCCCTATTTTTTTATTCACGGTTTGATAAAGTCATGTAACTCTGAAATTCCCCATCTGTGCTGACTACCACTTCTGTAAGGTTTAACCCTCCATAGTAAGCTGGCCAGCTTTGGAATCCATAGACCACTCAGAGGCACACTGAGGAAGGCGGGGATAAGGGGTGGGGAGCACTGCATCTCTAAATGTGACCTACTCTTAGGTCTATTGGTCCTGAGTCACTTCTTAAGGCCAGTGATAAGAACAATCATCGCCAGAATTCTGTAGCTTTGTCTAGCTTACCTTTCTTAGCAAATATGGTGGCCCACATGGAATCTTAGAAAATCAGAATGAAAAGAACCTGGATGCCTCTGTGTCATGTTCCCATTTTCCAGATTAAGGAATAGGAGACCCTTAGTAACAAAGCCATGTTTAAAAGCAAAGCAGAGGGCAAAACAGCCACAGGTCTCTCCACCTGCCAGCTACAGCTTTGGTTTCAGTAAAGCACTTTACGTCCTAAAAAGTAGTTAATAATGATGGAAAACAGACAGAAGAGAGCACTGTAAAAATATAAACTTCTACAGACTCCTAAAATAGTCCTGTTATATGTTTCCACATATGGCCTCCTTTTTAAAAAATCAGCGTTGTGTCTTTTTTTTTTTTAATCCTCACCCGAGGATATTTTTCCATTGATCTTTAAGAGAGAGTGGAAGAGAGAGGGAAAGACAGAGAGAAACATCGATAAGAGAGAAACACATGGATTGTTCGTCTCCTGCACGGCCCCAACCAGGGCCCAGGCTGGGGAGAAGCCTACAACCAAGGTACATGTCCTTGACCGGAATCAAACCTGGGACCCTTTGGTCTGCAGGCTGCTGCTCTATTCAGTGAGAGAAACTGGCTAGGGCCAGTGTTGTGTCTTTAATAGTTGTTCTACTCTGATTACCTAGCAGGACAGATAAATATTTTCTTGCCTCCCTTTTTATAATGATAAAAGAGTAAAATATGTTCAGGCACTGTGCTGATATAAGTTATTTAACTAATAGAGAAATGAGAAATGAGTGGAAGGATTTGAAAATAGCTCTTTAATTTTTGTGGAAGGCATTTTCCTTATGAAAATTAGTATTTCTCCAGAGTGGAATAATTTACTATTTAAAGCTTTGGTTGACTTGGCCTGGTTATAATGAGAAAGAGAGTCAAATTGCTTATTGAGGGGGGTTGCACAGAACTAAATCCAAACAAAGCAGAATTCCCTTCGAATTGTTCCATCCAAGTTTCCTTGGTCCAGATGGCTTCCATCGCCAGCCAGAGGCTCCACCCACACCTTCCCACTCCCGCTGCGCTGGCCCTGGACACACGCTAATGACCCTCAGCTGTTCTGGCTCCCAGGCTCACTTTCTCTTCCTGCCTGGCCACCCAATCTCCTATCTCCTGCAGAGAGAAGAAACTGAGGGACAGGGGATATTTAAGACAAAAGTCATGCCTCTGGGTAAACAGAATTTGGGTTAGTGTATCCGTTTTCTCTTGCTGCTATACCAAATTACCCCCAACACAGTGGCTTAAAACAATGCAGACTTCCAGTTCTGCAGATCAGAGGTCCAAAAACGGTTCTTAGGAAGCTAAACTCATAGTGTCAGGGGCTGCATTCCTTCCAGAGGTTCTAGGGAGAACCTGTTCCTTCCCTTTTCCAATTTCCAGAGCTGCCTTACTTGGATCTCTGCTTCCATCAGCACTTTTCCTTACCTGATTCTGATACCCCTGCCTCCCACTTATAAGGGACCTTGTGATTACACTTGGCCACTCAGATAAACCAGGATAATTCCTGCATCTTTAGATGCGTAATTTAATCATGCAGGCAAAGTCCTTTTTGCCATGCAAGGTACCATATTAGCAGGTCTTTAAGATCAGAATGTTACCATTATTCTGTCTACCACTGTTGGTTAGTTCTTTCTTTAGCATCAGATATCATCTAACCACATCTAACGTCTAATATTTCCTAACATCTAATACCAAATACTACATAGCTACATCTATATCTATAATAATAAAAATGTAATATGCTAATTAGACTGGATGTCATTCCAGACATCCTTCCAGACGAAGCCAGGGCTGGAGGGAAGCCTGGGTCCCGGGTGTCAGAGGGAAGCCAGTGCCGGCAGCCGGGGTAAGGAAGGCCTACTCTTGTATGAATTTCATGCATCGGGCCTCTAGTCTATACATAAAATCACATACACATACATGAAAACATGTACATGTACTGAAGGTAATGAGACAATATGTCTATGATAGCTTAAATAAGACTCAGAGCAATATCCATGATTATTGTATCAGGCTAATTGCAACAAATTTCCAGCGCTTTCATTCATTGTAAGATATTGATAAAGAAAAAAATAAATGAAGCAAACTAGAACTGATAGCCTGTGAAGGGCCTGCTAAGCACTCATCTTCAAATACTGCCCAGGACTTTTCACCACTGAGAAATATAAAAGCCTAAATAAGTTAGCAGTGTTGGGTTGTTGTGAGATGCCAGCAGATGACACCTCAGCCTGTGAAGCATGCAGCTGCCAGGAACAGAAAGTGTACATCCCAGGGAAGGGGCCTCTAGGCAAAGGAAGGCTCATATTTATAAAACTCATCTCATCCATTGTGATTATATCAGAACATACACAAGACCTCAGGCAGTATCTTTGGTGGGATTAGGAGGTGCAGTGAGAGAATGCAACAAATTCATGTGACTCTAAGTTAAAGTGAGAAAGGGATGAATTGTAAGAGACACTGCAAGGCTAATGCTGGAGATGAGAGGAGTTAAGGATAAAGGTAAAAGCGACATGTTGGGTTTGGAATCTACTCATTTCATTCTATCAAAATAGAAGCAGTCTGATGAATGTCACCCTATTTTCTGAACTACACCACCTCACTATTTCTGTACTTATTGGCTTGGTTCTCTAGCCAATATGAAGGTTTAACTACTCATGTTTTTATCCAGGATGAACTGGAACCAATGCTTTCCAACCTATCGAAAGAATTTTCTTTCTGCAAAGATCTCAAATATCCCAAATCATCATTTTTTTTCCTTCTGCTTCATCATGAAGCATGCTATAATATCTCCCATCTTTTTAAAAACCTTACTTTGGCCCTAGCTGGTTGCTTAGTGGTTAGAGCATCAGCCCACAGAACAAAGGGTTTTGGGTTCAAGTCCCAGTCAAGGGTACATACCTTGGTTGCAGGCTGGAACGCCAGCAGGGGTGGGGCCATGTGTGGGAGGCAATCAATCAATGTGTCTCTCTCATCTCTCTCTCTCTCTCTCTCTCTCTCTCTCTCTCTCTCTCTCTCTCTCTTTCTCTCTCTCTCTCTCCTCCCCACTTCCCCGCCCTCCTCATCCCTCCCTTGTGCTTTTTCTAAAAATCAATGAAAAATATTCTTGAGTGAGAAGGATTAAAAAGAAAACCACACAAACCTTCCTTTTATCCCACAGACTCCCCATGCTATTACTCCATTTCTCTGTTCCTCGTTATAGCCTTCAGAAGAAGCATCTAGTCACTGTCACCATTTTATTTCCTATTCTCTCTTGAACCCATTTCAATCTAGCTTTTGTTCTCCTCCTCCCTGAAACTCCATTTATCAAGGTCCTTAATTACCTCCACACAGCAAATCCATCTGGGCATAGAACTCATTTTTCTCAATCTCTTGATAACAATGACACAACTGATCACCCGCTTCTTGAAACTTGGCTCCTGGATTGTCACACTCTCCTGGTATTCCTCCTACTTCACTGGTCATTCTTTCCCAATTCCCTTGGCTGTATCCTCTCCTTTTTTTCTCTGTAAGAGAGCCCTAAGCTCAGTCCACTGCCACCTTCTCTTCTCCAGTTATTTGTACTTATTCCCTAAATAATCTCATCTACTCTGGTGGCTTTAGATATATCCACATGCTAAAGTTTCCCAAGTGTGTATTTTCATTCTCAAACATATCCATGAAATCAAGATTCCTATATCTAATATCCTAGGAGACAACTTTAGCATGTCCAAAAATGCAATTTCTATTTCCTCTGCAAAACTTACATCTCCCAAGTATTGCTCAGCTCAGTAAATGGCACCATAATTCACCCAGTTGCTCAAGCTCTAATCTGCTAAGTCTTCCTTGACTCTTTTTCTCCTGCTTCACATGTAACTTAACAGAAATAATCATCAGTTTTACATTAAAAAACAATCTAGAATCTGACCACTTCTCTTCCCCACCACCACATCACTCTAGTCCAAGCCACTCTTATGTCTCAGGATACTGGTATAAACATTCTGATAGTAACTTACCTGTAAACATTTGCCAAAAATGCTCTAAAGTGGACCTGCTTTATGTTTCTTTAACTCATGAATGCCCCTTAAGTTCTCTTGAACCTTAGAGGATATTATTTTTTTGGCAAATTGTAAGTGTACAGAAGTGCATTCATTCTTAGGAAAATAATATAACCTTAAAAAGAATTTTAATGAATAAAATAAACTGATGAACAAAATAGATCCAGAGACAGAAGCATGGACCAGATTATTGAATCTCAGAGGGAAGGTGGGGGGAGGGTGGGTGGAAATAGATCAACCAAAGACCTTGTATGCACATATTCATAACCCATGGACACAGATAATTGGGTGGTGAAGGCCTGGGGCACGGGGCAGGGAAGGCTAGAAGTGGTCAATGGGGGAAGAAATAGGACATAGGTAATCATTTCAACAATAAGGATTTAAAGTAGAGTTTTAATTTGCATGAGAGAATTTCAATCTAAAATGAAACTGGAAGATATAAAATGGAAAATCTCATGCATGTGCAGAAAAATAAAACTTAAAGGAATGAGAAACTGATTTCCCATAAATGCCTGATTTACAGAAAACTGAGAATGTTAGAACTTTCTTAAATGATAAAAACTTGATCAGGGGTTGCCTCATATCGACCTTGGTAAGTTTTGCTCATGGTTCCCAGAGGCATGAACAAAACTGGCTGGATTGAGCTTTGCTTGTATGAAGACTGGTTTTTGCCTGCTTGAGGAATTTTCAACACTAATCTCCATTTGTTCATGATTTTAACTGAACTCTTCCCTCTTTACATTCCTTCTCCACAAATATCAAACCCTCAAGAGACTTGGTACAGCTTGTGTGTCCTGAATTACAATTCCTCTACTATTCCCAAATAAACATGTCTTTTTGACAATTCTGAGCTTGACCTAATTTATCTCTATTTAGGTCAACCCTTGGGAATTTCCATAGATGTGAAGGGAAAATATAAAAGGATTTCTGAAAATAACTAAATATTGATACTAAGAATTCACTGAACAAGTTTTTAAATGTTGCAGAGATGTATGCAATTTTGAAGTATAATACCTAAAAAATCACTAGAATGCTAATTCTACTGACCAAGCCAGCCTGGATGCTCCCCTCAGCTTGACTAAACTTCAGACTGGCTTCTTCTTGACCCTAGGCCTGCCTTTCCTGAGAAGATTTACTTTGGAAAATTCGTAATTGTAAATTCTTTACCTGCCCCTTTGAGTTGTAAATCTTTTTAAAAACCTTCTTAACTAACTTTACAACTAGTAAGGAAGATCCTTCTCAAGGACCAGCCCTTTGCAATGTAGTCTTCAAAAAAGATAAGTGTCTGCATCTGTCAGTCTCTGTGGGAGGGCAGTACCCTAACTTCCATGGATGCCACTTAGCTAACACAGATGGCAGATGGCTTACTTACCTACTGAGGAAAATGTCTGCCAAACTCAGGATAACTCAAGTTGCTCCATCCCACTGATCAACCTCCCCTCCCGCCCCCCAAAGTCCTCCAGTACTTTTCCACTAGCTCACCCCAGCACTCAAAAATCCACCCTCCTTTTGTTTGAGCTGAGTGGAGTTCAACCTCTCTCGCCTATTCCAATAGTCTTAGATAGAGTCTCCCTTGCCTGTTTAACTTTGCCAGGTGAAATTTTATCTTTGACACTATAATCCCAGGACTGGAGATGACTAAGCTTTCAGTACTCACAGGCTTACCATCTTGACCAGGCTGTCCAGGGTAGCCAGGGTTCCCAGGCCGTCCAGGGTCACCCTAGAGAGGAAGAAACACTTCTCAATACAAAACAACCAACTATATTGGTGCAGTCAGAGCCCATCAAGGTTCAGAGCCAATTCCATTAAAGGCAGCTATTTGTTATGTTAAAAACAAACAAACAGAATTCCTATATTCTAAATGCCTAGCTTAACGAATAAAGGCTTTTTAGTATGTAAAACTTACAGTGATTTATTTGTGTGCGACTACCAGGTATAATAGGTAAAGTACATTTCCCTGATGTAAAATGTTAATATTTAAAACAGGGTACACTTTTAGAATTCTAAAAAAATGATTAAGTATCATAGCAAATACAGTTTCAATGAGAGTAATATTTCACTCATTGTCTACAGACTTAATTCTATTCTACATGTTATACTACAGATATCACTGACCTATGATATAATGAGTCAATTCATAATTATTAAGAAAAAACAGTTAAAAGCCATGTGATCTTACACATGGGACTCACATTTAAAGCTGCACAACAGTCATTTCTTTAAATCCAGTCAATGTGCCTCTTTGCCTATATTTAGAATGTCATTGAACATGCTAAAATTCTAAAACTTGAATACTTTTATGAGAGTGAGGCCCAAGCCAAACAACCCTTAGTCTTTTAGTACATGTAATACCTAAGAAATGAAGAAATGACCTTTGCTCTCACAAACCAGAGATCTTCAAAGAACATTATTCTGTACAACATGGCAATGAGCCCAGGCACATTCTATGGAACTCTAGACTGTTGTGCAATGGCCAGTACTGACCATTAAGAGGATCACCACCCTTAAAACAAAACAAGGAAAGCAACATTTTTTTTGAGGTAAGGTTGTTTTATAATTTAACTCTAAGAAATACTTCACAAATCTATCTATAATAATAAAAGGGTAATATGCTAATTAGACCAGGTGTCTTCCAGACGTCATTCCGGGTATCCTTCCTGATGAAGCTGGGGCAGCCCAGGTCCTGTGTGCCTGCGGGCGGTCCGAGGGAAGCTGGTAAGGCAGCCCAGGTCCCAGGTGCCGGAGGGAAGCCAGTGCCGGCAGCCAGGGGAAGGAAGGCCTACTCTTGCAGGAATTTTCGTGCATCAGGCCTCTAATATATATATAAGCCTAAGTGACTGAATGACCGAACAACCGAATGACCCGTCGGCTGGTTGCTATTATGCACACTGACCACCAGGGGGCATATGTTCAATGCAGGAGCTGCCCCCTGGTGGTCAGTGCGCTCTCACAGCCAACCTCCCGAGGCAGGCCAAACTTCTGCGCCCCCGCACCCCCATCAGCCCTGATCACTGGCCAGGCCTAGGGACCCTACCCATGCACAAATTTGTGCACCAGGCCTCTAGTAATTTCATATTCATATCTATTACTGAGTTCATGAGGTCCACGTGGGACATCTTGCCAAAAACACAAAGTCTTGGCCATCAGTACCAATAAATTCCTGCACAGAGACAACTGATTTTCAACTCAATAATTCTTCACTATTTTCAGCAAGAAATCATTCACACAGAACCCCAGTGATTATATATTAACTAAGGTTACTTCCACAGAGCCAGCTTTGCTGGTTGGAAATACTACTTCAGGCTACTGGCTAGGGAGATTTGTTCCTGAAACTAAACAGGAAAAATGGAAAGAACTGTGTGAACTCAATAAAGGAGCCAATGAACAAGGGATGGGCTCTTCACTTAGGAGTCGCCCAAGAGGCTCAGTATAAGAAAAGGTTGAAAAAAGGAAAATGTCATTTTTTAAAGAGAGAAGCACTGTAAATCTAGAGAGAAAAATAATGCTGAAACATTTAATGTCTTGCTAAGAAGGCATAATTTGAAATTCGGATCCAAGGATTCCAGTGTTAACTAAGAAGCAACATTCTGTCTCTCTAGAGTGCTAGAATGTTTCTCTCCTGATTTTCAGGGGATCCCCATTAATCTCTAGCCTCCCTGCCATCCTTCTCTATCCATGTTCATGTTGGACTCACTGCCTTTCAATAAATTCCATTGTTCTTTTCCTCCTGGAAGAAGATTTTCTTCCCTTTCTATGTAAGAGTCATTACGCCAAAATGTGCTGTCACTGCACCTTCCTTGTAACTCCATTTCCTCCTGATGTCTTTTTCTATTGAAATGCTATAGTAGCCCCTGTCTCACTGATCACTTCTTCATAACTGGAGTTTTCTCAATTTTTTCTTGATTAGTCTTCTTCACTTATCATTTGGATTTATATTCCTTGAAACATGGTCCATATTTTCTGCTTTTTTTTTCAATGCTGTATATCAAGTAGAGATTCACTAACTATTTGCTGATTGATTTATTTCAAATCAAATCTCCTGTTAACGACCTCTTTACTTGCAGAATATTAATTATCCACAAAATCTAGGACATAGAAAGTCTCTGAGAAGGTTTAACCTCTACTATGATGCGCCTGAAATAAAACTTTGGCACAAAAAGAAACAGAATTTGTTTCTATGCTACACAGAAGTACAAAACACACTTAACAATAACATTTTAAATGAATCAAAACCAAGTTTCCAAGGGGAAAAAAATCACCCACAAGATAAATCCAATGTGACTTCATAAGGACCATAACACTGGTCAATAGCTCCACAAACAAAAAGTAATCTCTTTTGCAGGTTTTATTATTACTGATAGATTTTAATCGTTATTTTGACCACTACCTTACTGATTTATTTGCAAAATCTCAGGTAGGTTTGGTGTTGTTTCCATAAAATTGAAAGAATAAAATAAAATCCTAACTAATTTTGGAGAGAAGGCCAACTAGAATAAAAATTCCATTTTATTACTATAATAAAAGCTGACACCCAATCTTTATTGGTTGTTGACTGTATGCTAGGGACTGCTTTTAAAAATTTACATACATTATATGACTTCTCATAAGAATACTGCAAAGCAAGTAATCTTATTATTCCCATTTTATATGCAGGAAAACTGAGGCCTGAGAAGGTTAGGTAACTCACTCAAGGTCACAGAGAAGTAGTGGGGATGGAATTTGAAATCATCCAATTCTGCTCCAGAGTCCCTGTGTCTACACACTACTCACCCTGACTACATTAAAATTCAAAAACTAATCAGAACCAGACCTGGGGACTGCTAGCAAATTGAACATGGAAAAAGATTTCCAAATGCATTAAATTAGACATATGACTTATCCTACAATTGTGAGTAAATTCTCAATCACTTTCTCCTAATTTAGTTGAAACATTTGCATTCTTTGAATTTTTAAAAATATGTATCCAACTGAAAAGCAAAACTTACTTATGTTGAATTGAATTTGTGCCACAGGATTTTTGAGTTGTCGACAGGAGTGGAAATGTCATGGATTGAGCTAAACCATCTCTGAACGTGGCCTCTCAAGCAGTGTAATTATGAATAATTAAAATGAAAAATAGCTGCGCTTGCAAAAGCAAGCTAATATTTTAAGTTACTCATCTAAAACAAATGTCTTCGGAGCTCTTCATGTAGGACCAAATCCCATGTTATCAAGCCCTTTTCTCAAACTCTTTGCGCCTTCATTCTAGTCTTGGTCTCCACAGGAGTATCGGACCTAAGACCTATTCCATTCTCCAAAACCAGCCTCTTCCCTCCCTCAAAACTCAAACACCCACTCTCTTAGGCAAGGAGGAATCTACTGAGCCTGGGGAAATTAACATAAAAATGTAAATGCCTAGTGGCCCCTGAAATTTTCCAAAGCCTTTTTGTATTCAGACAGAGGATACTTTGAAAGTCCAAATGAATCTCTTTGATGTAGAATTATGAGGGTGAAACAAAGGGCATCAGAAGGAATACAGCTGGAGAGAGAGTGGCATTTCAGAGCAAAGAATTTATTAAGAAACTGTTCCTTTCTAAAAAAAGGGGGGAAAAAAGCTTTCTTTTCACTTCTGAACTAATACATCTAACATTTAAGGTTAGATCAAGGGTAAAGTGTGTCCCCACAAATGTTCCTATGTCTACTGAAAGTGATGGAAGAAGCTGCCATCTGCATGTTAAGGTCTTTCAAAAGGGAGTTCTTTGTCAACTGGAGATTGCTGGACTTTTCATATAGAACAAAGGCATTCCAGATAAGTTAATAAGGAAGAGGGGTATATCTTATTTTTTCAATGATTTCATAATTCATTAAATTAAAAATTTATTACTATTAAACACTGGGTTAGATAGTAGAATTCCAAAGGAGAGTTTAGTTTGTATTTGCCTTCATTGTGAAGTACCTGCATATAAAAATTACTCCAATAGATTCATTTATTAATTTACTCACTTCCTAGGTTTGACACTAAGGATACAAAATAAGCAAGCTATGTTCAAGTCATTCATAGTCCTGTAACAGATATATTTTTCTTTGCTTATTAAAGAGTTTTAATGTCATGATAAGTGTGTGGTATTATAGTTCATTTGACCTGTTTTTTTTTAATAGGGTTGTCATATTTTTTGGAAAGTTCAAGAATTTATAACAGATGACATTATCTTAGAATAAGCACTTACCCACCTAGCCATAGAAGACTCTCCTCTGTTTTACTCACAGGATTCCTAGAACTCTATTTCTGGCTAATAAAATGACTAGATCTATTTTTCACAGGTAACTCTGATTGATAGACATCTGCAAAGCTTTCCAGAGAGCATCAAACAAAGACAGCCAAAAAGTCTCAATTTGATCTATAGTAAAATTTCATCTCAATTAATTCCAGTTTTGTTGATCTAAATAAAACCCCATCAATTTTCCAAGACACAAATTCTCTACAAGAAGTGCATGAAACTCAGAGTGTTGCTAGGGATTCTGTTTTTCACATACAGGTCCCTGATGTGGCTAAGGAACCACTTCCAGGGGAAAGAGCCTTAAAAGGATGGAGGAGTGTGTGTGTGTTCCTCTCTTCCAGCCAGATTTTCTGAAGAAAATGGGAAGCAGATCAAGAAGGCACGCCAACTTGAAGATTGGTGGAAAACTGCAATTTCACTTAAAGTAGTAGGTGGCAATGGGGTTACAGTATGACTAAGAAAAGAGAATGAAAATGAGGAACATGTGAAACTTAGAAATATTGGATATCAGATAAGACAAAGAGTGCTCTAAAACTTTGCTGTAGAAACATATGCGAATAATAAACAGTGACACCACAAGATCCCTAATGAACCACTAATGAAGAATCAGAAAACATCAAAAGCATCTGATTCCTCCTCAAAAGTGGACAGCCCTTTAGAGACCCTGGGGGGACCAGAATCATTAAGAGTGAGGAGAGTGCTCTGGGCTTTTAGAGAATAGGCAACATGGAACTCTGGTTTCCATATTGTATTTCTTGCAGATCAAATCATTTTTATGTATAACATTTCAGTATTGTAAATACATTTTAAAAAGAAGTCTGCTGGTAGGTCACAGCAAGCTGTCTTATATTCTCCTTGGAACATTTATAGGTATTTCTCATTAATGTCAAGGCATCCTAAATAACGGAGTTAGTTTAACTAAAGAATTCTTTGGTTAACTTTCTGAAAAGCAATCTAAAAATAGTTTACAATAGTAAATTAATTATAATATACTGAAGTCAAATTCCAAACCAAATAGATTCACTTTAAATGAAATATTGAATGTAAATTTTTATTTCTTAAATTTAATTTCTTTATTGATTTTAACAGCTAGGCTTGAAGTATTTCATGAACTATTATATGAAAATGAATGGGAGAAATATGTATAAAAGATAGGAAGAATTAAATTATCTTAGCAGTACAGAAGCTAAGATTTTTTTAGTCATGGTGATTGAAATACTAAGAAAATTCCATCTACCCCTAGTCATTTGGCTCAGTGGATAGAGCATTGGCTATCAGAGTGAAGGGTCTGGGTTTGGTTCAAGTCAAGGGCACATGCCTGGGTTGAGAGCTCGATCCCTAGTAGGGGCTGTGTAGGAGGCAGCCAATCAGTGATTCCCTCTCATCACTGATGTTTCTAGCTCTCTCTCCCTTCCTCTCTAAAATCAATAAAAATATATTTTCAAAAAGAGAAAATTCCATCTAAATATAAATTATAATTCATATTTAAGAAAAAATTTTATGGTCACCTCAAGCAATAGATGATCAATACAGAAAACACTTTTTCCCTAGGGAGTCATACTTGCTTTCAAGTTAGACATTATTTGTATTAGGTAATTTTTAAAATAATATTAAAAATATTATAGTGAACAGAACACTTCTCAGTATCTTAGGGTGTGTCTCTGATGCCATAGTAAGTATCAACTTACTTAAAAACTTAGTCATTCATATTTAATAACATGGGAACATATCAAAGTATTTTGTTATGTAAAAAATAAACTGGTTATAAAATAGTATGTATATCACAGCTCCAAACATACTTTCCCAATGTAATTACTACATGATTAAGTGAAATAAATGCATATGCCTCCATTTTTAGAATTAGACATCTAACACAACATTAAAATCAATCTTAAATTTCTTCTCCATTTTTCTATCGGAAAATCATTTTGACAAATTAAGATCTTAGACATTTAAGAATTTAGAGCATATCTTAAGGGCCCTTTCTTAATTTTTTTAAAAATATATTTTATTGACTTTTTACAGAGAGGAAGGGAGAGAGATAGAGAGTTAGAAACATCGATGAGAAAGAAACATCGATCAGCTGCCTCCTGCACATCTCCTACTGTGGATGTGCCCGCAACCAAGGTACATGCCCTTGACCTGAATCGAACCCTGGACCTTTCAGTCCGCAGGCTGATGCTCTATCCACTGAGCCAAACCGGTTTCGGCAAGGGCCCTTTCTTAATTTTTTACAGAGATATAAGAATCATTCCGGGATCTAGCAGCAGTGTTGAGGGAGGGGGATGGAGAGGGAGCAAACAGATAAATAAGCAAACTAATATTGCTCCCTCACTCTACTGTGGGCTAGCAGTATCAGTTTTAGGTTCAAAGACAAATATAGACTAGAATATGCTTTTTAAAAGGTCACTAACACTCGGGTTTTAACCTGTTCTAAAGCATTAGGTGAAAATTTCATAACAGGGTCCATGGTGATTTGGAATTTTGTGGAAGCTCCAAATTTGGAAGCTCTTGTTTGTATATTTTAACCAAAAAAGAAAAAAAAAGCATTTTTGGTATTACTCACTTTGGGGCCTTGTAGTCCTGGTTTTCCAGGAGGACAAACACAGGGAGCTGAAGTTGAACCTACATCACTGGGGCCATTGAGACACTACAAAGACAAAAATGGAAATAAACATGGAAAGACGCATATATATGTATATGTACATATGTATCTGTATATTTTATTTAGCCTAACCTAATAAGAAATTCCCAATCACAAAAAGGTATGAATACTAAATACACTCAAACTACATTAAAAAAG
Source organism: Myotis lucifugus (assembly GCF_000147115.1). NCBI lineage: Eukaryota > Metazoa > Chordata > Mammalia > Chiroptera > Vespertilionidae > Myotis > Myotis lucifugus. The sequence continues at coordinate 2,080,243 of NW_005871128.1, forward strand.
TGGGTGTAATTTATCTAAAATACTTACAGTTGATGAAAGGAAGCTAAACAGTCCCACAATGCAAATATTACCTTAAGGAAAACAATAGTATCCAGGCCTACCTCGCCATTCTGAAAGAAAAACAATAACAAATGTGTTTGAAAATATGTTTTTAATTAAATTTCTATGTTATCTTCCTAATTTTCAGATATTTCATTGTCCAGGTTATAGATGATTGAAGAATCAAAACCAACCTCTAAAACATTTATTTGCAATTATCCTAAACAATTACTTATGTCTACATGTTATTATTACATTCACAGTAGGATAAACAAAGAAAATTAACAAGAATAAAGAGTAGGAGAAAATTAAAATGCCAAAGCTGCTTAATATAATGACCATGCAGAAACAAAAATACATCAATGCGGAATTTACATGCTCTCTTGACCTTACTGGAAATCCTTTAAGAACCAGAGAAAAAAGCCAAAACATATCTAACCGAGTCCGAAAGAGCATGAATTAAATTTCATGCACTCCAGGGGCGCTTCTCCCTAAACAGTCTATTTCTTACTGAATAAGTCACAGTTTGAGACAGGTTAATAATCTTCCCAAACAATACCACATTATATCAGAAAATGAGAAGGTGGGAATCAAGGTATAAAAAGCAAACAAGCTACACCAAGTCACAGCTAAGAGGAAGGAAGGAGACATAAAAGCACATACAAAAAAAACTGAATGTGAGAATTCAAAGTCTGCCATGTAATGTTATGCCTGTATTATACGGAAGGGAAATGGTAACGGTTATTACAATGATGCAGAAATATCAATAAATAAAGTATGTACAATGGACTCTCAAAATGCAATAACATTAATATGTTTAGTAAAGATTTATATTCCAAATTATAAGTATCTAAAAGGTATATTGCTTAAGCAATTACCTATCTAGAAAACCCATAATGAATCATTTGTAAAAGGTTCCATCTTTGAGTTTATTGTAGACCCATTAATTATGTTGCTCAATGTCCTCAAGACTTTAGAACATGTGGATTCATAAGTTATTCAGCTTAATAAGGAAAAAGGAGACTATGACAGCATGACTATATAAACTAAAAAAGCTCAAATAGGGCTCAAATATCACTGGGAATCTACATTGTCAAAAAGTTTTACAACATTCTACATTATTTGCAATAGCAGCAGTACTGCATACCATTTTTTGCCTAGAGGAAAAGACTGATTATATGCCCTTGTATATATAATCAGACTTTGTAACATTTTAGCTTATAATCCTTTCTTTCTTAACACATCAATGAAAATAGCCAAATAAATATATCCTAGAAATATAAGAAAATCTTAGGTAACAACAATAAAAATAAAACTATTGTTTGAAAAAATGTGCTGGTGAACAGGAAAATGAATCATTTCCTGCTCCAGAACTATAATGCGTAATATACTAATTATAAATTTAATTAAGAACAGAAATGTATTTCACACAAGATATTCAGACAAAATATCCTATAATTTTCTAGAGCAAGTCTAGTCATGCTTCTCATGAATATTAGGATAGTCACAGCCAGACATGATGTGGGAAAAACAGTTTCTTGTGGCCTTTCATTCATACTTACACAGTGAAACATTAAAATTTTATTTCAATTATGAGCTTCAAAATGTTTTAATCGATATAACTTTATTTGACAATTGAAAAAAAATAACTCTATACATTAAGTTAAAACTCACATATTATCTGCTTTTTATTTATGGCTTTGAAAGTACTAAAGCAACACTTGGAAAAAATAATCCATCCTACTTACAAATCCGGGAATCTCGCATGCTGTCTCCCGGTTGTTCTGTTCTGGGTCACAGTAGATTCGCAACTTTTGGACATCAAACTAGGAACATAAACCCAGTCAAGTAAAAGTTGAGGCCCAAGTTAATTGTTTTATAAGAACAACTCAGAGACACAGAAACAACCAATGTAGTTAGCAATTATGGAAAGTTTAAATCACAGCATTCAACTAAAACAATAAAAATATAAAATTTGAATACCTAGCATATAGTATTAAAGATGTGATACAAACTTCTCTAGCACCAAAAATAAATCTCTGATTTCCTTCAGGAACCCAGTGGAGCATTTTAGTACCCCTGTATAAAAGCTAGCCTCGAGAGAACTTTCTAGGACACTTAAAAAGGGTGGCTCAAAAACCATGTTTAGTCTCAGAGATTTAGTTGCTGGCATGGAATGTTGTGTGATGAGGCCCAGCACCTGTTACTATTCAAATACTTACTATAAATTGACATGTAATATTAACATATAGAGACCACGTGTGCAATCACACATTTAAATGTGACAGCCTCCTCTTAATAAAAAGAGTGGGAAAGCCTTACTTTTCAAATAGAGGATTTTACAAGAAATGACTTTTACATGCACACTTCTCAAACCACACATAAATAGTTCACTTTAAAGAGATATTGAAAAAGTTAGTTTTGTTCATGAAGAACCCTGACATGCATTAATTTAATTTTATCTTCACAGCTGTAAAGAAATGTTTATAATGCTACTTATAACTCTAATCACATTGCCTTTTCCAAATTCATTATTTAATCTATGCCTCTCCTGGGATAGTGTACATGAAATTGTTTCATGAGAATGAGAATTCTACCCTGAACCCAGGGGAACATTTTTCTAAGTATTCTTATTAAATAGATTAAGTCTAATTTTGCATTTTCATACTTATACAGAAACACACAATTTCACTGATGAACTGACCACATTTTTTAAGTATCTTAAAGAAATTCACAATTAAGTTAAATGTGATAAATACTATCAGAAAGGACAGCAAAAGCTCCATTTTATATAATGCAAAAAGCAAGTAATTACTTATCCACCTGAACAGTTTCTTCTTTCCCAGAGTATTTTCCAATTTGGGTTTGGCCACTGATGAAGATCCCTAAAACTGGATGTAAGGATTTATTTTCAATTTGTTGATCATCGATATATAGAGTTACATCCTGTTCTGTTACTAAGAGACGAATTTGATGCCAGCCTTCATCAAACAATGTCTATAGGAAGAAAGTATAGAAGATTCATAAATAAAATTCCTAACAATCTTTTATTTTCTTCATGCTCATTCCTTTGCTGTCAACCATAAATCCACACCACATAAATTAGCTATACTATATACAAATTCTCTCTAACCCAAGCTGGGCCTCAAATGCCATTCACCAATTATTTTATTAATCCCCAGAGTTTCTATTACATATCCCAAAGCAGTTGTGTCAAACAACTCCCTGAAGGTCACAAATGAGGTCCTAATCTCTGAATCCAAATGATTTCTCTCATTCCTCATCCTTTTTACTTCATTGAACTTTGGACTCCATAACTAGTCCCTTGTCTTTGATATTCTCACTCAACTTCCATGATTCAAACCCCCTGGATTATCTTCATTTCTTTTCCAATTGCTCATACTCTTACTCTTTGAGGACCCCTCTTCCTCAACCTGCCCTTTGTTGAGACATTCCCCACAAGTCTGTCCTTGACATCTTTCACTCTCCTCTTTGACTATCTCATCCATTCCTACAGGTCAATTATTACTTCTATGAACGAATTCCCATACTTACATCAACATATGGTACCTATAATTCCAATACTGCTAGAAAAATTTGCCAGGATGTCTCACAATCAGCCTGACAGAGTATATTACAAAACAAACTTGAACTATCCCCCAAACTTTCTTTTCCTTATTTTCTTTATATCACAGTATCTTCAGTTTCTAAACCAAAACAAGTTTCTTTACCTCCTTCTCAGTGTCAATAACAAATAGGTGCAAAGTTCTACCAAATATGTCTCCTAAACATGATTGAAATTCACTTCTTCATGTCCATTCTCACTGACATAAGTTAGGCTCATGAGTAGCTTGCTTTATTTGAATAATTTTCAAACATATCTCTATCTCAAACCCTTCCCTCTCCAGGCTATCCTTCATACCTCCATTCATCTCTCTCACTGGAGTTTTGTCACCGAACATGCCCCATCTTATTTTCTTATTTCCAGAATCTAACACAATTCCAAGATAGACTTGAAAGTATTGCTTATGAAAGAAAAAAAGAAAAAGAGAGGAGAGAGTTTCTTTCACCATGACACATCTATGGTCAAGACTTTTGAATGGAATACATCTATGGTCAAGAGAAGTCCATACCCCTTTGGGTGGCTTTCCAGGTCCCCACAAGTTGAGCTCATAACTTGCTAGTCCCTTCTTTCATGCATCTTATACTCTAAACACAGGGGATGCAAATTTCCATTCTCTACATAAAAATTCTGAATTGTACAACACATGACTATTCAATATTGAACTATTGACCTAATGTGTCCTTATGTTTCTCCATCAAAATCCTCTACAAACATGCTTCAAGGTCAGTCCAAAAACCATATCATTTATGAAGATTTTCTCATATTTTGTATTAGAATCCACTTTTCCCTCCACACTCTGCTAACTATGATATACTTCTATTAGATATCAGAAGCCTTAAATCTTTCATTATAAATAAGCTCCTTGAAGGAAAGAAACAATCCTTATTTATTTTTCATTTTTCATAGAACCTAGAACATTGCCTTTAGTGAAAATGGCAGACAACAATTTTTTAAAATTTAATCTATTTACCAATTGAAGAAATTATATAAATGCATAATTTTACATATAACTTTGTACATTTCCTAAATTATATACATCGTCAGACTTTCATAATTATAATAAATATCAAAACTTGATTGCTTTTATCATCACATCTGTATTCTGAACACATGACTTAGAAAATACATTTTTATTTTTAGTATATTGATTTTATTAAATATATCCCTTTATGGGGAATAAAATGTCCTTACAATTAATGTGAATTCTGCATCCATTTTCTGCCTGTATTTAATGTTCTAACAAATGTCTTTATTTCAATATCCTATGGGACATGGCCATGTAAAACAGACCAACATGGGCTATGAAAATGACCAGACCTAAATTCAGTTTCTATTGTCACCACTTAACTAGCTCTGTTACTTGGAGTAGGAACTTAATATCTCTGAACTTGGTTCCTTGTCTGTAAAATGGGAACAACAGGTTCTTCTTTGGGTGGTTATTACAATTCAATGTGCCTGGCACTTAGTAGCAGAAATTCAAAAATGTTAGTTCCTCCCACCCCTAAATTCCACATGGATTAAGAAAGAATTTTCCTGCCCAGATGGCATGGCTCAGTGGTTGAGCATCCACCTATGAACCAGGAGGCCACGGTTCAATTATTGGTCAGGGTACATATCCAGGTTGTGGGCTCGATCCGCAATGTGGGGCATGCAGGAGGCAGCCAATCAATTATTCTCTCTCATTATTGATGTTTCTATTTTTCCCTTCCTCTCTGAAATCAATAAAAATATATTTAAAAAAAGAATTTTCCTTCCTTTGTTTTTTCTTTCAATAAAGCAACATTGAAATCTGAAGCTGATATCTTTCCAGTCATGTTAAAATTATAGCTCTCTTCCCCCAATACACATAAACCTAACAGTGTTTCCTCATGAATAGCATAATCATATCCAGGCATCATTACCTTAACTCGAGGGTCAACAAAGGTGACCACTTGTGAGCCATTAACCACGCTGGTCGTTGTAAATAGTAGTGTTTTATCCACACCATTTAAGGTAACTGCTATTTGTGGCCTTCCATCAATGGTTAAAATTCTCCATAAATCCCATATTTTCTTGACCTTAAATCTCTGAGTGGAGACAAATACATATGATGGAGGAAGACCTTCTGGAAAAACATTGCTAGAAAAAGAAGAACATAAATAAGCTTAAAGAATTCTCAACAAAGCTATAGACATATCAAAAAATATATATCAACACATAACATTTACCTTGTGAATTCTGATAAATCAACTTTTGATGTTACTTCATATCCTTTTATCTTTGTTGGTGAAAGCTGGATTCTTTTCTTAACCTTTTTCTTTACACCCAAGCCTAAAAGAATATCAAACCCCTTCTCATCTCTAGCTGCCACTGGAATTCGTGTTGGACAGACAGATTCTATAAATCAAACGCAAAAGCAGTAAATGTTGATTAAGCATGGAATACTTCAATAAGAAAAGAAAATCAATAGAGGGATACTAGAGAATATAAGAATTATAAAATCTATATATGCATGCAAATATATATCAATGTATGTAAGTGTATTTTCTGAGAAAACATGGGAATTTTTTTTGGCATTCGAGAGTGAAGTCTCAACTGTCATTTCTCCCATTAAAAGGGGATACACATAAAACAGAAATGCAAGAGGAACATTTGTTAATGGATTATTTTAAACACTATGCTGAAGTTTATAAGTTACTATGTATTTTGAATATGGAGCAACCTAATACTTGGAGAGGCAGGAGGACACTGAAACAGGATTCATGATTCTCATCCAGGATTTACTATTAATTAGTCACAAGACCTTGGATAACTCTGAAATTTCTGGGATCTAAATGAATCCTAAGATTCCTTTCTTGCATTCCTAGCATTTGAGGGGTAAAAAAAAGTGTTGTTCTTCATATCCTTTCCAGTTCTAGCAGTTTATAATTCTACAGTTTAAATATCACTGGTTCTGTCACTCTGGAAAAAACTTAATTGTGGGTCTTCTGTTCACGAAAGTTCTAAAAATGGGCCTATTATCTCTTCTATGATTAATGACATTATATATTATAATAATCATTTATAAATAAGTAAAAACTATTTCCTTAACAAGAAGAATTATAGTTTGCATTATACAGTCATCTATGTAAGTTATAAAATATGATATGCCTTTCACTTCTCTGGGAAACTAGTGTCTCAAATGAGGTGGAAATTTTTATATGGTTGAAATGCTATTAAACTGTTATGCTGTAGAAATGTTGTAATATTTTTAGATTCTTCCAAGGCCCTCATATAACATACACATTGAGCATGACTGCTTATATTTTATAGAGCAGCTAACAGAACAAAACAAGAATAAACTTCACTAAACATACCTTAAAGTAATCACTCTCTTACATAACATTAGGGAAAGGGGAAGGCATTATATTTATAACACCATAAAAAGTAATGAGATGAATTTCATTAGCCCAAAATGTACAGTCATATCTTATACCACAGAATATTGGAAATAAAGGATTAACATAAATAAAATCAGATGGATGTTTCCCTGGGAAGAGAGGTATTTTTTTTTCCTCTCAGGTCTTAAGATACAAATTTTGAAGGGACCCAATCACATCCTTCTTGCTCTGGAGAGTTTGGAGCTAACTCATGAGGAGATAGGTAAATCAGGCAAAAAGAAGATGTTGGTTAGATGTGTGATTCAGTGAATTTCATGAGGCACACCCTCCCAGCAATGCAAGGCTGATTTAGTCCTACCCCACCTCAGGGGCAGGCTCTGCCCACTAAGATCACTTGTGGTCTACCAATTACTTTCATCAAACGCACTAATCCAAAAACTCTTTTGCTCATTTAGGGATAAGGAGTGAAAGAAAGCAGGAAGAGAGATCAAAAGAGCTGGTCTAGCTAATCCCTCCATATGAAAACATGAGAAGTAGGATACTCTATTACACAGTTGTAAATCATAAACCAATGCAAAAAATTAAAATTTTCCTGTCATTATGAGGCAGTATTTAGGAGGAGGATACACAAAACAATCACTTCAAATGCATTTGATTTAAAACTGCAAAAGAAAAAAGTTCAGCTGAATAGAAAATGTGTTTAACATTACATCATAAGAATATTCAGATTTCAATTGCACCTTCGATTTGCTTTACAAATGAGAAGTTATAAGATGCTGGGCAAAGAGCTCAGACTTAATACAAGAACTTTAGATTTAGACCTTAGCCTCTCTCATAACCTCTCATGAACCTTGGATTCTAATCTGTGAAGTGAGAATATGTAATTATCTCCACAGGTGATTACATATTGTCTGAGAATCAAATGTGGTGATGTATGCAAAAGTGCTTTGTAACTCCATAATTGCACGTGAGCAAAGGGAATAAAGCACACATTGCATCCATAATTTCAATAATAAAATCCTTTGCACTGTAATCTAATTCCCCAGAATTTATAGAAAGCAGTGTGACAGTTTGTGAAATCAGGAATATAAATTAACAGCCACAATATAGCCATGTTTTCATGTTCACCTAGGCACATCTCTTCAGGGAAAATGTATTTAAATAATTTTTTGGAGGAATAACCTTCTCCCCAATTTTCTCACCTACAAGGAGAACAAGATTACCCTTACAGCCCAGCCAGTGTGGCTCAGTGGTTGAGCGTCGACCTATGAACCAGGAAGTCATGGTTTGGTTCCCAGTCAGGGCACATGCCCGGGTTGTGGGCTCGATCTCCAGTGTGGGGAGTGCAGGAGGCAGCCAATCAATGATTCTCTCTCATCATTTATGTTTCTATCTCCCTCCCCCTCTCCCTTCCTCTCTGAAATCAATATATCAATATATCTATCTATATCTATCTATATCTATATCTATATATCTATCTATATATATATATATATCTATATGTATAGATATATATAGATAGATAGATATATATATATATATATGTATAGATATATATAGATAGATATATATATGGCTACCCTCACACATGGGAACTGAAAAGGAAAATGCTATTTTGATTACCAGCCAATAATTTTTGCATAAATTTAAGGGAAAAGAAAACAGGCAAATAATTAACATTTCCATTGTGTAGAAAAAAGAAATATATGTATAAGTATGCAACCACATTCAGAGAGGGGAATGGAAACTAAAAATAAAAACTGGAACTTGAAAGTTATAATTTTAAGTACCAGGAAAATCAAGTGCTAAGAGAAACTCAGTTGGGAACTTGCTATAAAACCTATAATAGGTAGATAGAATAATCTAGGTAAACAAATAGTGCATTCAGGAGCAAGTGCAAAAAAGACACACGGAAGACTTAAGTTCACAAATGGTTGACTACACAGTTATAATTTCAGTTTACACCACAAATAAATGCCCATACAAATAAGTGCCAAGAGAAAATCCCCCAGCTTGTGACATCTCCCTCGAGGGGGAGGTGAGGGGGAGTAGAGTTTGCTTCCAATACTCCAGCTTCTCAGAAGGCTGCCCAAGAGACTGGTACCTGCCTCGCCTCACTTGGAGCATAAAGGAATCAGAATCATCTGGATGCCTGTGGACTACTGAGAACAAAGAAGAGTGAGGGGTGGACTGCTGTGGCTGCATGGATCAGCAGGAACAGGAGAAGACACACTACTCGAGGCTTCTCCCTCACAGGAAGAGAAATGAGTGGAACATGATTCCAGTATTCCAGCTTTTTAAAGGGCTGCCTGACAAGATATGTGTCTTGCCTAAGAATGTTGACAGGAAACCAGCATATGTGGTTGCCTGGTAGTCATTGAGAACAAGAAAAAGTGGGGAAGTTATGACTAAAGAACTAGAGAACTTGAAGTGTCGCAGACAGACACCAAAGGGAGTGAGAGATTATGAGTGCCTGGAAAAGAAACCAGCAAGCCTCCCTAATTAAGAAATTACTCACACAGGCCCAGAGAAATATCATCCCCCAACCTCCTTAAAAAGGGTTCAGAGGCCCACAGAATCTCTAGTCAGACAGATTGGTGTCAGACTCCCCTGTACAAAGCCAATTGGTAAAGGCTGGGAGAGGTGACTCTTTTTTCAAATGTGTGGATCCCAAAACAAGACTATGAGATAGAAAAAGAAACAGGAAAACATGACCCAATTGAAAGAACAAAATAACTCTCCAGATACCAATCCTAAATGAAGGGAAGTATATTATCTGACAAAGAATTCACAATAGCCATCATAAAGATACTTTATAAATTTAAGAAAATAATGTATGAGCAAAATAAAAGTATCAACAAAGAGGCAGAAAATATAAAGAGGAACCAACAGAAATATGAAGCTGAAGTACACAATAACCAAATGAAAAAACTGACTACAGGGGTTTGAAATCAGACTTATCAAAGAGAAAAAAAGAACCAGCAATCTTGAAGACAGGTCATCTGCAATTATCCAGGCAGAGGGACAAATTTTTTAAAGAATGAGAAAAATTTAGAAAACCCTAAAGGACTCTATGGGACACAATCAGCTAGACCAGTATACATAGGATGGGAGTTGCAGAAGAAGAAAGGACAAAGCTTATCCTATATAATAAAAGGCTAATATGCAAATAGACCGAATGGCGGAACAACTGAACAACCGTCACTATGACGTGTGCTGACCACCAAGGAGGGGGTGTGTGGGACATGGTGGGCATCAGCTGCAGCAGGATGGTGGAGCAGGTGAGCGGGGACGCCAGAGCAAGGAGGGGCACTGGTTGCCGTCATTGGGGCAAGCCTCTGGTGGTTACTGAAAATTCTTTGCTCCTATGCACTGTGGCCCCGCCTGGCACTCGCACCTGCTGCCAGAACCAGCCCCACTCACACCCGCAGCCAGTGCCAAAGCTGCCGCTCACACCCACCAACCCCAATCACTCTGCACCATTAGCGGGTGTGAGCAGAGCTGGTGCCATTAGCACGTGGGAGTGGCAGTGAGAGCAGGGCTGCTGCAGACAGGGAACTGGGGGCTGCAGAGGAAAGGGACAGGCAGGGGCATGGAGAATGGGCTGCTGCAGCCTCGTGGCCCACAGTTCCTTTCAAGGTGCACAAATTCATGCACTGAGCCCCTAGTTTTAAAAATAATAGCCAAAACTTTCTCAAGTCTGAGAAAGAAAATGGACATCCAGAGACAAAGAGAGAATTTTGAAAGCATCAAGAGAAAGCAACTCCTTATGACAAGGGTATCCCAATAAGAGTATCAGTGGATTTCTCAGTAGAAACCTAGCAGGCCACAAGGGAATGGGATGATAAATTCAAAGTGCTGAAATGAAAAAAAAAAACTACCAACCAAAATAGTATAGCCGGAAAAAGTGTCCTTCAAAAAATGAATAAGAAATAAACACTTTCTCAGATTTAAAAAAAACTAATGAAGTTCATCACCACTAGACCTGTCTTACAAGAAATGCTGACAAAGTCCTCCAAGTTGAACTGAAAGAACATTAAATAGCAATACAAAAGTAGTGAAAAGTATTAAAATTGCTGGTAAAAGTAAACATATAGATTCAGAATATTAAAATGCTATAAGGGTGGTATGTAAATAACTTAATTCTGATAGAAAAGTTAAAAGATAAAAGTTTAAACAATAACTATAACTGTAAAAATGATAATGGATACACATATAAGATGATGTAATTTGTGGCATCAATAACAAAGTGTGAGAGGGGCAGGGAGATGCAACAATGTAGAGTATTTGTATGTGATTGAAGTTAAGATATTATCAGCTTAAAATAGATTTTTATAACAGTATAATGTTTAATGTAACCCCCATGGTAACCACAAAGAAAAAAACCTATACAAATGAAAGTGAAAAACAAATCAAAGCATGTCACTACAAAAATAATCAATGAAACACAGAGGAAGACCACAAGAGAGAAAAGAACAACAAAAAGGCTATATGACAGCAAACAACAAAAGAGCAATATGAAATCTTTCCCTGTCAGTAATTAGTTCAGATGTAAATGAATTAAACTCACCAATAAAAAGACACAGACTGGTTAAATGTGTTTTTAAAAACACCAAAATTCAACTATATGCTGTCTATAAGACATGTACTTTCTAATTAAGGACACACACAAGTAAAAAGTAAAAGGATGGGAAAAAATACTCCATGCAAATAGTAACCAAAAGAGAGCAAAGGTGTTCATACTTATATCAGATAAAACAGGCTTTGAGTCAAAACTGTCAAAAGAGACAAAGAAGGACATTATTTAATGATAAGAAGGTCAATTTGCCAGCAAGAAATAAAAGATATAATAACTCTAAATACATATATATATATATATAACTGAGGGGGGAAATATACAATAACATAATAATAGTAAGGGATTTAAATGCTTCACTTTGGATAATAAATAGAACATCCAGACAGAAGATCAAAAAGGAAACAAAGGATGTGAAAAACACTACAGATCAAATGAATCTAACAGACATATGCAGAACATCCCACCACACAACAGCAAGTACACATTCTTAAACACAAACAACATTCTCCAAGAAAAAACATGTTAGGTCAAAACACAATTCTCAACATATTTACGAAGATTGAAATGATACCAAGTGGGGAGAGATTGCCAGAGAAGTTATATGGATATATGCATAACCTATGGACACAGACAATAGAGTGGTGAAGGCCTGGGAGGGGTGGGTACAGGTTGGAGGGGGTCAATGGAGGGGAAAAAAACAAGCAAAGGAGACATCTGTAATACTTTCAACAATAAAGATAAAATTTTTTAAAAAGTTTTGGTACAAATATTCAATGAAATATTACTCAGTCATAAACAAGAATGGAATTTTGCCTTTTGCAATAGCATGGATGGACCTAGAGGGTATTATACTCAGTGAAATAATTCAGTCAGAGAAAGATAAATATGGTATGATTTCAATTATGTGGAATCTAAAGAACAAAATAAATGAACAAAACTGAAACAGACTCAGAGAGAGAACAGACTGATGGTTTCTAGATGGGAGGGGGAAGAGGGACTGGGTGAAAAAGGTGAAGGGATTAAGAAGTATAAATTGGTAGTTACAGAATAATCATGGGATTGTAAAGTACAGCATGGTACTTTACATTCATAATATTGAATGTAAACTCTAATTTAAAATTTAAAAAATTAAGAAAACATAATAGAAAACAAAAGAAATAAATGTTAGACTCTGAGACAATAAAGAAACCATTGCTCATCAACAAAAAGTGGACCTGAAATAAGGAATGCAGTGCAGAATACACCTCAAGGGAAATAATAGGTCAGGGAAGATGAAATAATCCATATGGGAACAATCTTATATAATAAAGAGCTAATATGCTAATTAGACCGGACCACAGAATGACCTTCCAGACAACCTTCCAGAACGACCAGTGGGCGGGGGGCGGGACCGCAGGGCCACGAGGCAGCCAGGGCTGTGAGGGCCTACTCTTGCACGATTTTTGTGCATCGGGCCTCTAGTGATATAAATAATATTTTGTTCACTGTGGATCAACCACAGTAGAGCATAAAAGCAAACAGCATTAGGAAATGGTAATTGTACATGCTGAGAACCTCAAAGTAGAAGCTAATTATTTGTCAAAATATGGAATTGTCAAGTAATTCAAATGTAAATTACATGATGTGAGGCTGCTGCAATAAAACAATGATAATTTAGTCAATTATCACAACATAGTATAAAAAGTCAAGTACAAAAAGGCCATATATTCCATAAGCATGATTTCAAAGACTATACTTTATAAGATAGCTACAGTACAGCATATATGTGAACTGAATAGACATGGACATTATCTACATTCTTTTTTGAGTGTGGATGAAAAAATATTTGGCAAGATTTCAAATTTGTTTTTTTGTTTTTTACAGATTGTACATTTTAGCTAAAAAAAAATTATACTCCTTTTAAGCACAGTTACTCTTTCATGGGTAATTAGAATTTTTAAAATAAAATGCATTTGCCAAAATATATATCAACAGAAAACAAAACTATGAAGCAAATATTGAGCAGACATATTTAATCAAACTTGTGTTTTAGGATAAAAATCAATGGTAAGTGATATCTCACCATGAAGTCTATTTTAATAATGAAATATATCTACTTTCAAAACCAAATATTGTATTTTGACAATATATTAAAAATCTAAATCCCAGCCTGTTCAAGATGACAAAAGTCAACACAGTCTTACTGTTAGAGATTCATAAAGAGAATAACTGTGATGACTATTTACACTTGTTATAGTACCTTTTTAAAAGTTCATTTAAAGAATATGCTTAATTTAAGTCATTTAAAAAACTTTAAAATGTTTTTATTTACCATATCCCCCAAACAAATACTTTTTAAAATAGAGGAATTAATTTTTTTCTAAGCCACAATAATTTTTGAAATTTTTCTATCAAATGTGAACTAATCAAGTTTTGGAATTTCTGATAGTAAACTGGATTAAAAAGTCTTTCCATTTTACGTGAATATTATTTTTCTAGGTATATGATATATTAAATGCCATTAATGTTAAAAATAAAAGATTTGAACAAATTACCTCCCCCAAAATAATCTGATCATAAGTAAATGTTTAACAGAAATTGGAATTTTCCCATACCATGGAGTCATCATGAAGTTAGATTTTATGGTATGACATATACATCCTATCTAATAATAGACAAACATGGTAATTGACCGTACCTTCGCTACACCTCCCATTGGCTAATCAGCGTGATATGCAAATTAACCCAACCAAGATGGCGACCGGCAGCCACGCAGCTGAAGCGAGCAGGAGGCTTGCTTGCTCCAGTGATGGAGGAAGCCAAGGTTCCCCGCCTGCCGCGGCCCAGCTCTGAGCTCCGAAAGCAACAAAGTTTCAATTATAAAAGCTAAACAAACCCCAGGTACTTGCTTTCAGCAGGCCGTGGCCTCAGAGCTGGAGCGAGTAGGAGCCGGCTCTCAGCTCCAGTGATGGCAACAAAGTTTCAATTATAGAAGGTAAATAAATCCCAGAATAAAAAAGAAAAAAAAGAAAAAAAGGAGAGGCTGGGAGCTTCAGTCACCCACCAGCCTGAAAACAGCCCTCAGCCCCTCATCCAGGCTGGCCAGGCACCCAAGCGGACCCCCCACCCTGATCCGGGACACCCTTCAGGGAAAACCAGCCGGCCCCCACCCGTGCACCAGGCCTCTATCCTATATAGTAAAAGGGTAATATGCAAACTGACCCTAACAGCAGAAAGACTGGGAATGACTGGTCACTATGACACACACTGACCACCAGGGGCAGACGCTCAATGCAGGAGCTGCCCTCTGGTGGTCAGTGTGCTCCCACATGAGGAGCTCTGCTCAGCCTCAAGCCAGGCTAATGGCTGCCAGTACAGTGGTGGTGGTGGGAGCCTCTCCTGCCTCCTCAGCAGTGCTTAGGATGTCCGACTGCAGCTTAGGTCTGCTCCCTGCTGGCAAGTGGACATCCCCTGAGGGCTGCCGGCCTGCCAGAGGGATGTCTGATTGCCAGCTTAGGCCCAATCCCCCGGGGAGCAGGCCTAAGCCAGCAGGTGGTCATCCCCTGAGGGTCCCAGATTGTGAGAGGGCACAGGCCAGGCTGAGGGACCCTCCCCGCCGAGTGCACAAATTTTTGTGCACTGGGCCTCTAGTAATAAATAAACTGGTAAGCACTATATTTCCAAATGTTCTCTCACTGCAGATGGAAGTTCCATTTGTCTCTCAAGTACAATTTGCAACATTTTTCCAGAGCTTTAAAAATATTAGTAATTTTCCCCACCAGTGTGGCACAGTGGTTCAGTGTCAACCTATGAACCAGGAGGTCATAGTACAATAGGGGGCGTGCAGAAGCCAGCTGATCAATGATTCTCTCTCATCACTGATGTAGGTTTCTATATCCCTCTCCCTTCCTCTCTGAAATCAATAAAAAAAGTTAGTAATGTGATCTTTCTTTGAAAAAATAATGAAAGATTCTCATTCAGAATTATGTTCAAGAATATTCCCTGTTTTTATAATAGAAAAATGTAGAAATGAACTAAATATATAAAAATAGAGATTATTAAATAAATAATCTTAGGAGATTGTCTGCTAACATGTTAATAGTATGCAAATTATACACACAACAATAAAGTATGTAATAATATGAAAATTGGGTATTAAATTATATGTACAATACTATCCTTACTTAGTCACATGAATAAACTCTCAGACAATCTGAACTAAAAAAAAAAAAAAAAAAAAAGAGAGAGAGAGAGAGAGAAAAGAAAAAGGCCAAAATAAAAAAGGAGAAAAGAACTCATTAATAGGAGTGATATGATCATGTGTAGTTTACATATATTTTTATTCTTTATGTGTCTTTATTTTCTACCATCTCTACAACAGACATGTTGCAATTGAAAGGTAAAACAACAAATATAACAAAATATTTTATTATCCAACTATAGATTTTATAAGTGTTTCTAAACACAAAACTTATCCATAAAAAATTTTTGTTCACCTCAATTCTAACATAATTATTTGATATTAAAAATAACTATACAAGTGTAAATAAATGAGCTATGCCAAAATGTAAGAAAGTGCAGTTATTAATTGTTTCCAAATTATATTAAGGCTTACCTTCACAAAGTTTCTGCTTCATCACCTCCCTTATTTTGGATATCACAATATAGTCTTCAACATAAAACACATACGTAGATGAAGGCTTGTTGGCAATAGCTCTAAGTTCTGCATCTTCTGTTTCTGAACCAACACCGATGGCAAATAATGTTATTTTATTGTCTCTTGCTGCTTCTGCTGCTTCTTTGACTTCGTCTTGGGATTTACCATCCGTAAGTACTACTGCAATCTTAGTCAGAAATCGTGAGGACTTGGCAAAAAGGTAATCAAGTGCAAACTGGATGGCCTTCCCTGTTCTTGTGTTTCCTCCTAAGTAATGTATGGATTCCATTGCTGCCACCAAATTCTCTCCCGAATCATGTCTTCCAAGAGGAATCTCCAGTACGGGGTAGTCACTATATTGGACCACTCCCACCTGAATAAACTTGGGTCCTATGTCAAAGTTTTTTGTGATGTTGACAAGCCACTTTTTCACTATTTCAAAGCTTTCTGGGCCAACACTGTAAGAACCATCTAAGATGAAAACTAAATCTGTTGGAGCAGTACGACAACCTAAGTGTAAAAAAAAAAGTCGTCAGTGAGCATCTATACTAATAAAAGGGTAATATGCTAATAGACCGGACATCTTCCAGACATCCTTCTGGACAAAGCCACGGTGGCAGGGGCCAAGGCAGAGGCGGTTAGAGGTGATCAGGCTGGTCGGCCAGGGAGAGCAATTAGGGGGATCAGGCTGGCAGGGGAGAGCAGTTAGGGCAATCAGGTCGGCAGGGGAGAGCAGTTAGGAGCAATCAGGCAGGCAGGGGAGAGCAGTTAGGGGCAATCAGGCAGGCAGGAGTCCCAGATTGGAGAGGGTGCAGGCCAGGCTGAGGGACACCCCCTGCCCCCCCAGCCATGCATGAATTTGTGCACAGGGCCTCTAGTTTGTTATATAAAAAGCAAAAAGTGGAATGTTTTAAAAACATGATTTTTTAATTAACCAGATAGACTGAATTCTTTCCCAATTCATGTGTATGTCAATTCACTACAATGAATATTTTAAATATTTTAAAAGTTACATGTCAATTATACCCCAATAAAGCTGATTTTTTTTAAAGATCATAGTAACTATAGCAGCTTTGTGAAGATTAAGATACACTGCTTAGCTCATGAAAAATCTTTGTAAATGAGGGCTATTGCTTTGGTTGATATTTTATTTTTTTAAATGAATGATTGAGCTTTAAAATGAGGAATAAAATATGTATGCTGTATATGACCATGATATCTAGATATTTCTTTGTTGTACAAGTATTACCTATCATAAAGCAGCATTTTATTCTATTTCCCCATTGAATAAATGAAAATAAATAAATGCCTGGTTTTCAGCTATACACCAACATTGTTTTAAGTTATCAACAAAATATGTTTTATTTAATACTACCAGAAATATTTACCAATATATATAAACCAATTAATAGGGAGAAAGAAATTAAAAAAACAACAACTTTCTGCCAACTTCAGGACTCAGCAGCCATTAAAAGATCCATATTCTTTAATATCCTATCTAATAAAAGAGAAACATGGTAATTAGCCGTACATCTGCTACCCTTCTCATTGGCTAATCAGGGCGATATGCAAATTAACTGCCAGCCAAGATGGCGGCCGGCAGCCATGCACTGAAGCAAACAGGGAGCCTTGCTTGCTCCAGTGACGGCGGACTCCAACGTTCCCCGCCTCACTTGCCGGCCTCTCAGCTGCAACTCTAAGCAACTATGTTGCAAATATAGAAGCTAAACAAAACCCCAGAAACCCGCTTTAGTCAGCCGGGCTTCAGCCAGCCGGACCGCAACATTGTATCAATTACAGAAAGTAAACAAAGGCCAGAGCCGAGGCCTCAGAGCTAAAGCTGGCCCAGAATAAAGAAAAAAAGGAGTGGTTTGGAGCTTCAGTCACCCGCCAGCCTGAAAACAGCCCTCAGCCCCTCAGCCAGGCTGGCCAGGCACCCCAGTGGGGACCCCCACCCTGATCCAGGACACCCTTCAGGGCAAACCAGCTGGCCCCCACCCATGCACCAGGCCTCTATTCTATATAGTAAAAGGGTAATATGCCTCCCAGCACCGGGATCAGTGGAGCCACGAGGCCTCCTGGCACCGGGATCAGCGTGACAGGGGGCAGCGCCCAAACCCCCTGATCACCCTGCGGCTCTGTGTGTGACAGGGGGCGGGGCCACAACCTCCCTATCCGCCCTGCTCTGTTCGTGACAGGGGGGAGCTCCCCAACCCCCTGATCGCCCTGCGGCTCTGTGTGTGGCAGGGGGCGGTGCCCCAACTCCCCTATCGGCCCTACTCTGTGTGTGACAGGGGGGAGCTCCCAAAACCCTGATGGGACCTGCTCTGTGTGTGACAGGGGGCGGTGCCCAACTCCCCTATCGGCCCTACTCTGTGTGTGACAGGGGGGAGCTCCCAAACCCCCTGATGGGCCCTGCTCTGTGTGTGACAGGGGGCGGTGCCCCAACTCCCCTATCGGCCCTACTCTGTGTGTGACAGGGTGCAGCGCCTGATCAGCCCTGATCAGCCCTGCTCTGTGGGTGATAGAGGGCGGTGCCCCAACCCCCCCCGCCACGGGCCCTGCTCTGTGTGTGATGGGGAAGAGCCATAACCTCCCCATTGGCCCTGCCCTGAGTGTGACAGTGGCGGCGCTCCAACCCCCTGATCAGCCCTGCTCTATGGGTGATAGAGGGTGGTGCCCCAACCCCCTGATCCGCCCTGCTCTGTGTGTGACAGGGGGCGTTGCCCCAACTCCCCTATCCGCCCTACTCTGTGAGTGACAGGGGGGAGCTCCCCAACCCCCTGATGGGCCCTGCTCTGTGTGTGACAGTGGGGAGCTCCCCAACCCCCTGATGGGCCCTGCTCTGTGCGTGACAGGGGGAGCTCCTCAACCCCCTGATCGGCCCTGCTCTGTGCATGACAGGGGGCAGCGCCCCAACCCCCTGATCCGCCCTGCTGTGTGTGACAGGGGGCGGTGCCCCAACTCCCCTATTGGCTCTACTCTGTTAGTGACGGAGGGAGCTCCTCAACCCCCTGATCAGCCCTGCTCTGTATGTGACAGGGGGGAGCTCCTCAACCCCCTGATCGGCCCTGCTCTGTGTGTGACAGGGGACGGAGCCCCAACCCCCCTCATGGGCCCTGCTCTGTGCATGACAGGGGGTGGCGTGGCAACTTCCCTATCGACCCTGCCTTGAGTGTGACAGGGGGCGGTGCCCCAACCCCCCAATCGGCTGTACCCTGAGCGTGACTAGGGGTGGCATCGCAACCTCCCGATCCGCCCTGCTCTGTCATGACAGGGGGCAGCGTCCCAACTCCCCAATCGGCCCTACTCTGAGCCCGACCAGGGGCTGCACCTAGGGATTGGGCCTGCCCTCTGCCACCCGGGAGCAGGCCTAAGCCAGCAGGTCGTTATCTCCCGAGGGGTCCAGACTGTGATAGGGCACAGAATGGGCTGAGGGACCCCCCTCTCCCCCCCAAGTGCACAAATTTTTGTGCACTGGGCCTCTAGTAGTTCATAAAAGTTAAATGAACCAAGATCACCAAAGCCATCACTCTTTCACTACATGCAAATGAGTTTTTAAAGGTCTGATCTCTCATCTTCAGCAAATAATGTAGCCAAAACATTGGCTTGTGCTAAGTGAATCTATATTCAAAGTTATAAATCTATTCCTTTCTCCATAAAAATTCTTGTTTCAAGAAACAAGGAAACTGTGTGATCAGCACATCTTATAGTTCTATTGGAGAAAAAAACTAACTCTGGTGGAAGTTATATCTGGACAAGTTCTAAGCACTTTTAGAAAACAACAATAACAACAACAACAAAACTTCACTCTCTTTTCCAAAGCATACAACATGCCTCTAAACCTGTCTCATTCTTTTGGTGTATGTATATTGAATACCTACTCTGTGTCTGATATCATGCAAGGTACTGCCTTCAAAGATACATAAGATATCTCAAAAAAGCTCATGGTGTAGTAAGATAGATAACTGGTTGGTTAGGGAAAGTACAAAGTATTATGAAAACATTTAGGAAGGGTAGTAACCTAACTGTGGAAAGTTCAGGAAGGTTGTATGGGAAAGCCGACAGGCAACCTGATGTCTGAAAGGAGAGCTTGGGCCAGGTGAAGAGGACATTCTAATCAAAGGGAACAGCAAGAGTGAAGGTCCAGAGATGAGAGGCAGACACAGCCAAAAGACAAGGTTTGTTTGGATAACTCCAACAGTTTGAAATGGCCAACAGAATTCGCAGGATGGAACTGCTATATTTGCCTTCTCCTTCTCTAACTTCTGAATTCAAAGCAGCAAAAATACTACTGCTCATGGCCCATCTGATAAGGATCCCATGTCCCTGGATTTGATGGGTTGGAATAATATGGGATGAGCCGAGGTAATATGATAATAAATTTTAAGTCTTGTGCTTTTACTCATATTAATGGTCTCTCTTAAGTTGTGATCTGAGGCCCACTTTAAAGTTATAAGGATGATTTATTTTCTGTATACTTTTCAAATAAGATGTAATTGCAAAGAACGGTATTGGCTAAGAATTGTTTAGTGACAATTAGTATTTTTGTATCTCTTTAGCGGTAAATTATCAGTCAATCTCTCCCTCTCTTGTCCTCTCTTCCGCTTCCTCACTCTCTCCTTTCTTCTCTTTTCCTTATCTTTGCCTACTTACGTATCATATCTGGGATGATGATGACAAGGCTCACATGAAGAGTCCTTAATTTAACAGTTACCTCAATGTAACCCATCAGAGTAACCAGCTCAATAAACACTGTAATCAGGTGAACATGTCTAACAATCAAGGTGTTATTAAAAATAAAAACATCTGCCAAAATATGGATTTGTCTCAAAAACACAAGTGTGATTATGATGTTACTCCTAAGGTGGTGGTGCAGTGCAGAAGGGCACAAGGCACACCATCCAACAACCTCTGCCATGCGACCGCTGCCAGAGTTCAGGGCAGGGACAGCAGAGTGGAAGTTGGTCCAGAGGCAACTTTTCTAACCAAGGGAAATAGCTCTTCTGTTATTTTTGAACACTGGTCTCGGGTTATGCTTTTATTGAGGTTTTGAAGGACAGGAAGTTGTGTTTGCAGAGCTCTTCAATGTTGCCCTTCCTAAATACTGAGATTCATTACTGTCTGGACCTGCCAGTGTTTGTGTGCCTCTTGATTCTGTGGTTATAAATGCTTACAGGGTTATTCTTGGCAATTCCTACCCCTTTCCAGAGCCATAAAGTATACATTTCATAACTGTAAGGTTAGCTAAGACCATGGGTACAAAAAGAAAATATCACCATTTATAAACACCAGACAAAATAGCACTCCAAGACACCTTTTCCTTAGGGAAATGAATCAGAGATGTCATAGAAAAGAAAAGGACTGAAGATCAAAAGCATAGTTTAAATACTAGTTACAGCTCCTGCAAGCTATGTGATACTAGGTAAGCCTCTTAAATTTTATGAATCTCTTTTCCCTATTAAAAAAAAATAGC
>NW_005871128.1:2102056-2103159 GCF_000147115.1 Myotis lucifugus
ATATATATATATATATATATATATATATATATATATGCCTAATATGCAAATTGTTCCTTCGGGAGTTCGACCAGGATGCCGGGAGTTCGATCGCTCACTATGACGTGACTGACCATCAGGGGGCGGTGTGGAAAGAAGGAAGGACCCAGCGGGCGGCCAGCAGCCGGCAGCCAGAAGCGAGGCCCCAGCCAGCAGCTGGAAGGCCCAGATCAGCCCTGATCGCCAGCGAGGCCTAGGGACCATAACCGTGCACCAATTTCGTGCACCAGGCCTCTAGTTATTTTAATAAATTTTAAGCCAAGGTAAGTGAAGTTGTCAAACCACCTGATTTAACTGTTAGAGAAACCAGAATTAATTTACAGTAGAGCCTTTATGTTTAGAAGTTTTAAGATATGAAAATAAGCAAACTCTTAAAAAGAAGTGTGGTATCTGCACTGGTGGCCTGGGTAGCAGAACTACATTAATAGAGCCTTCCTTCTCTAATGAAAGCTTTCCTATAGGCCATCAGAATAATAGTCACCATTCACTGAGATGTCACTGTGCTAAGCCATTTACATGCATTATCTCACTTACATGGATTACCTCATTATGTCTATGAGATAACCTCATAGGATGGTCCTGATATCCATCCTAATATGAAGGTATTTTTTTTTATCTTCATATCAAGAAGCTCATGAATGGCTGAACTCAACACCAGACTTTTCATTCCAAAGTCTGATGGGTTAACAGAATAAACAATTACCATAGAATTTTCTCAGAATTACCTCTGTTAGAAGTTTTTCCTCTCAGTTAATGTGGAACATAGCAATTTATGCATTTTAGCAAATTACAGCATCAAAGACACTAGGAATAAGATCCTTAAAACCATTGCTTAAGCTCCTCTTATTTGATTTCTACAACTTGTTGATAACAAAAAGGGGCAATGCTGGTTGTTCTTACTTGATCTTATTTCTCCATCTTCAGCGAATACAGAATTCCGAAGAAGCAGAACCAAAATTATCCAAAGACATGTAATATGGTGAGCCATGTTTCTGTTTTTGTTCTAATATTTTGGTTTTCAGATTCCTAAGAAAAAAAAAATTAAATATATTTTTAAAATAAAG
>NW_005871128.1:2103337-2106638 GCF_000147115.1 Myotis lucifugus
ACACAATGAATAGGAGCTGAGGAAGACCATGATTAACCTTTTAACTTCCGAATTATCTTGAAAAATTATAAACATTCTAAAACTTTGGGCTTTGACAAAATATTTACTAGAATTCCTTTTAGCATATACTGTAAGGCCTTATCACATTCTTTTTATTATCTCAATGGTAGCAAACATTCTTCTTTAAATATGGATTTGAATTTTTAAAAACACTCAAAGGATATGTGGTAAAATATTAATATGATAAAACTGAGTGATAAAGTTTAATTTTTAAAAAATTGGCTGTAATTATAAACCTTAAGGTTTTTAAACAGTTATATGACTTTAATATATCTTTTAAGTTAGTCCAAGACTTCACTTGTGGTTAGAATGTGGAAAGTTGCAAGACTTTCACTCCCAACAATGAGAACATGCAAGATAAATTATAAAACTACAGTATTTTTAAACCCAGAAGAAAAGACAGGATTTAAAGAAACCTAAATTAACCAAATTCCAACAGTTATTAATCCTTTCTAAGGCGGAACAGATTCAGAGCTGGTTTTGTCCCTTGCAGAACGGGAATCCTCCTCAAGAAGAGGAATTTGCCACAGCATGGAAGAAACTAGTCAAAGCTGGTGAGGCAGATGAGCATCCTGAGGGGCCCAGCCACAGAACAAGTGTGCCCCACCCAGCAATTCTTCCCCATGAGTTTTAAGTGAATACATGGAGTAAACATGTAATACAAAGAAAGATGAGAGCAGTTGAAACAGCCTAGAGAGATCCTCCCCTGTTCAGATACCCAGGGTACATGTCAAATACAAATCCTTGGTCTGCTGAAGGCTGGGAGAGGCACAACAGAGCTTAGAGAAGTCCCTCCAGGCACCCTGGTCCTTCACTACAGTGAGAGAGAGAGAGATCTTGAATAGTAGGAAGCCAAGGAAGGACAGAAAAAACAGAACTCAAAAATAAAAAGCTGTAAACCATACTGAAAAGCTGAAAGAAATCTCCCAAGGGTCTTTTGATTTCTGATCAGGAGAAAAACACTCTGTATAAGCAGAACCAGAGATGATCAGATATGTTAAACAGGGGTTATAAAACAGCAATAATAAATTTGTTATAATATCTAATAAATAGGATAAACAACAATGTGCAAAAATATGGAAAAATTAGAAGAACATAGGAAACTATAAAAAAGATACAAACTGTCCTGGCTGGAGTGGCTCAGTTGGTTTGGCGTTAGTTATCCCATGCACCAAAAGGCTGTGGTTCAATTTCTGGTTAGGGCACATACCTAGGTTGTGGTTTCTATTCCTGGTCAGGGTGCTTGGGGAAGGCAATCAATTAATGTTTCTCTCTCACATTGATGTTTCTCTCTCTCTCTCTCTCTCTCTCTCTCTCTCTCTCTCTCTCTCTCTCTCCCCTTCCTCTCCCTTTCTCTCTCTAAAAAAAATCAATAAAAACATTATCATTACTTTTTCAATATACAAACTGAGCCCTAGATGGTTTGGCTCAGTGGATAGAGCATCGGCCTGTGCACCAAAGGGTTCTGGGTTTGATTCTGGTCAAAGGCACATACCTTGGTTACAGGCTCCTCCCCAGCCCAGGCCCTGATTGGGGCTCGTGCAGGAGGCAACCAATTGATGTGTTTCTCTCACACCAATGTTTCTCTCTGTCTTTCCCTCTCTCTTTCACTCTCCCTAAAAATCAATGCTCAGGTGAGGATTAAAAATATACAAACTGAAATGCTTACAATAAAAAAAATATCAATAAAGAATTCATGCAATGAGCTTAGCTGTGTACATATAAGGAAAAGATCAGTAAACTTATGGATAAGTCAATAATATAAATTAGCCCAAATGAAACCCAAAGGAGGAGTGGGGAGCCAGTGATAAAAGAAACAGAGCATCTGAAATCTATGTGAAAATATCAGGAAAGCTTGATTTAGCATTCAAGTAATTCATTTTTGAGATGGAAAGGAGAAAGTGAATGAAGAGATACTTGAAAATACAATGGTCAGCATTTTCCAAATTGACAAACATTACAAGCAATCAGAGCAAAGATGTTCAACAAATGCCATCAAGATGTAAAGTAAATCACACTTAGGCACATCATAACCAGTTGGAAATAAAAAATAGAAAATTCTTAAAACTACCAGAGGAAAAAAGGCACATTACATACAGAGGGACAGTAATCAGAATTTTAGATGGAAATTTCATAGTAATAAAATGGGCAACAGATCAGAAAGCTAAAAAATCTTAAATGTGTAAACATCTAATAATAAAGCTTCAGAATACATGAAGCAAAACAACATTTAAGCTAAAAAAGAAAAAGACAAACTCAAGTCAGAATGTGAGACATCATCAGTTTACAATAATTATAGAGTTAGAAAAAATATTAGTAATGATACAGAATATTTGAAAAACTGCTACTTTTCACCTAGTGGACATAAAGAACTTTCCACCTAACAACAGCAAAATATCCATTATTTTGTAATGCACATAAAATAGTCACCAAAATAGATCATATGGTGGGTAAAAAAACAAGCTTCAAGTTCCAAAGAATTCAGATTACTCAGTTTATGTTGTTTGGCCTAAATTATATTAAATTAGAAAAGAAAATGAAGATTATCTTAGAATACTTGAAAATTTAGCAATATACTTCTAAATAATACATGAAGTAAAAAGAAAAGAATAGTATTAAAGTTTTGAAGTGTAGTTTGAAATCAGGGGGCATATACCTCCAGTTTTGTTCTTCGTTGTTAAGATTGCTTTGGTTAGTCAGGGTCTTTTGTGGTTCTATCTCAATTTTAGGATCATTTGTTCTGGTTTTGTAAAAAATTAGCAATTACACAGAATCTTTAGATTGTTTTGGGTAGTATGGACATTTTAACAATATTAATCCTTCCAATTCGTAAAGAAGGTATATCCTTCCATTTATTTGTGTCTTCTTCAATTTCTTTCATCAATGTCTTATAGTTTTCAGAGTACAGGTCGTACACTTCCTGGGTTAAATTTATTTCTAGGTATTTTATTCTTTTTGATGTTATTGTAAATGGAATTTTCTTAATATCTCTGATAGTTTAATAGTATATAGAAATGCAACAGATTTCTGTATAATAATTTTCTACCCTGCAACTTTACTGAATTCATTTATTCATTCTAATAG
Source organism: Myotis lucifugus (assembly GCF_000147115.1). Lineage (NCBI taxonomy): Eukaryota > Metazoa > Chordata > Mammalia > Chiroptera > Vespertilionidae > Myotis > Myotis lucifugus. Next base: position 2,106,482 of record NW_005871128.1, read on the forward strand.
TTTTTTGGTGGAGTCTTTAGTAATCAAAACAGTGTGGTAGTGGCACAAAAACAGACGCAGATCGTGGAACAAAATAGAAAGACCAAAAATAAATCCACACATATGGTCAATTAGTCCTATCATAATGGAGGCAAGAGTATACAGTTTTAAAAATGAC
>NW_005871128.1:2106738-2111790 GCF_000147115.1 Myotis lucifugus
AAAAAAAAAAACATAGGCATAAACTCTTTGACATTGGTCTTAGCAGCATTTTTCTGAATATGTCTCTCTGGGCAATAGCAAAGAAAAACTAAACAAATGGGATTACATCAAACTAAAAAGTTGTGTGTTTTTTATAGTGAAGGAAACCATCAATAAAACAAAAGAACAACCTACTGAATGGGAAAAGATATTTGCAAATGTTATATCCAATAAGGGGTTAATGTTCAAAATATATAAAGAATTAACAGCTCAACATCAAAAAAACACAAACAATCCAATTAAAAAATGGGCAGAGAACTTCAATAGGCATTTCTCCGAAGAAGATATACAGATGGCCAACAGACATATGAAAAGATGCTCAGCATCACTAGTCACCAGGGAAATGCAAATCACAACCACAATGAGATATCACCTCACACTTGTCAGAATGGCTATTATTAACAAATGACAAGTACTTGCATGGATGTGCAAAAAGGGAACCCTTGTGCATTGTTGTTGGGACTGAAAATCAGTGCAGCCAGTATGAAAAATAGTATGGAGGTGCCTCAAAAAATAAAAAATAGAACTTTCACACACAGCCTAGCAATTCCACTTCTGGGTATATATCCAGAGAAATGAAAACACTAATTCAAAAAGGTATATGCTCTCCTATGTTCATTGCAGCATTATTTACAATAGCCAACATATAGAAGCAACCTAAATGTCCATCAATAGATGAGTGGATAAAGAAGATCTGGAGTACATACATACCCAAGGGAATATTACTCAGCAATAAAGAATAAAATCTTGCCATTTGTGATATGGATAGACATAGAGGGTATTAGGCTAAGTGAAACAGGTCAGACAAAGAAAGGTAAATGCCATATGATTTCACATATATGTGGAATATAAAAAAGTAAAATAAAATAAATAACACAGAAACAACTCATGGATACAGAAAACAAACTGATGCTTACAGGAGTGAGAGTGGAGAGGAGGATACATAGAAAACATGAAGGATAATAAGAGATACAAACTTCCAGTTATAAAATAAATAAGACATGCAGATGTAATATACAGCACAGTGAATATACCCAGTAATATTGTTATAACTTTGCATGGTGACTTCTTGTGATGATTACATTGTATAAATGTTGAATAACTATGTTGTACACTTGAAATTAATGTAACATTGTATGTCAACTATACTTTAATAAAAAAATCATAGGGGATTTTTAAAATATTTCAAACTGATCAATAATTATTTTTAAAATCAATTTAGCTATGAAAATCTATAGCTAATAATGAAAGACTAAATGCTTTCCCTCAAAAGTCAATAATAAGTTAAGATATACTCTCACATCACTTCTATTCAAAATGTACAGGGAGTCCTGGCCAGTGTCATATGCAAAATGAAAAATAAAAAATATAAAAAACTAAAATATGACTGTATCTACATAGAAAATTTTTGGAAATCTACCAAAACACTACTAGAACAAATACATGAATTTACCAAGGTCTCAAAAGACAAGGTTAATAATTTGTTTTTTTAAGTGACTCTATATACCAGCAACAAAATTGGTAGCAAATGTAATATCATATTCAACAGTATCAAAAGCATCATATGTGAACCTAGCAAAAAAAACTAATGAAAAAAATGTGAAAGATCTTTATACTAGAACATACAATACATTGTTGAAGTCAATTAAAAAAGAAAAAAATGGAGAGACCTAATTCATGGATTAAAAGACTCAGTATTGGTTATGTCCATCCTCTTCTAATGAACCTATGGATTCAACACAATCCCAACAAAACCCCAGCAGATTTTTAAAGAAATTGACAAACTTATTCCTAAAATTTATATAAAATGAAAATGATTTTAAGTAAGAAAAACAAATTTTAAATGAGAAAAGCAATCTATATATATAAAAGCCCTAAGCGATCATCGCAACCCGAACAGACGAGCAAACAGGCTGCATGGGGCGACTAGGCCGGCAGGAGGGCTAGTGAGGGGCAACCAAATGACTGAGCAGCAGGCTGCATGGGGTGACCGGGCCAGCAGGGGGGTCAGTGAGGGGCAACCAAACAACCAAGCAGTAGGCTGCATGGGGTAACCGGGCCAGCAGAGGGGTCAGTGAGGGGCAACCAAAAGACTGAGCAGCAGGCTGCATGGGGCGACCAGGCCAGCAGAGGGGGGCAGTGACGGGTGACCAGGCCGGCAGGGGGGGCAGTAAGGGGTGACCAGGCCGGCCGGGGGGGCAGTTAGGGGTGACCAGGCTGGCAGGGGAGAGGAAGTTGGGGGTGACTAGACCAGCAAGGGGGGGCAGTTGGGGGTGACCAGGCCAGCAAGGGGGCAGTTAGGGGGGATCAGGTAGGTAGGCAGGTGAGCAGTTAGGAGCCAGTGGTCTCGGATTGTGAGAGGGATGTCCGACTGCCAGTTTAGGCCCAATTTCCTAACATCCCCTGAGGGGTCCCAGATTGGAGAAGGTGCAGGCTGGACTGAGGGGATCACCCCCCGTGCACGAATTTTGTGCACTGGGCCTCTAGTCCTATATAATAAAAGCCTAATATGCTAAGTGTCTGGTTGTCTGGTCGTCTGTTCAACCAATCAAAGCATGATATGCTAATGATATGCTAAGGCCACTCAACTGCTCGCTATAACATGCACTGACCACCGGGAGCAGGCAGTCAACCAGTCACTACGACCTGCACTGACCACCAGGGGGGCAGATGCTCCAACCAGTAGGAGCGCCTGCTGCTGGGGTCCAGCTGATCAGGAATGAGTGAAACAGGCCAGACATGCCTTAGAGCACTCCTGTGGTCCCTTCCTGGCTGGCCAACCTTCCGCGTCCCTTCCCGGCCCCAATTGTGCACTGGTGGGATCCCTCGGCCTGACCTGTGCTCTCTCACAATCCGGACCCTCAGGGGATGTTGGAGAGCCAGTTTCGGCCAGGCTAAGGGACCCCACTGGTACACAAATTCATGCACGGGCCTCTAGTCTTGAATAAAGAACAATCTTAACTAAAAAGAGCAATGTTGTATAATTTACACTACATGATTTTGAGGTTACAATAAATGTAGAGTAATCAAGTATGCTATTGGTATAAGGATAAGCATCCTATATAATAAAAGCCTATGTGGTTGTGACACCCTCAAGCGGTGATGCCCTCATGCCATAACAAGCGATCACCAGGAGACTGCATGTGCAGAGGGCAAGCGTGGGTGGGCGGGGTTGTGTGTGACGAGGTGCACACGGGTGGGCGGGGGCTTGACGCTGTGTGCATGGCACGAAGGTGGGTCACGCGGCTCTGTGCGGCGAGGCTGGGGCTCCTGCGGCTTCGTGCGGTGCAGAGGCGGGACCCCTGGCTCCGGTCTACCTCTTTGGGGCAATCCATTGAGGAGCCCCAAATGGGTGGGTGGGGCCTAACTCTTTGGGGTGATCTATCACGGGGCTCCTGCACTGTGAGAGGGCACAAGCCAGGCTGGGGGACCCCTCCCCCCCACTGAGTGCACAAATTTTGTGCACCAGGCCTCTAGTATAGAATAGAATACAATAGAGTACAGAAATAGCCCACACTTACATGGTTAATTAATCTTCAATAACAGTGACAGAGTAATTGAATAGAAAAGGAAAGTCTTCAATAAATGGCGTTGGATCAACAGAGTAAACAGAATAAAATGAACTTTGACCTTATCCCATTCCATGTACAAAAATTAGATGAAGCACAGATCCAAATGTAAAAGCTAAAACTATAAAACTTCTAGAAAAACACATAAGAGAATTTCTTCACAACCTTGGAATTAAGCAAATTTTCTCAGCACACAAAATGACTAGCAATTTTAAATATGGATACATTAGATTTCAACATTTCTATTCCTCAAAAGACACTATTAAGTGTAAAAGCCAATATTCAGAATAAAATACTTATAAAAAAAGACTTATATCTAGAATATATATAAATATATATATATATATTTTTTACAAATCAACAAAATGGAAAACAATCCAATTTTTTTAAATGGCTATAAGTTTTGAACAGACACATTACATAAGATATAGAAATGGTCAATAAACATATTAAATGGTGTTCATCATTAGTCATCAGAAAAAGGTATGTTAAATCCACAATATGATATCATTTCACACGCACTTAAATGGCTAAAATTAAAAGATTGACAATATCAAATGTTTGTGAAGCTATGTGAAGAAAAACAATGATATAACTGTTACTGGAGAAATCAGTGGGCCAGATTTCCCAGACACAACTGGACATGAGGTCCTTAGGGTACTGCTGAAATAAGCATTTTCAGAAGCCCCAATGGGAGAATGAGATGTGGTAAAAGGGTTTATTTGCATGGAGTTACATTCCTCAGGTTGTAAAGTCTGATGCCCTTAACCCCGTCCTGAAAAAGGTGTAGCTGGGGTTCCAGTCGAGTCAAAAGGAGGGCCAGTGTCCAGAGCTTCCTCTCCATGTTGCAGCGGGTCCAGCTCAGCATTAATTAAGTCCATTAGTCCAGTGTGTGGAGTCCACATGGCCCATGGCAAATGCAGGGGAGTGTGCCCCCTGCAACAGGAGTCTAAAGAGGGCTGAGGGCTGAGGGCCAACGGCCAAGAGCCAAACTTCTAACATTTTGTCTAAAAGTTTAAATATTCAGCTTTCTTGCCCTTGCAGTGGCCATGGCTATCCTGGCCACTGACTCACTCCCAGGTGTGACTACAAACAACTAGGCACCTTCCCGTGTCATTCAGACCTTACTGGGCGTGCATTTTGTTCAGTCCCTTCCCCCACTGATCAGCAGGGAACAGACTTGGAGAGTACTGAATTAGCAGAACTGTGTAAATGGCAAGCCTATATTGCCTAGTCTTCCCTTTACTCCTTTCCTGTTAAATAATAGCCAGATTATTACAACAGTTTCATAATCACTTTAGAGAACTGCTAGGTTCAGTTTCTTATAAACTATGACTAGTAATTCTTCTGCTATGTATACAACCTAGAGAAATGAAAACATGACTCCACAAAAAAAGACATTAATGATGTGGATAGTAGTTTTGTTCATAATGCAAACTAAAAG
>NW_005871128.1:2112630-2122022 GCF_000147115.1 Myotis lucifugus
AGAGAAGAGATAAAAACATCAATGATGAGAGGCGAATCATTGATTGGCTGCCTCCTGCATGCCCCCTACTGGAGATCATTTTTTGTGTGCTTATGTATAATGCATATAAACTGAGGCATATCAAGTTTTAACATTTACTTCAATCATCTGGGGAGCTTTTTAAACATATGAATGTCCTAGCTTCAGATTATAGAGCAAGGGACCAAACCTTAAATTAAAAAACAACAACAACCTTCCCATATGCTAATGAACACCAAAGTTCTAGAAATTCTGGTATAAGGTAATACAAAAATGATAAGAGAAAAAGGCCTATGGTTCCTATTGGTCCTATTCCCCTGGCAGATAAAAAAGGTGGCAATCCCAAATGGTGCCGCTGGGGCTCACTAATAACTCAGAGAATCTTTACAAGCGAAAATGTCTAAAGATTTGCTACTCAAAGAGTGGTCAGGGACCTTAAGCATCCCCATTTCTCAAAGGTTAACATACATATAAGTCATTTCGAGATCTTGTTAAAATGCAGATTCTGATTCATAGATGTTTTTTACAGCCCAAGATTTTTCATTTCTAACAAGCTCCCAGGTGACACTGATGCAGCATGAAGCACTCGCCTCACTGCTAGTGAAGGGGCCTCTAAAGAATGTAAGAATATCTGCTCCTTTTAAACACTGAAAATGCTGTTGGGGGGAAAATTTAACCATTTAATGCCATAAAGTAAATCTTAATGGATAATGGAAAAAGATGAAATTACTTATAGCAGAATGTAGTTACATAGAAATTTAAACTGAGCTCACCAGTTAATATGGAACATATACTATGCTAAATATAAACAGGCAATTCAGACTATAGATATAACACTTCCACCAACTATAACTTAATATCATTTTTATATGGTCTAATGTTCAAAAACAAAGGAGATGAAATGGGTGATCTGTAATCTTACCTTCAACAACAAAATAGTGATCTGTATTCTCTAACCTCACAGGATTACTGTGATAATGAAAACTTAGAATTTATGATGCTTGAGACAACAGTCTTTCTTTTAATCTTAGGAAGTGTTGAGACAAACAAGGCAAATGGGTAATATGGCTTGCCTGTCACATGCCCTCTACTAAGCAACCGACCTAAAACAAGCCAGGGTTCTCTCCCTCCAGCACTCCCTCCAATACATTCATTCAACAACAAATATTTTCCAAGTGTCTATTATGTGCCAGATACTCTCATAGGTGCTGGAAACTTGGAAGTGAACAAACTGGATAAGGAATTTGCTTTCCTGTAGTTTATGTTTGAGGAACTAAATAATTGAGTGAGATATTTTCAGATAGTGGTAAGTGATATGAAGAAATGAAAACAGTAACGGATCACGTGGGGCCAGGAGGAAGGAAGGGCTCCCTCCTTTAGATTTGGAGGTCAGAGAAGGCCTTTGAAAAGGTGCTATTTGAGTTGACACCACAGTAACATGAAAAAGCCAAGTTGGCCAGGAACCGAAGACAAACTTTCCCTTCTGGGGATAGAGTAAGTTTGACTTGTTCTAGAAACAGAAGGAAATCAGGGAAGAATGAGTGGGAGCGAGAGAAAGAATGGGGGGACCTAGAGAATAGCAAGGACCACATGTAGCATGTTAAACTTCGATTTGTTTTCCCTAAATGAAAATTAAATCCAATGGAGGGTTTTAAGCTTGGGTGCATCATGGCCAGGTTTTCACATGAAGTAGATTGTCCCATTTTCAAAATCAAAGAGCTCTATAAACTTTAAGAATTTGATTCTAAGAGAAGTAGAAGAGAGATAAATTGATCTGTTGTTATCCTTTTATTTTCATACCTCTTCTATTTCCTTACCTTATGTGGTTATCATATCCCACTGTCATTTTCTCTGGCACTTTATTAAAACCAAAATAAGTACATGTAAGTAAATTTCTGAGAATAGTGGATACCAATGAAAGCAAATTTCTCGTCTCCTTGAAATTAATGTATCTCCCAGTGGGTCCACAAGAAAGGCATGGGAATTCCATGAGGAGCCACCAAGAACTTAATACGAGCTTTCAAAACGAGGGACTCTCAGGAAAGATGCTTATCAAAATTTAGTTGTTTGCTTGACTGTAAAACCTTCAAATATAATTGAAGACCAAAATAGTCCCCTCAGGAGACACTAACACTCATGCTTATTTATAGCCTGTCTTTGAACTAAAATGTAAAACAGGAAAAGGTGGGAAAACTGAAATTCTGGTCATCAGGCTTTTATGAGCACACACACACACACACACACAAACACACACACACACGCACATGCATCTATTGTATTCTATGTTTCTGGCATTAAAGTAGTAGTACTAGTAGAGGGGAAACATCAATTGGGACAGATGAAATTGACAAGAGCAAAATTCTGGCAAACTGGTAAAATAATTAAGAATTAATTCATGTATCTATGTAAAGTTTGGTTTGTTTAGTTATCATTAAAACAACAGGTCTATAGTTATAACTTTTGAAATCTCATAGGTCAAATCATGCCCCCCCAAATATGTAATTAATTAATGCCACCTTGACTGTGTATAACAATTGATGGTTAACTAAACAATTGACATTTGCTACCATATTTCTCTAAGAAATCTAATATGGTAGGCAGACATGTAATCATAAATCCCCAGTTTATAGACAGGCTAGTAGATTCAAAGAAGCTATTATGTTACACATTGCAGAGTTTGCTTTCATACTGCCAAGTGGGTGACTGCTTTCTTGGTTTCTCTAAGAGTCCATTACCTAGTATCTACCAGTATTAAAGCCACATAAGATAGCCCTGGCTAGTGTGGCTCAGTTGGTTGGAGCATTGTCCTGTAGACCAAAAGATGGTGGGTTCTGTGTGGGTTTCGTTCAGGGCACATACCCAGGTTGCAGATTTGATACCCAGTAGGGGCACATGTGGGAGGCAACCATCGATGTTTCTCACCACTTCTCTCTCTCTCTTTACCCCCTTCCTCTCTCTAAAATCAACTTTTTAAAAAAGTAAACAAAGTGAGATGCAGTAACTTGATTGTCTGTAGTTTGGTGTAGTGATTTAAAATCCTATCTGGCCAGAGCAGCTTCTAAATATTCAAGCAACAAGAGAATATGCATGTCTGTGCAATCATTCAAAATGAGACTAATAAAAGACAGCCAAAGAACATGCAGTACAGTGTATATTATTTGCCTGTGCGAGCAAATCAATTAAAATTAGGTCGTGGGATTCTGTTGGTAGTTTTAAGCTGCACTTAAATGTAGCCCTTTTTCATCCCTAAATTCCTATATTTTTGCCAACTTAGCTCTAATTTTGATGATAATGTATCAGGAAAGTAAATTCCCCAAAGGAAAGCTGATAACATTTTAAACACCTAACTCAGCTTAAACTGATCTCCAATCAACTATTTTTCCATTTCATCCATATACCTCAAAAAGAATGAGGATAACAAATCTTGAGATGTGGGTTCAAGTCTTAAATGCTCCTTGCTTGCCTACTTAGATAATAATAAATACAAAATAAATTAAATAGACAAAAGAAGAGCTAGGGTAAAAGCAAATGGGTGGAAATGAGCAATTTTTGCTTAAGTGATATGAATAAAATCATCAATAAACAACTTTAGCACCCTAATTGTGGTTTCTAAATATCATTTCCCATAAAAAGGAACCAGAGCCTTTGGGAAAATAGCAGATCCAGATCTAGGGTACATGATATATGAGACAGAGAAATCTTGTCATTCTGAAAACAAAGAAAATCTCAAAAATTACTGGGCTTAGATCAAAAGGACCCAAGAGCTAAGCTGAAGGGCTCCTATTGGTTAAAGATGAAACCATCTGATCATAAAAATAATAACTACAATGGATTGAAATATAACAATTTACTAAATATATGAGTTCATACTTTGATAAATATAAAAAAAAAAAACACAGCCTGGGTCACCTTTGGAGGTTGCTAGAATACCTAAAAGAGAATCAAGCATTTACCATGCTTACCCTACATGGGTGATATTTCAGGATAATAAAGGTTATTAAATGCCAGGAGATTAATATAATTAAAAAATCATATTTTTCAACCCCTAATGATATAATGGAGCTAGGCAAAGATCACCAGAGGTGCTATTATTACATGAAAGATTAGATAGAAATTAAGTCAGATGCATTAGGCTTGACTACACTTGAACCTAATCATCTACCATTAAAGTAGAATAAGATGTTCCTCCTGACGTGACATAATTAGAAGGAGCACGTTTCCATCTGCAAATTATTTTTGGCCAATAAAACGTAAAACCAGAATTTATTCAAGTTTCTATATCCACCCAATTAAAAGAAATTTGGGAATTTGATAATGACATCAAGAGGGCGAAATCTAGAAAATGAAAACTTATACAATTAATAATTAAATGGCATGAAAACAAAAGTAAGGGAACTTGAGCAGCATATCAATTAAATACGACTGTGAACTTTGTTGAGAATCTGATTTAAACAACAAACTGTACATAGATATTTTTGAGACAGAGAAAACTGAACATGGACTGCACATGAGACGTTACTCACCATTTAGCACGGTGGTTGTGTTTGCTTTAGCGTATTAAGTATTCAAAGAAAAATGGGGGTAACATAATAAAGGTATAGCCCAAAGTAGTAAAAAATATTTGTATCACATATAATCAATGAAGAATTCGTATCCCAAACAAATTTTCTATTGTAAATTTTTTCTAAGGTGAATAGCAAATCCAAGTCTTGTGCTTGTGTTTTTCTTACTTTAAACCTTTTTAATAGCCAGGATTTATTAAAAATTATGTCACAAACAAAATTCCTAGGTATAGCTAATAGTAGCAGTACACTCAAAGACCATGCATGATAGTAATAACAACAGCCATTTCAGTGGAGAAAGTACTATATTAAATTATTTACCTCTATTTAAAAAACCACTCATCTGGCCCTGGCTGGTGTTTCTCAGTGGTTAGAGGGTCAACACCCAAACCCACCTGGGTTGCAGGTTTGATCCCTGGCCTGGTAAGGAGGGTGTGCAGGGGGCCACAAATCCATGGGTCTCTCTCACATTGGTGTTTTTCTCTTTCTCTCTCTCTCTTTCTCCTTCCCTCCCTCCCTCCCTTTTACTATCTAAAAAAATCAATGGAAAAAATACCCTCAGGTGAGGATTGGAAAAATAAATTTAAAAACTCATCTGGTTTGTAGTGTTTCTATTCTAGACTAATTACCAAATGTAGCTTAAATATATATATACACACACACACATATATAATTATATATATGATATATAACATATAGCATATAACATATATTTATAAAATAAAAAATATATAAAATAATTAGTGCAATTCCCCCAAAACTTTTTAAATAAATGTTATTTCACTGGGCCATTCTCTAAAATGTACTTATTTTTCTTCATCAAGTTGCCCCCCTCTTGCAGTTTCCAGTTTCAAATTAAACTAATTTAAAGCTGCCTAATTAATAAAATACATCAATCTGTACCACTATGTTCAAAACCCTATGTTTGCCAAGAAAAGCAATTCTAAGCACTGCATTGTATGAATAGTTATTTTTCTTATTTTTTTCTAACCAAGTTTGATGAGTTTCAAAGATTGTGAAATTGTCAAGTGGACACTAGAGAAACAGATGGCACCAATTCAAATTTCCATGGATGGTTTAAGAGACTTGGTCTAACCTGAATAAATTACTCCTAAATCATTCTTAATTCTAAGAGGGCCAATAAAATTAGCGCTAAGCATTTCGTTAACATTTCTTATATTTACACTGTAGCTATGATATTCTCTAGAGGGTGTATTGGAAATGCTTTATGATACCTTGGGGTCTCATATTATTGATATGTACTGCAAACTTAGATTCATTTTTAAATGTCTGAGTCATTATTTTTCTATTTTGAATTATCATGGGTCTATGACTGCTGCTGAGAGATAGCCAATAATATATTATTTAATGTTAAATTAATTGCTAGTCAGGAATAAAGCCCCTCCCAAAATAACAATATTCATATAGTGAATATAAACCACTTAGAAAGTCATGATTTTATAGCATAATTTTACTACAAATACAAAAAAAACTGTTCCTACTCTAACGTATTCTAGGTTTACAGGAGAAATTTTAGTTTTGTTAGAAAAGTGACACGTGGATAAAAACTTAGCATTTAAGTAGGATAATGATTATGATTTTCTTTCTGAAATTATAAGTTTTCCCCCTCAAGGAAAACAACTAATCATGGAAAATAAAAATGCATTACATTTACATGGAACCCAAGAGAAGACCTAGAGAAAGACATTTGGAAACATTGTCAAAGAAATAAAACATCACCAAGGAAAAGGTACCAAAAATAAGCGAAGGACAGATATGAAGCATTATTATGACCTAATTTAATAATGTAATTAAATTTTCGGTAATTTCTAAGACTATTTTGTACAAGGATGTGAAATGCATGGTTTGCACAGTAAGATATTTCTATCATAGCTTACTGAGACATAAGAAAACAAATGATAGGTACTTAAAATTATTAGAATTATTTTTATCTGTTAATGATGTGTACTCATCTGCTACAAATCAATGAGTGAAAATATTATGTGGCTTCAAGAACATTATTAGACTTGGTGTTGGAAGGCTGTCTTTAGCCTGACTCTGCTGTTATATGAATGTAAGCAAGAGAGAAAGAAAACAAATCAGCTGGGCCGAGACCAGTTTGGCTCAGTGGATAGAGCGTCAGTCTGTGGACCGAAAGGTCCCAGGTTCGATTCTGGTCAAGGGCATGTACCTTGGTTACAGGCATATCCCCAGTGGGAGATGTGCAGGAGGCAGCTGATCGATGTTTCTCTCTCATCGATGTTTCTAACTCTCTATCTCTCTCCATTCCTCTCTGTAAAAAATCAATAAAATATATATAAAAAAAATCAGCTGGGACTGTGCTCTGAGACTTGACTTTCTTTTCTATAAAACCAGAAGGGTTGGCCACCCTGACATTCTATGAATCTATGATAATCAATAAAATCAATTTACATGTATTCTTTTGTGTGAGTGTGTGTGTTTTTTACCCAAAATTATAATTATGCCATTGTGTAGCCTGTTTTATGAGAAAGCAAATTGTAGACATTTAAGAAACTAGTCTCAGAGTCAAGGTATTTTATTCTAGTGGATAAAATACAAATATATAGCATTGATTAGATATACTGTAGAGTTCATCACTTAGTAAATGGCACTTTTATTTACATCATCCATGAATACTCTCATCCACATAACCTTTCCTTTTCTGAACTCCTCACAATCAGTAACATTTACTATTATTTTCACCAAGTGTTTCCTGTATAGAAGAATTGTCTCTCCGCCTAGTAAGTGTACTTGCCAATGGAGGTCTGGAATTCAAAACCTGGTCTACCAATCACTAACCTGGGCAAGTTCTGGAACCATGCTTAGCCAGTTTCTTCATCTGAAAAATCAATATAATACCACAGCCCTTCCAGGACTATTCTAAAGATTAAATGAGATAGTAAAGCTCTGGTTTATGTGAGGTAAAATAATAGCAAGCACTTACATTTCATTCTTTATCCTCCCCAGATCCCTAATTACAAACAAGAAAATATGTCTTTTGCATTCCACAGAGTCCTTAATGATGCTAAGCCCACAGAAAGCACTGAAATATTTGTTGCATCACTGACTCAATAAACACTTATTGAGAGTCAACTTGTGTCAGGCCTTGGGGATAGGCATGGTGAGAAAATAAAAATGAAGAAGAACTTTACAATTCTTTCAGTGAAGATTTCTAAACCAGCTAGACACCACGTGATAAAAATATTAGAAGTATGAAGTAATTTTAACATAACTTGGAATAATTGTGACTGGAGGTTGGGGCCAAAGTATTTAAAAAGACATGGCAAAAATAACAAAAATGCATAGTTATACCTAAATAGGAAAGGTTCTAGAATATGGCATGGTTTATCTCTCTAAATGAAAATGTCCCAATGGAGTTAAACTTTAATGGGCAGAAGGATAATATTTTTCTAATTGGAAACCTGTTTTCTTTTTCTTGGAGCAAGAATCACAGGAAAAACATTGCAGAGGTTCAAGTTCCATGATAAAGAAGAAAAAACAAAATGGGTTTTCATAGATGGGATGAAATCATGTTTCCATGGAAACACTGAACTGGTTTGTTACAGCTCAACTTAAGTTGGCAATTTTGGCTAATTTCAACTATAAAAATAAGTTTGGCAACCTAAAAAATTTGCCCATTCTATCACAAATGTAATCTTCAAATGATAGCTAAATACATGAACAGCATCTCACAGGATTAAAGACATATTTTTAAATTTCTGTAATCATTACCACCTTCACCTGGCAAAGATATCATTTCAGTTGGAAACAAATCCAATGAACTAAGTTGTGCCAGAATAAATAGAATCTAGAATATGGTTGTCCTCTGATTCTAATGTTGGAGCAAGAACAGGGACAAGCACTTCCTCTGTTACAGACCAACAGAGCCTGTGGGTTTAATAGCTTTTACTGAATCATGATAACCAAAATAGATTCAACATCCTATTCCAAAACAGGCAAGGCTACTTTTTTAATTTAGGGGTTTTTTCCACATTCGAGAGCCATTTGATCATTGGCATACGGTTGTTAAGCCATAAATAAAACACAAAAGTGTTTGCTTTATTAATGATCTAAAAATATTTTTGTGCCATGTTTTACAGTTATTAAAGACCTCATTGTTATAAGACAGGGATTGGCAACAGCCTTTAAATTTGTTTCATATGAAATTCTTTTGTGTGACCCCCTGCCTTTAGACACCAGTAAGAAGAGCCAAAGGGCAGGCAAATAAATATATACCTGAACAATCAACTCTGCATTGAAACTGTACAACCTTGATCAGCTTTTCACCACTATCTCACCACCACATTTAACTAAAGTTTAACCTCCTATGCTTTACCCATATGACAATTCCAAAAGTGAGAAGCTTACACCTAATTCTTAAACGATCATTCTTCCCTTGACTCTTTTATTTGCACTTTCCTTTCTCTCTTTCCCTTCATGGCCAAGCTCCCTGAGAGAGGCCTTCACTTGTCTTCCTCCATTTCCTCACCTCCTGCTAAAGCTTCATCTACCTGAAATCCAGCGTCTGCCTTTAGCACTGAAACTGCTCCTGTGCAAGGCACCATGGGTTTCCCAATTGCCAAATTAAGTCAACTCTTGCTGGCCATCTTTCTTAACTTTCCTGAACTGGGTTCATATGGATGGCTTTTTAAAATGGAAACTTTCCCCCTAAGTTTTCCTTGACATCCCGCTCCCTGGGAATAACTTATTTCCCTAAGAGTCCTGCCTACTGTTCTTCATGTATACAGGTTCCTGGGATTTAGCCAGAGTCTCCTACTTTTCTTATTCTGC
>NW_005871128.1:2122122-2166556 GCF_000147115.1 Myotis lucifugus
TCCCCTTTGAACCACCAAGCCACACATTTTTATCTCCAGAGCATACTTACTCTTACATTCCAGAGTCCATTTTTATTAATTTATTTATTTATTTAATATATATATTTAATATATATTTTATTGATTTTTTACAGAGAGGAAGGGAGAGGTATTGAGAGTTAGAAACATCGATGAAAGAGAAACATCGATCAGCTGCCTCCTGCACACCCCCTCCTGGGGATGTGCCCGCAACCAAGGTACATGCCCTTGAGCAGAATCGAACCTGGGACCCTTCAGTTCACAGGCCGACGTTCTATCCACTGAGCCAAACCGGCTAGGGCCAGAGTCCATTTTTAAATAATTATATCTAAAAGTCTGCTGAACATCAACATTTAAACAGCCAACACACATCTCAGTTTCAACAAATCTTAATGTTTGCTCAAAAATCTACTCCTAAAAATTGCTATTTTCTTTCTATTCTGTATTCAAATAATGACTCTATCATTTACACAGTTATCCTAAGTCAGAACTGTGTCTTCCAAAAGCTACTTTTTGTCTATCCTTTCTCACAACTAATAGCAAAATCCTCAAAGTTCTATGTGCTCTATGTCCACTGCCACTGTCATAGGCTGGGACTTTATCATCCCACGCCCCCCCACACTACTGATATAGATGCAGGAGAACATTTGAGCATTTAAACACTCATTCATTATTTTGAAATATGCAACACCCATTCATGATTTCAAAATAAAAAGGCAAGTTATTTACAATAATAAAACCAAAATTAGAAAACATAATAATTAGTGGTGAGATGTTAGAAGAATTCTCTTTGAATAAAGCCAGGATAATACAACAATGCCTGCAATCACCACTTCTATTTAGCACTGCAATAGACACTTTATCTAAGAAAATAAGACAGCACAAATAAGGCATAAGATTGAGAAAGGAATAAAATTATTTGGGGCAATTATCTAGATTTAAAAATCTACATAAAATGACAGATTTCACCAAAGTTGTTGCATATAAAATGGAGCTTTCAAACATCAAATAACATTCCCTCATTCTAGAAATAAGAAACTTTTTAAATGTATTTTTGAACATACTATTCATGATGGCAATAAAAACAATGGCATTTCTAGGGTGAATAAAACCACATATAATTGAAGTATAAAAAAGTTATAAATTATGAAAATTAAGTGTGTTTTATGGCAAGACTTAATATCATAAGGGTAAAAGGTTCCCCCTCAAATAATGCATACATTAAATTCAATTCTTATCTAAACCTAGTTGTTTTATATTTGAGTATAAAAATGGAACTTGTCAAGTTGATCAAAAATTTCAAATGGAAGAAATTAGCCAAGACAATTTTGAGGAAGAAAAATTAGGAGGAATAGATTTATACAATACCAGATATCAAACTTTATTTTAAAGATTTAGTATTGACAAAGGTTTAGACTAGAACAGTGAGTTTGTATAAACATCCTAGAAACAAACCTACCTATATATGGGAGTTGTTGTAAGACAGACAACATTACAAAGGAGTTGCAGAAATGGATTATTGAATGCGTGTGCGGTGGTAATTGCTCATCATATAGGAAAGGGGAAATATAGATAAAAGTGTACCCTTATCACACCATATGCCAAAGATGGATCAAAGTCCTAAATGTATAAAGCAAAATGTTAAAACTTTTAGAATATATAGAATATCTTTTAACATTGGGAAGGAAGATATTTATATTTCTCTAACAAAGGACATTACAAAGTTAAAAGATAAAACTAACCTGGAAAAAAATATTTGCCATTTACATTTTTACCAAAGATTGGTGACTTGAATATATAAAGAAACCCTATCTATATTCAATAAAAAATATAAATATTCTTATAGAGCAATGGGTAAAGATCATGAACAAGAAACTCAAATAACAGAAATCCCAGATGTCCAATATAAAAATATAAGCAATCTTGACAATAGGAATATACAAACTAAAGCAAAATGCTATTCATACCCCAAAAATATGTTAACAACAAAAGTTAAAGCGGATAAAGAAAAAATAGGAAATCATGCTTCTAAAGAGAATACACTGGTGTAGCCACTTTGAAGAGCAATTTACAATGCTTAGGCTGAAAAAAGCATTTGTTACAATTTCATGATTCTATTTCAAGGAGTACATTCTGAAAAACATACCTCTGTACAGGGGAGACATCAAGAAGACACATATATTACTACAGCAGTATGTGTAACCAGAATAAAAGGAAACAGCCTAATTCTCCATCAAAGATATAAAACCTTGCTATTTCAAACAGTAAAAATGGATATTCTAGAGCTGTGTGTACCAATATAGTGTTAAGTGAAAACAGTAAGTTCCAGGAAGAAATGAACAGTATGATGTCATCTATATAAAATTTAATTGATTTTTAAAAATTTTTATTTTTTAGAGAGAGGAAGGGAGAGAAAAAGAAATATTGATCGGTTGCCTCCTGTACATGCCCAGACCTGGGATCGAACCTGCAACCTGGGTATGTGCCCTGACGGGGAATCAAACCTATAACCTTTTGGTGTATGAGATGACTCCCCAACCAACTGAGCCACACTGGTCAGGGCTAAATAAATTTAAAAATTTACAAAATAATAATATGTGTTGTGTGGCAGTACATACATATTTGGTAAAGTACAAATGTACACATTGGAATAATATATAGCAACCTTCAATGAGTGATTTATTCCTGGGTTTGAAGAGATCAAGAAAGGCATGGGAGTAGATCTTTAGCTGTTTATCTGCAATTTCATTACCTTTAAAAAGAAAGAACTACCTGAAGCAAATAAATATGGATGATGAGTTCATGGGTGTTTTGTATTATTTTTCTACGTGTTCAAAATATCCTCAAATCAATTTTTAAAATTTAAATCCTTTAATGACTTTCTAGTGCCTTCAGGACACAGCTCTAGCTCTTTCTCAAACAAGCCCTTCATGATGTGGTCCCCACATACCATTCAAGAACCATCACTGTCCATCCTGCTAAACATCATGATCCTTGTGGTACTTTCCATGGTGATAGCTTTCCCACTCAGAGAGAATTAGGATTCAGTCTCATATCAAAACTTCAAAGGACCTCTGATATAATAATTGTTTGTATACATATCCATCCTTACCCACCAAAATGTGAGTTTCTTGAGGACAGCGATATCATCTGAATATCCCTGTGTGTTTCATAATGCTTTCATCTATGAGAAATTCAATAAATGGGGGGTGGATGAATATATCTTACCTAATAATAGACAAACATGTAAATTGACCGTCCCTCCGCTACACTTACCAGCCATCAGGAGAGTATGCAAATTAACCCAACAAAGATGGTGGTTAATTTGCATACGTAGGTGTAAAGCCGCGGAGTGGCAAAGATGGAAGGCTCCAGGCCGGAGCAAAGGCCTGGGTCCCAGGTGCTGGAGGAAAACCGGTGTCGGCAGCCAGGGGTTGGGAAAGCCTATTGCACGAATCTCTTCGTGCAACAGGCCTCTAATATATATATACTTTGCTGAATGTCCCCTTTGATTCCCACCAGCTTAAGGTTCTTAAGTGGAGGTTCTTTACCAGTAAATTATTGGGCATAAACACATGTCCAACCCTGAGAGTTTGGGTGGCCTCTTTATCTCCTCTCTCATGTTCACTTATGCAGCTCTAGATTTCTAGTTTTCAAAGACTGGTGCTACCACTGACACTGTACCTGTAGTCTTTGCACCACCACCCCTGCCCCCACCATTCCTGACTCACACCCTCTATCTGCAGAAATGTCCACCATCCTCACCTGGCAGTGCAATTACCTACAGATCAAAATGGAAACATTTTTGGAGATTTCCCCAAATCTAGACACTTCTGTATTTTCTGCACATAATTCTAAAAACCATGGCATAGTTGAAAGAGTACAAGCTTTCAGTTAAAACAGATTTAAATTCTTATTTACCACTTATTGTGTGACTTAACACAATTTTTTTAATCTCTCTGAATCTTACAGTCCTCCTCTCTATAATCAGAAATAAATCTATCCTATCTATTTTGAAGGCTTGTTGTGAATGCTAACTGAAATGGCATAAAAGCACTTTATAAAGTATCTCACCCATTACACAAACTCAATAAATAATATTTTTTCTTCCCTTCTCCTTAAATTTTTTAACACCAGGATTTGCAAAAACTATGAGTGGAAAAACAACTGATTGTTATAGTTGAAAAGAATCACTTTCCTGAATACACATAGTGCATTATCTGAAAATTTTAAGCAAATATCTATCACTTTTCTATAAGGTAATATACAGTCATGAAGTGTATCTCCTACTTGCCTGACTAGCTGTGAGTTCCTGGAGGGCAGGATTCAAAACCACTAATTCTGTAAGCCACACTATGCTTTACAAGCGATAGGCAATCAGTTAAATATTTTGATGGCTCACCCACCACTGGTAAGATATTTAGTTTTATGTCTTAACAACGGTGGTAGACTTCTGCTAATCCGGCTGCACTTTCTGAGATGACTTCTTCTGAAGGCACACATTAGTGGAATGCTCGGCTAGGACAAAGTGTACCGAGCGTGGTTGTGGAACGCTGTAAAGTCAGCTGACACAGGAGACCCACTGCCACGCTAGTGGTCATGTTCCAACCAACCAACCAAGCCAGCCCAGATACCATCCAACTCCACAGAAGACCAACGTTATTATTTTTGGAGAAGAGTTTATTTTTAGAAGTATCATATTTTAGCTTTGAAATTTTGACCCAAGTAGAGCCAAAAGGTGGCACAACCAAATATAAAAACAGGAAAAAGATATCCATCCCCTGTTCACAAACACGGGAATTCCCTTTTGGGCAAAAGATGTCTTTTAAAGCTCAGGTCACACTGGGATGACTCAAAGAGGTGCTGAGAATTCCATCCTCTCTCCTACTCCATTCTCTGTTATCCAAACAATTCCCATCAGAACCATCAATGGAGCCTCCTTCCCATCGGAATCAACGGAGCCTCCTGATTATGGTCAACCTCACACAGATGTGAGGCTCGATAGTGCATGGAGCCAATGCTAAATCAGCATTATTCACTGTCTCTTACTACAAGATGATTCCAGTTCAATTCCCACCCCTAACCACCTGCAGAGAGCTATATTTTCTTGACATGTGTCTTATTATTCAGGCCAAAACTTCTTAACACATGAGGGCTAAGCTGGATTTTTCCACACCTGTTTCCATTTTTAAACAATGAAAAAAACTATCAGATCCTTTGCCTGAACATCTTTCATATTTTAAAAATAAGATAGTCATTTCTCTCTGAAAATTAAGTACATGAGAAAATAAGTTTGTATATTTAGAAGGTGAGTCCTAATTATATATTCCAAAGCAACTTACAAGTATTTCCTATATTAAGCAAACAACATATTCAGTGGTATACGTATTCTTTAACTGTGTGAAGTTCTTATACAAATATGGCAAGTCTGTATTTTTTTAAAAAAATGTTTTAGGTGAGGAGTTTGAGTGCTAATTATAAGACATATTATGTTTCAAAATAAGAAGAAATAGTGTTTGAGAATAATACTTTAAAATGTGAATGAAGTATAATGTTAGCTTTAAAATAAGATTTCTATGAATAAATACTATGTAAGTTTCACTGAATGGTGTCCTCTCTCTGGACAATTTGACTAGTCAATGAAGAGGACTCCATTTGGTGAGGGTCCTACTACTGGGTCATTTGAAGCCAAACAACTTTATCTCAGTTAACTTAACACCAGGTTAGAATAGAAATACAGCTCAACTGTGGGCTCCAAAAATAAATTTATAAAAATTTAATTAGCAAAAATTGCAATAAAACATCTATTGCTTTCATGAAGCATATTTATCCTTTGTGAGATCAGCAGAATAATTCCATTTTATTACACAGTTAACATAGCATTTTTTCAAGCAGCTGACTTTTATTGCAATAAAATTTTGCTGATCTATCCACTGAATGGCACTTTGTTCAACTGGGGGTGGGGGACAAATTTTTATTGAGTGTTTGATTTACTGAATACCTGATATTTATTGTCTGATAAGCACTGAGGTATTATAAAGATGTATAATCCATTTTAATTAAATCACTGTTTAGAAGAAGTTTATTATAAATATATTGTTTCTCCAACAAAACTAAGAGCTTTTAGGGAGTAGGATGAAGATATATTTTATATATTTTTATTTTTAATAATAACGGTATTACCACATAATACATAGGAGTTCAGTTAATGTTGCTTCTACTGTTAACATATTTGCTCATTTATTTATTCAATGAACATTTATTGCCTGCCTGGCAAATGATACAGATATAATACATGTACAGCACATTGCAGGGTACCTGGCATACAGGGCTGCTCAATAAATGTCATGTTAGATGGAAAGAAAAATAGCTAGCCAGCCATGACCTGTACTAGGCAATGGGCACACATGGATGTGCTGGAGAGGACAAGGGTCCCAAGGTCTGGGCGAGTCTTTCTAAATGCTCTTCTTGCTAAACGGTAAAATGGAGCACAATATTTTGCAGACTCAGCTATAAACAGATGCACTTGACCAGAATCCAACTGGATATGTTTAGCCAACTGAAAAGAAGAAATCAACATGTAATTCACCAAATAGTGTATATGAGCGATGGCTAAGCTTCCCATCCAGGAGACAGAGCTTTCTATGTGATTCCCTGTCTACTTGCTGCAAGTAAGTAAAACTATCTACTGACAACGTCTCTTCTTAAACAGAACACTCCTTGATTTTGGTAACAGATGTACAAAGAAACACAGAAAACAGCCTGGGGGAATCCATGCAAATAACCAATACTGCTTAGCAGTGAGAACTAAGGGAACGTGTATGAAAGAAGTGAGAGTCAATGTCTTAGTATTAATGTCTTAATATTACTGAATGTATCAGTGGTATCTATGCTTACTTGACGTTAAGCTTACCTAAAATTTTGTAGCTACTGAAGACTCGAGGAAAGCCATCAGCCATTTTATGCTTTATTTAGGAATGGTTTTGTATAACTAAGAAAAATGGAATGCCATTTTAAAAATTATAGAGTTAAAAGAAACATAAGATGTCCATAATTTGCTTCAACTTATTAACAACAGGAAACTTAACTACCACCTAAATAAACCATCAATCTTTAGACAGTTCTAACTGCTACCAGGTTCTTCCTGATAATACCCTGAATAATAGTTAACTTTTACTGAGATCCTGTATGAACCAGGCAATGGATTAAGGAATCACATACATTATTTCATTTAGTCATACAAGCCCTTGAAATAGCAACTATACTATTAATTATATTTGACAATAGCACAGTGAGGCCTGAGAGATTTAAAAGACATTAGTCAAAAAGGCAGAGCCAGAAATTTTAGCGAAGTCACTCTGAGGTCATATGAGCCCTGCTTTCTACCATACAATTCAATGCTGATCTTGAGGCAAAAATCTGTCTCTCGTTAACTGATATTCTGTAGTTCTTCTTTATGCATTAAATGCACTACTGTGTATTTAGTTCAAGTTTTCTCAACTATTGACATTTGGGGCCAAATAGTATTTATCATGGGGTCTGTCCTGTGAGTTTTAGAATGTTTGTGGCACCCCTGGCCTCCACCCACTAGATGCCAGTAGTACATCCGTCCAGTCATGAAAACAAAAAAATATTCCTAGTCATGGCCAGGGGACTATATCAACCCCATTGAAAACCACAGAATTATCAATAGAGGTTGCCTCAAGGATTGGCAATTAGAAGGCCTTAATGAGTGAAACTGCATTTGAACTTTGTCTTAGATTTCATGGTAGGAATCAACCATCCTTGTTCATAGTCCTTTGCCCAAAAAATAAAGCAATACAATAAAAAGCATTAGTTTGTTTAAAATATTAAACAGGCTTGAATTTGTTGGTTAGCCTTTCTGTTTCAGACTTGAAATCAACTCTACTTTTCCGCTATTAGTATTTCTAGGATTTTCCTTCTATTTCGTAATCAAATGTTCTTAAAATAGATCAAGTCATTAAAAAAATAATCTAAAAGCAAATTTAAAAAACTTACCACACTCAATTTCATGGCTTGCATTTGCTTTTTATTCTTTGGCCATGAACAACAGAGTCCTTTTAAAATTGAAAGTGTTTAAAATAAAATTGAAAGTGTTTTCTTTCTATTTTATTCTGGTTTCACAGATAATTAATTATAAATATTATAATAATGTTGCCTATGAAGATTTTTATTATACTTCACTCCCTCACATAATGGTGGTTATATGTGTCATGTTTCTCGATCCACACATCTACCAAGCTCTAAGATCTCATGCATATAATGAAATTGTTATATAGTCTGAATGTTAATACACTTAAAGAATATAACACAAAAGAGGTACTGCTTCTCTAGGGAGTAAAATTTAAGGCATGTCATCCATCTCTGTGACAAAATGCAGGTTTCCCACTGGAAGACAACTTGTTCATTTAATTCACTTGTGTAGGATAGTACTAAAAGAAAGTTCATCTGGTTACATTTAAAGTTCAGGGGGGAAAAAAACATGTACAAAAATATTCTTTGGCTTTCAGCCTAGAGGATTTTCATGTGATTGTCAATTGGATATAGTTTCATTCCGTTTAAGCACATATTCTTCAAAAAGAGGGATTCCCAGGGAGGTGCTGGGAGAATTTCAAAGTGGCTCACACAGATCAGAACTCCCAGATTCCTAAATACTAAGCCTAAATACATGATGATTTTGGCAAAAGCGAGTGGATTAATTCTATGTCCATTGCTTTTTCCATCCTTTACATCTTTGCCCTCATACCAAAGAGATAAGAGATCTCACGTAAGAGGTTCAGATATTTATTTTTTTACTAAATGTTTCTGAGAAGATACATAGTGAGGTTTGAAGAGATATCCTTGGTCTGTTCAGAATAAAAAATGTTTTGTAATCCCTGGCTAAAAGCTATGATTGGGCCAGTTTCTTCTGAGATAAACAGTAATCCTACCAATATTACTGTCCATGAAAAATCAGTCTATATATCAGTTGTGTTTATTTGAAGAAAGGCTGTCAGTGACTGACAGCACTATCAGTAGTGGGAGGACAGTAATATGTGTTTTTCCTATAGCCTTTATTTATTTACTTATTGTCTTAATGTTATCTCTCCCTTTCTACTGAAGAGTCAAAATGTCCTGCATGAAGACAATATGAACGAAAAGGCCAGTACTTTCTTATTTCATCTCTTTATTCATGCTTTATTTGGATGCCGTAAGTAATATTCTTCATTCCACAACATTCTCGCAGAAATGCCAATTTATCTGCTTTCCCAAATAACTACATTATTCAATTTTAAAAGTAAAAAATATATGAAATTCTCCTAAGAATTTAGGTAGTAGGTTCATGTCATTCTCTATATATGTTGGCAAACAAAGTGCATTAAAATCTTCTGGAAAAAAGAAAAAGAAACTAAACAAGCAATCCCATTTTTTAAAAAATCTTTTGGAGGCCACTTGCAAATGGTTTCTGATAAGTATAGTTATTTCACTGTTTTTTTCACAGGTAAAGAAATCATTTTACTATCAAAAACGATATAAAAACTTAATCAGTGAAAAACTATACTTGCATAATGCAGTTATGGTAAACTACTTTTAAATCAAAGATGCTCAGGAACACGATAGCATTATCTATTGCCAGAGTAACAAAATGCACCAGGGCTCCTCTTGACAATCACCAAAAATGTTTCCACCTCATAAGAACTAAATTAGTATGTAATATATATTCATTTTTTATTTTAATTGATTTTTCAACTGACAATGGAGACTAGCAAGACTCTTGAGTAAGATACCATGTAATATAAATTTTAACATTAAACAAATACTTAAATCAATATATAGGAAAAGACAAAATCCTAACCCTCCCGGAAAAAAAATCAGAAAAAGATATCCCTTTTTGAAAATTTTAAAAAATGATCACTCTAACCACTAACTTAGTTTAAACACCATTGACTCTTTCAAAACCACAATTTAAATTTCCCTCCACAAAGCCCTTAAAATTTTCCACTTTCCTTTAACATCATGTGTTAAAATAAGGCTTCCTTTAAAGCAAACATTGTTCTCTGTACTAAACAGTCATTTCATTAGGTCATTTTGAGATCCTGAGCAACTGAGAAACTTCTAACCACTAGATCAGTGATTTTCAACCAGTGTGCCCCAAGAATTTTAAAACATTCAATACCTGACTATTTAGTCAGGGGGCACTGACCTCTTTTCCCTTAGGTTGTCAAATTTAAAAAAACAACAACACAAAAACACGACGACAGTGAAAACAACAATAGCCATCTGGTGTGAGTGAATCAAAATTATACCTATTTCTTGTCAGATTAGTAAAAAATATATTTTTTGGTGTGCAGAAGATTTTAGTAATTAGTTTATGTGTGCCATGAGATGAAAAAGATTGAAAATTGTTGCAATTGATCAGCTGATCATCAATTCAGAACACCTAATTCTGAGTGAGACAATGACTCAAAATTTCTGAACCACTTTACAGAATTTCACTTTTAGTGCTTACTGCTGGTTCATCAGTAAAGAAACTTAAAAGCTTTAAGTAGCTAAGTTCTTTGCTCAAGTACAGAGAGAACCTACGGTACTTGCTAGAATGTCAGCAACTAAAACCTACTCTGGAAGCAAAGACATGGCATTGGGCTGCCTAAAGTTTGCCACTTGTGTGAGTTTTCAGCTTGTCCCAGGCCAGTGGAGGTGCTGTTTGCAGGTGCTCAGTGAAAAGGAAATTATCTTCATCATAAAAATATCAGGTGAGGACTTCAGCACAAAAAAGGTCATTTTAAAGAAAAAGACTTCAAATCACAAGGATGTGTCACTGATATGAACCATAGGCAAAATTTTGAAATTTTTAAATATGCTCATGACATTTAATTTTTAAATATATTAGTCATTTAAGAGAGCATCTATCTTTCTAAGGTGTGTAAATTTATAGTAGTTATGTTGTAGGTGGCAGACATGACACCAGCTGTCTGACCAGTGGTGTTAGACTGGACCTGGGTTCAGCAACCTCAGTACTTGAGTCTGGCTAGGACTCAGAGCCAAGACTCCAACTATAAGAGAACACTTCTTTGGAAAAATCACTAAATTATAATCCGTATTACGCCTTCTATTTTATAATATTTTTTCACCTTATTTCAAATACTCTTCCTAAGAATAAACAAATACTAAACAGAACTGTTTAAAGAATCATATTAATCAAATTTTACTTTTTAAACCCAACATCAGAAATGTTACTAATGGTTAAGTCATTTACTAATAGGAAAATACTGAGTCTATCTGGCATAGATGAACCCCCAACCTGGTGGCTTTTATAGTCAATTTTATACCAAGATAAAACTCTTTGATGTCCTTACCTTCAATGATAGGAATGTCATATTATTCCTTTCCAGAAACTAGAGAAAGGTAACTTTTTAAAATCTAATATCCGCCCCCCACCCCATCATTTAATTAACATGGATCCATCTTCTAAATGATTCTACATTCAGGAGATAGGTATCTGTCCCTCTCCTTCACAATCTTCAAAGATAAAAGATCGCTACCATGAGATATTTTAACTGCTTTCTGAATTAAAAATATATAAAATAAACCAGTTCCTCAATTATATTAATGTTACCTCGTTTTTCAGGGCAGAATTCATTGGAAATGTTGGGAACACAACAACATACCAAACTGTCAGCCTCCTCCCCCCCATCCCTCCTTAACTAGGAGGTTTGCTTTGAGTCACATTGTGTTCAGAAAACCCCATTTTCCTAACTTAATTTAACTTGAATTGTATTTGTGATGGTGTTTTTTTATTTGCTTCGATTTTATGGGACAATTTACTGCTTGGTTTCTTTAGTACTGCAGTTTATATGAAAATCAGATGTTCCTCACTCTATGAAGAGCAGAATAAAGTGACAAAACTAGACAGGATTTTAAGTTAGTATGAGAATGAAACTTTTGATGAGACCATAAGACATAGAAAGGGGTCATTAAGAAAAATTGGGAAACAATGTGTATGGAATTTTTTTTTGAATGACAAGATTCTCATCCCTGTGGGATGACTTCCATAGAAGGAGTCCACTAACAGTTGAATGGACTTTGAATCACTCAATTGTTTTTCCAAGCCTATAATGGTGACATAGGGAGTCTTAAAGGAACTAAGAGTAATTTTTTTTCAATAACTAAAAGCAGAGCACAGTTCCAGATTACCAAAACTCTGCAATGCTGATTTTGTGACCTTGACTCAGAGTCACTGGGATGTCCCAGGAAACCACAATTTTTGGCAGATGCACATTTTATGTCCAAACGTTTACCAGATGTGAAGTTCATATGATCTATGCTGTGCAATTTGACATACCAGTTCATTCTGTGAGCCAGCAGGTAACAGGACTGCTGCTCTCATGTTTAAGCAGAGCAAAGAAAACTTAAGTCCTACCACTACTCTCAATTAAAACAACTCCACATGCTTGGTAAGCCTGAAATTCCAAGAAAGCTTTCTTTCTTTAGATTAAGAAATCTATCCCTGTTAAAATTGAAATACCCTTGGGAGACATAAACAGTTATCAGTTATTTATACTTCAGAATAAATGAATTTCAAATCCTGTCCTCACAGCTGGTTTTGATAAGACTACATGAAGCTTGGTTATTTGGATTGTAAAGACAGTAGAAAAAGATCTTCCAGAGATAAAAGTTAATACATGAATAATTATTTTACCACTATTATTTGTCTATTCATTCAATAGCATTTACAACGACCGACTATTTTTCAATCAATGTGCTAAGCATTGGGGATACAAGATGAAAGAGCGAGGTAATTGGCCTTGAGAAATGCAGGGTTTGGTGTAAATCTGTCAAATCCACAGTTACCACAGAAGAGCGGTGATATTAAGGGAGGTGAGTGCCCCTTGCACGGAGCTCGGAGAAATGAATACCCAAATCCACCTGGCAGAGAGAAGATGGGAAAGTTTTCCAAAAGGAGGCAAAGTCTGACCTGTGACTTAAAGAAAAACCAGGGATTTGTAGGTAACCTAAGGATAGAAAGATAATGTGGTACCTGATTTTGCCTGGAAACACTAAAGAGCAATATGTTCTCAGTGAAACAGCATTTCTGAAGTGAAGATTTCTGGAGTGAAGTAACTGTAGGGAGTGGGGGGCAGTGTCTCAGCTAGGGCTGCCATAACAAATTACCATAGGCTGGGGGCTTAAGCAACAGACATTTATTTTCTCACAGTTCTAGAGGCTGGACGTCCAAGATTAGGGTGCCAGCATGGTTTCTGATGAGACCTCTCTAGAGGCAGGCTGTGTCCTCACTATGCCACTTGTGGGTGTGGGTGCGGATGTGTGTGTGTGGGTATGTGTGTGTGCGCATGTGTATGTGTGCAGGTGCAGACACACACTGGGGTGAGAGAGAAAGCTCCCTGTGTCTATTCTTATAAGAACAGCTAACCCTAATCCAATAGTATCAAAGCCCCATCCTCCTCATGTTCTCATTTAATCTTCATTATCTCCTTATAGGGCTCTAACACAATTCAGTCCAGAGCAGGCAGTCAGAGAAAAGAATGACAATGATGGGGAGGGTAGTCAGGAAAAAAAACATGAAGGGCATTCTAAATCAAGTGAAGAGGAATGGATTTTCTTTTTATAGCTCATTCTAGGACTCCACATAGGTATTTCAAGCAGGGAATGGCATTCTGGTTCATGGTTTAGAAAGCTCACTATGGCAGAAGTCGGGAGAACGATGCACAGGAAAGACACTGAGGGGCAGTGAGGGCCCGAGGTGGGAGTGAGAATAGAGTTGAGAGAGATTCAGGAGTTAGGAGAAGCCAAGTTTGATTGATTATATCTGTGTGGAGGGGAGAAATGAGAATTACCCCAGCCCTCCCTCTGGCTTATGCATCTAGTAGATGACAATGACCTTTCCTGAAAGAAAAAGAGAGAAAGAATACAATTTTGTTTGCTGGGGAATGAGAAGAGGAAATACAAAGCTTCTTAGTTTTTAGAAAGTTGAGTATAAGCTTTGCATGAGGTATATGTACATATGGAATTGTTTACTTGGCCACTCTGCCAGGAAAGGGCAATGGGGAGATGCAGATGATGCTAAGCAGAGTCAGAGGATGTGGGTCCTCCCCTGGTTTGGTATTTGCTTTTGAGCACCAAGGGCTGTGATTTCAGACCATTAAAACTATTTGTACTGAACAAAACAGATGTCCTACATTACAAGCATAGCTAAATAAGTGCTGGTTCATCTATATGATGAAGCATCACAGAGCATGAAATCCATGTATTCCAAGGGTATTTAATGACATTAAAAAACAGTAAGAGATAACGCAAAACACAAACTGTAAATAAAGTAATTGATTAAAATATATTTTTCATAGAAATGTCAAAAACTATTACCTCTGAATAGTAGTGTTACAAATATATAATTCTTTTCATTATGCTTTCTCATATTTTCCAAATGTGTCTATAAGGAACATATCTTGTTTAATAATCAGAAATAACAAACTTATTTTTTAACTTGTATATATTTTTAGATAGAGTTAATATTCCAAAAGAAGGTTCTCTCTCCCACCACCAGCAGAACACATAATTGAACTATTCTCTACCAATCAGGAGAAATTGGAGTATTCAGAGTAGCAAATTTAAAAATTGTGCATTATAAGAGGAGTTTTATTTTTTTATTTAAAATATATTTTTATTGATTTCAGAGAGGAAGGGAGAGAAAGATAGAAACATCAATGATGAAAGAATCATTGATCGACTCCTGCACGGCCCACACTGGGGATGGAGCCCACAACCTGGGCATGTGCCCTTACCAGGAATCAAACCCTTCATAGTTCAATGCTCAACCACTGAGCCATTCCAGCCAGGCAGTTTTATTTTGTATTCACACTCTATGTCTACTATGGGCTGGCTACGGGCTCTGCTCCACATTTCTCTAGTTGGGACCCATTTCAAGGAGCACGGCCACTTACGTGGCAGAGGTAAAGAGCTTTAGAAGGTCTCAAATAGAAACTAAATGCTCCAGTCCAGAAACATACCTATGTCAATTTCCACTGAACTTACAGAACTTATGGAATGTAAGCCCGTCGTGTACGTGTACCTGAAATATACTTGGCAAACAGAGCTAACAACAGTCACATCCAAAAAAAATTATAGAGGGAATTTTATGGCAATGTTGTTAAAACCGCAAAATCATGACCCATCGTTAGATTGTAAAATCAATTTAGTGAGTCATGACCAGTGTTTTTCCGTGGAATGGAAGGGAAGGGGAAATGTCAGAACATAATGCAGAAAAGGTAGATATTGATCATGACGCAATTACCAAATAAATACAGATGTGTCACAATGTGAACTGTCTTCCTGTGGGTTTTGTAAAAACTTTTGAAAGCAATTGTTCTATGAGAGCACCAACTAAGCCAGATATATAGCAACATAATTTTCTGTTTATACTGGCTCCTCTATTCCAGTGTCCTATAACTACCATAAAAGATTTAGGAAAATATGGGCTTCCTCAGTGGTATCAATCTTAAGAACCGAGTCTAATTTTTACTCTTTATGTAATGTAATGCTCTCTTAATAAATCAATTAAGAAATATTATGAAGTGATTCATATTTTTAGCACCTTGCAAGTACTGAGTTCACTTTTTATTTATCCTAAAATACATACAAAAATTTAAGCTTCAAAAGCTTTTCCTCAATTCTACAGAGCCTCATTTTATTGGTTTGTTAGGAATATACACAATTCTTATATTAATTTAAATGGTATCCTTGACCAAGATGAATGGTACTAATTTTTTTAATTCTGTATTCCTGTTAACATATAAAACACACTGTCATGGATGATTTCTGACTTGATGCTTTGATGTTTAAGGGAAGAATGCATATTTCAAAATTGCAAAATACCTATTGTACTTAACTTCTTGACATAGACTTAATATTCCCAGTTTTCAATTTTCTCCTTTTTATCATCTACTAAGAAAATACAAATTTAAAATATGCACATTCTATATGCTTATTCATGGGGGGAAATGCAGTATTTATCAAGTTAGTTTCAATTTTTTAAATGAATTCATCTTAATGCTTACTTTCTATCATCTATGTGAAATGTTTATAAGTGCTTACTTAAATGTGAACATTTCAACCAATTTCAATGTTTTCTACCCTTCCCCAAAATATACTGCCATGGTTTTCCCTACCTACCCTTCAGAGCAGTGCCAGTTCAAAGGCCAGCCTCTTGTTCCTACCCAGAAAATGCTAGCTAAACATCCAGGAAAAAAACAAAATGCTTCAAAATGGTACAATCTTCTTTTGCCTCCCAGATGGCTCCACTACCACATACGAGGTATGCCAGAGAGGTTTCCTAGGAGAAAAGGAGTCACTGTGAATTATTACAACCTAGCATCTTGACATTCAAGGGAACCAAATGAAACATGACTAACTGTTGAAAAGAATGGAAAATGAAAAGAACATCCTCAAAAATAAACTAGTGTGCAATTTTTTACCATCTAAAAGGAAGCTCTGGTATGGAAAAATGAACATCCTGCATTTGTTAATTAAGGAAGCATTATATTCAGTTCAGTAACAGTAACTTGTTTAAAAGTGATGAGTCACAATATTCAGTTCCTTCCTGGCCTTATTCAGCTAGGTGTGGAGGAAAGAGGATTGTACCGGCAGCTGGTCCATCTCTGTCCCAGACCCAGCTAGGCCACTGGGACACTGGGAATCTGGGCAAGAAAACAAGCCTGGCTGGACTTCAGTATCTCCTCTTTAAAACCAGGATGTGAGGAGATGAATGAGTGAGCTGGAGGATCTCTTCCATTTCAAATTGACTACAATTCTGTTCTCATAAATAATTTACCTATTTATTTCATTAAAACAAACCCCCCAAACAGGGTAATTTATTTCCATTATTCCAAACTGAATCTACTAGATCTAATATATGATGAATTTTCTACAAATTAGCATTGTGTGACCAAAGTTACAATATCATTAACATTTCTGTTGCATTCAAAGAGCTCCAAAGACATGCACACTATTCTGATCATTCTCTTTACATGATAGTAGTGTTTCTTTTTTATCGCTAAGGTATCAGACCAAAAAAAATAATTCCTTAAAAATGCTCCTCCTTTTAAACAAATGACAATCACTACACAAATTCAACTGAATGATTTCAATATGATTCTGAATTCTAAAATGGAGAGCTTCTTAAACTATTTACATTGTTCCCCCCAAAACACACACACAAAGTTAGTAAATAAATACCACAGTCAAGTTTTGATTATCTGTCATCTGTAATGGCGAGAGAGAGATCTTATACAGATTTTCTTAAATGGTGGAGGGGGGGTGTACAATTGGGCATTGGAATGTGTTTTATTCTTACATTTGAATAAAGCTGTGCCTGGCATTCTGGAAACTGACAACACTGTACTTCAAGCTGAGTAAATAATGAAACTTTCTGAGGAAAAACCAACCCAAGAGAATTAGAAAACATTTTGTTTTATATATATTTCGGTTCACACCTTAGCAAATGAGAACAGTGTGCGATGTTTAGAAAGATATTGTTAAATCCCTGCTCTGTGAGACTATTGTGATAAAAAGAATGAATTATAAAAGGTGACATTAAGTATTTATATAATAATATTTTAAAAATTCTTGCAGGAAGTAGCCATAAAAGGGATTATGATATAAAAACTTAAGTTAGTGTTATTATTATTATCAAATACATCTACAATGTAAAAAACTCATGAGGTGGGAAACTTATGCTTCACTGCTCACTCCAAAGTTTATAGGTTACATTCTCTTATACAGATGTTCAAATTCAATGATCTCAAACAGCAACATCTGCACTGGATGGACTTCATTCATGCTGGAAAACTGACATTTCTCTAGGAGAGATGCCAAGTGGATCTGAGAATTACAATATGTCAGACTATCCAAAAGGAGCTGCTCTTATTTTTCATATCATCCAATTGTGTTCAGAAGAAATTGTAAACAAGATCCCTAAAGCCATAGTACCAGCAGCCCAACAAGGAGCAACTGTGATGGTCTACTACATACTGCTTGGTCCAAAATGTTCACTTCATAGTAGAATCAAGCAGGCAGCAAAATGGTTTTCGTTCCTTTCTGCAAGTACAGGTGCTTTAGATGCTGTCAGGTTAACAATGACCATGATCCCTTCATTAACCCCATGGCCTACACTGCTGGGAAGATCAACAAAATAATAGCATTACTCAGCGATGGAAGAAAAGAAAGTCTCAGGAACAAGAGAAGGAAAAGTATCCTGACAGAGGTAGATGCCTCTGGGGCTGAGCAGGAAGCGGTTTGTGCGAATGAGAAAGAACAGTGGCCTCTTGGACGTTATGCAACTTTTTCCCCATTGCACCCATGGGAAGCCGTGAGTATGGGCTCTTTGCCTAGTTTGGCAAAGCAGGCCTCAGGTAGGCTTCTCACTAGCAAAACCCAAGAGAAACTGGAAGCAACCACGTCCAGAAAACAAGACATGAACTAGGACATTGTTCAACTCCACAAGCATTAGGAGCAAACTGTAGTAAAGAGTGGGGAAATCCAGACAGTAGTAAACATGAAACTGCAAACATACATATTCAATGAAAACCAGCATCATGGAGGAAGACCATAAACTCAACAAACATGGTAATGAGCATCCAGAGATAGAGTTAATACAAACTTAAATGTAATTAATATATTCAGAGATGTGAGAATAGTTGAAAAGTAGCTAGGTGGGGGGAAAAAGTTGAGGAATTCTACCAGGTTACAATGGAAAAGGACACAGATTTTCCAAAATATTAAAAAAAGAATTTTTAGAAGGAAAACAGGGACAAATGAAGAAATAATGAAAAGCTTTCAGAGCTAAGTAAATATTTGAATCTTCAGCCCATCCAGAGAGGCTCAGTTGGTTAAGCATAGTCCTGTGCACTGAAGTGCTGCCAGTTTGATTCCAGATCAGGCATACTGGGTTGCAGGTTCCATCCCGGTTGGGGCATATACAAAAGGCAGCCAATAAATGTGTCTCTCTCACCTAGATGTTTTTCTCTCTCCCTCTCTCCATCATTCCCTCTCTTCTTCTCTCTCCACCTCTCCCACCCTCACTCCCTCTCTCTAAACATGTCTTTGGGTGAGGATTAAAAAAGAAGATTTAAACCTTCAGATTGAAATGGTTTCATAAGTACCAAATTAATTCCATGTGGGGAAAAGACCTCCTTTATACACATATTGGTGAAAAACCATAATTCAAAGGATGAAGCAAAAAATCCTAAGAGTTTCTGTGGGGGATGGGGAGGAGGAGGGGAGAATACCTAAAAAGAAATAAATAGGTTGTCTGAGATTACCACAGAAGTGAAGCTAAAAAGAATGGATCAAAATCTTCAAAATTCTATAGGAAAATAGGACCTAACCAAAGAAACATTCATTTATGAAAATTTTGAACATCTGAACATTAAAGAACTCAAATGTTTACTATCTATTCACTCTCTCCAGTAAATTATCAGAAGATAAACAAACGAAGCTATTTGTGGGGTAGAGAATTATTTTTAAATGAACAAAATTTGCCTCTCTCCTCTAACCATTTCTCCAAAATAAACTTCTGTCTAAAATTGTTACTTTAAAAAGTTAATAACATTCTAGAAATAAAATACGAGTTCTCAAACAGGGAGCAGGGTGGGGAGTGGGGGATGAAGGGCAGTGAGGGTGAAACATCACGTAAAAAGAGTAAGTACATTACCTCAGAGGTGGTGGAATGATTCCAACTGGCTATTAGAAAACCTCAAGTTGTAATTGATATAGAAATATAATGGTAACCATTATTATGTAAACAGGAATATAATTTCCAGAGATGACTGGTAGAAGAAGAAAATGAAGCCAACTTAATTCCAAACAAAAATTTTTAAAAACTAATAATAATCATTATAATAAAGAACAAGAGAGCATGGTAAAAATAAAAACCCAAGTAGCATGAAAAAGAAGAGTCCAAATATGTTAGCAATTATAATCAAGTTTAATGGGTTAAATTTGCTATTTAGAATTCAGAAATTTCAGGGGTGTGTGTGTGTTTAAGTCCATCTATATGCTGCTTAAAACAATAATGGACCAACTGCAAGAAGACAACATTCAAAAGAAACACAGGAAAATCCTAGGAGCCAAAGTCTGGATTGTAGAAGGCTCGGTAGGAATCAGTTGGCTTACTAACAGGTCTGAGTAGACTGAAAGGTCTAGGTCAATGGTAAACTAAAGTCATTAGTGTGAACTGGTTGCCAACAATTCATTTGGTCTTGAGCTCTGAGAGAGAAAGAGAACAGGGCTGCACCCTTTCTATTCAGCAACCAATGGTCAGAGCGAATCAAATGCAGTGTGACCAGGGAAGGCTGACCAGATTAGAGATGGAACTCCAGACCGCTGCAAAAGAGAAGCAGTTTTAGAATATGATGTTTCACTTGTCTTCAGATACTCACAAGACTGCCATGTGGAAAAGAAATTAACTTGTCCCTGTCACTCCCGGAGTACAGAATTAGGATCAATGCCTGGAAATTCCAGAGAGGACGTTTTCAGTTTAATTTGAGGAAAGTTTTAAATAAATGGGGATGTCCCTAAAACTGAAAGTGGCCCATCATTGGATGTTTCTGGTACTGAATAATTTGCACATTAGGTGTGCTAGAGAGAGAGGTTAAGGCATCAAGTATTGTTGGTGTAAACAATATTTGTATTGCAAACAATAACTATTGTAGGATAATTTCCAGCCCTGTGATGTATGTTGACTAGAGTGTGTATCTAAACTGAACCATTTGTTCAAACTGAAATATGCTTCAACAAGCAGGTTCAAGCCCCACCTTCTCTATGAAGCAAATCATGACAAAAACAGACCATATCTTCCACAGTGTCTACGTAGAGTCTTATTTTGCTAGATCAATTGCAGAGTCTTATTTTGCTTCCTAAAAATTATATTTGAAATAGTCCATCTCCCAACTGTATGACAAGTATTTGGAGTCATGGAACCTCTATCTACTAGGCACCCTGGTAGCCACTAAAATTAAACACGCTGGCTTATCACTTCTCTTGTTTTTTTTTTTGCAAATAGCACCTATTTAATATTTTTAGAGTCACCAATAAATCCTTGCTGTGAAAGTGATGAAATACACATTACTGACTTCCTTGGGAGTTCCTGTGTCCCCTTTACCCCCTTGATATATCAAAATCCCTGAATTTTTCCACTTAAAACTTCCAAACTCTCTAATGAGAATAATGGTTACAGAAACTAAAATCCATTTTTGCAACTTTTGCAGATAATAAAATATGCCTTCTTCCTTTCTCTTCTTACCTTAGAACATACCAATAGCCAAACCTAAGAAAACAGAAAGATTTTGAAGAAATAAAAGCCACAATTTGAAGTTCTCTAGAGTGCAGGATAATAGCAGCAAAGTCTTGCACTCTGAAGAAGCCTGGCTACGCCTCTTCTTCAATGCAGTTTGGCAAGACTGTAGCTCTGTATAAGTGGTTTCCTTGAAAACATGGCTTTGGATAAGAAAACAGCTTCAGATAAAATATAGTGGCCTTGCCCTAACCAGTTTGGCTCAGTGGATAGAGCGTTGGCCTGCAGACTGAAAGGTCCCAGGTTCGATTCCAGTCAAGGGCATGTACCTTGGTTGCAAGCACATCCCCAGTAGGAGGTGTGCAGGAGGCAGCTGGTCAATGTTTCTCTCTCATCGATGTTTCTAACTCTCTATCCCTCTCCCTTCCTCTCTGTAAAAAATCAATAAAATATATTTTTTTAAAAAAATAGAGTGGCCTTGCCTAAGGATTGAAAATACTAAAGCAATAAAAGAAACGAAAAGGAAAAATTTTCTTCTGCTAAGTTTATAATAAATGCTCATCTTTGTGGATAAACTGGAAGAGGGGATAAACATACACACATTTACTTTTAAATTTGTCATTAGTATTCAAATTAAGTTTGAAAACGTGAAATTATAATTGCTTTTCTAGACTTACACAGGCTGCTTTAGGCCCAAAGCTCAAAAACATGGCAAGTTACTAGAAGAAAAATTTGGAATTCAACTTGACAGCCATATCCAAGATGATGTAGAAACACTTAAAATGCACAAACTCATTGCATGACTCAGGCTTAGCACTTAATAATGTAACAGGTCTGGCCAAAAATGACAAATCTGAAGTTACCATCTAAAAATTAAAAATACTTATAGCCACAGTTATAAAAACACAAATGCACAAGTGACCCTAAGTATCTTATATTGATACCTGTCTAGACATTCATTTAATTAAATCATTTAGAAGGAGTTGGAGATAAAAAATATTCAGCCCAGCTGGCATGGCTCAGTGGTTGAGCATGGACCTATAAACAAGGAGGTCACTGATTCCTGGTCAGAGCACATGCCCAGGTTGCGGGCTCGAGCCCCAATACGGGGCACATAGGAGACAGCCAATCAATGATTCTCTTTCATCATTGATGTTTCTCTCTCTCTATCCCTCTCCCTCATTATGAAATCAATAAAAACATATTTTTAAAAATTCACGCTTTTTTCCAGAGTTCTGATATCTGTCAGTTTGATTCATGTCATCATGGCTTTTTTATTTGTTTTGTTTTGGGCTGAGTAGAAGACATGCTTAGTCTAAATCAGTGGTTCTCAACCTTCTGACCCTTTAAATACAGTTCCTCATGTTGTGACCCAACCATAAAATTATTTTCGTTGCTACTTCATAACTGTAATGTTGCTACTGTTATGAATCATAATGTAAATATCTGATATGCAGGATGGTCTTAGGCGACCCCTGTGAAAGGGTCGTTCAACCGCCAAAGGGGTCGCGACCCACAGGTTGAGAACCGCTGGTTCTAAATACTTTGTAAAAACTTACTGACGTATATTATGTATGTTGGACTTAGGAGAACATAGATCTAACCACAGCCACAAATAATAATAGAAGTAATGAGGCAATTAACCCTTTGAGTGCCAACCAACATCCTAGGAACTATGCTAAAATTGCCAAGGCATTTTTGCTGATTTTACAACAGTTTAGGAAAAAAATTATGAATCGCAAGTAAATCAAGTTACATATTCAAAAACTTAAGGAAACCTTTACTACGTTGACATATTTAGCAATATCATCATCACTAATAAAAGCAGACTTAGAACTGGACGCCATTTCGAATCTTTGATAGCGCTCCCGGCACTTTTGGCGAAAGACAGGAGGAGTGCGATTGAGCTCCCCGGCACTCTAGGGGTTAACATAGGAACAACCACAAGAACCTCCTCAAGACATTTTACCCTAAGCAGCAATGGAATAGGGTTGTGGTATGACAACCAACCCTGACATCCATGGGGAGAACTCAGAGAGAATATTGTACTTATGATAATAACAAATGTTAAGCTAATTTGAGTACTTTTATTGGCCAGGCTCTATGCTCCTTGTGTTTATTTGCATTGTCCTATTTAACCTTGCTGACCACACTAAGAAATAGGTCCCTTGGTCCTCAGTTAACAGATGGGCACATTAAGCTTTAAAAGGTTCAATGCCATGCACAAGGTCACACAGGTGCTAAGTGTCAGGGCCACAACTGCACAACACCCATGATTTTAGTTATTATCTTATATGGCCTCAATGTTAGTAGAGTACATAATATTCTTTTGGCATTCACAAGAGGTAATAAACTGATTCGGCTGCTTTTAAAATTTTTTTCTCATGTAATTTTAGCCAGATTGTACTATCTGTACTTAGTGTGTCTGATATTTAAAAAGCACATCTGGCACAATATGTGCTTTATGAATTACAGGGACATAAATTCATCACATTATTACACCATTAACTCTCATTTGTATGGGAATTCAAAATTGTAGTTTCAAATGTTTCTGTCTACAAAGCATGTAGTTATGTATTCATTTTGTATTGAAGGAGTAATACATGTATATTAAAAAATAGCCCTAACCGGTTTTGCTCAGTGGATAGAGCGTCGGCCTACAGACCAAAGGGTCCCGGGTTTGATTCCGGTCGAGGGCATGTACCTTGGTTGCAGGCTTCTCCCCAGCCAGGGCCCTGATCAGGGCACGTGCAGAAGGCAACCAATTGATGTGTTTCTCTCACATCAATGTTTCTCTCTGTCTTTCCCTCTCTCTTCCATTCTCTCTAAAAGATCAGTGGAAAAATATCCTCAGGTGAGGATTAAAAACAAACAAACAAAAATAAACAAAAGCAAGAAGAAAATATTTATCATTCTGCCACCCAAACACACTGTTAACATTTTGAGAAACATGTAATTTAGAGCTTATAAATATCATTTGGTTATTCATATAAACATGATTTCCCTCACAAAGCCCATAATTCAGAATCAGAAAAAAAATTTTTCAAGCGTTGAAAAGACCAATGAACATTATTTATATAACTAGTGGCCTGGTGCACAGATTCATGCACATTGAAAGGAAATTAATTAGAAGAAAATATTTTAATATCACTATTCACCTTTTCTCTGTAATAGAAGTGTCAGAGGTGAAAGAAAATTAGTAAAATGTACATGAAAACAATATATAAATTGATTAATAAATAAATAACATGATATAACAACAACAAAGACATGATATGAAAACAACAAAAACATAATATAAAAACAACACTGATACAATGACCGATAAATTGATTAAACTTATTCTAATATCTCCTGTATATCACAGGAAGAGTAAAAACACTTTCAGAGTGCTTAACTAATTTCCCTTGTGATGAAGTATTTACAACTTTAATGTCACACACTCTTCGAACTCAAGAGAAAGCAACATATAACTGATCATGTCTGAAAACAAGTTCAGGTAAAAATATTCCTACTCTGTCTAGAGTTTGTCCTTGTGATTTATTAAGAATCATTGCAAATGCTGGCATCACAGGAAACTGTCTTCAAATTAATTTAAATGGTAGGCCAGTGTCAGATGGGGACAAATCAATTCTTGGAATCAGAACAACCTCTGCTTCCTTAGATCCTGTTAATACTTCAGCCTCAATTATGTTAGGTCACAATCTTGTGATAATAAATCTAGTACCATGACAAAGACCCCATTTACTATTAAGATTTCTCAGTAGCATGATGATTGCACCTACTTTCAATTTTAATTTATGGCACAGCATTCCCAAAGGAGTAATACTATTAAGAAATTTGATGGGAAAATTTTCCTTTTCAGCTTCACCCATTGAATCGATGGAATCATCACTCAAATAGGTGTGAAAATCTCCATTGAGTATATCCAAAATTTCTTCATTTAATTTATGAACATGCTCATTTTTAGGACAAAGAATCAATTTAGCCTTTTATAGATATAGAATAAACTTGCTTAATTAGAGCTGCTTTCTGATTTAGCTAAACTTTTTCCAGCCCACTGAAGCACCCCAACTTCTCTTTCAGATAATTGTCAGCAACACAGCAGTAAATATCAACACGAAGCAGATTATTATTGTAGATCACCCAGAGAGAACAAAGGGTAAAATATTTAACTGCAACAGTGTTTGACTATATTCTGTGAAGTGAGAAAACCTGAAGTCATTTTCAAGGTCCACCATTTATTACTTCTTTTCAGTCAGGTGAAGTTTCTAAGGTTTCTAAATCTCTGTTTTCTGGCTAATGAAAACAGGATTCCACCAAGTCTCCTATCTACCTACTCCAGGACTTCTGTGAGGATCAAATGAGATGAGGCACAGGAAAATGCTTCACAGACATTTGGTTAAAAGTGTAAAATGTTTGCACCTGGCTATAAAGCAAGTCGTTCCTGGGCTGAAGAAACTGTAATAAGGCTAATTGCTAGGGAGAGGAAGCTGGGCGTTGCACCTGGCACCCAAAGCTGGGCTGGGCTGTGGGCCGCATTTTGCACCATGGGGTCTCGGCAGCATTGGCTGCGATTTGGTGGGCTGTCACTCTGGGGTGGTGGTGGGACCTGTGTCCCACTTGGGGGAAGCTGAGTGTTGCTCTGTGGGCGCCAGGTCCATGGTGCCGTTTCTCTGTAAATGGCCAGTCAGATGGACACTAAGCATATTAGCCATATATATATATATATATATATATATATATATATATATATATATACACACACATATACAGTGGGGCCTTGACTTACGAGTTTAATTCGTTCCAAGACCGAGCTCGTTAAGGAGCTTGTTAACTCAAATTACTCTGTCAACTCAATGCAAAAAAAACGGCCAAGAGACAGCTGGTATCTCAAAAAACTCGTTAGTCGGGACACTCTTAAGTCAAGGCCCCACTGTATAGACTAGAGTCCCAATGCACGAAATTCATGCAAAGAAATTCATGCAAGGGCCTTGGCCCCGGCCCCCACCCACTGCTGCTGTGGCCGGGTGCCTCTGCCACGGCCCCTGCCCGCTGCAGCTTTGTCAGGAAGGAAGGACGTCCAGGAGGATGTCCAGTCTAATTTGCATATTATGCTTTTATTATTATAGATTCCCACATGGAGGCCAAAGAAAAATTTGTTTAGCCATCATTAAAATTTTCTGGAAATAAAAAGATCTGTTATTTCATTATTCCTCATGCCCAGTAACATCCATCTTCAATGCACAGTCAAGAAGTATGTAAACAGGCATTCTAGGAATGCCTTCTCCATTTCTCAGTAGACTGACTTCCCGAAGGATGCTACTCCACAGTGACTTAAACAATATGGATGCTCTACGCTGCAATTCTTTACATGGTCCATGATGGTCTCAAAGGGTGCTTTTGACCAAGAAAAAGAAAAAAATGCAAACAGCAAAATGAAA
Source organism: Myotis lucifugus (assembly GCF_000147115.1). Classification (NCBI taxonomy): domain Eukaryota; kingdom Metazoa; phylum Chordata; class Mammalia; order Chiroptera; family Vespertilionidae; genus Myotis; species Myotis lucifugus. Next base: position 2,148,892 of record NW_005871128.1, read on the forward strand.
GAAGACTTTACAATCACCCCTGCCCAGCTCTCCCTTACCGTAGGCTTTTCTAAGCTACCAGCTTTTCAGTAAGTTGGTGGCAGGCTGGGATGAGAAATCAGGTTCTCCATTTCCTGATTCACATCCTTCTTAGACATAATGAGAGCATCTATTTATTTAGTGGTTAGCATATAAATATTATTACTATTATTTAAATGGTGGTAGAGAAATGACATATAACTTGGACTGTACCACTCACTACACACTCACATGTTTGCTTTCACTAAATATACAGGAATTCATAATAGGCTCCATGTGCCTCTGCTTGCCATCAAGAACTCTGAATCCCACCGGCTGTTTTCATCCCTGCTCCCTCCTCATTCCACAGGGACCCAAGAAGGGATTCTGCCTGTAACATTCTGGTTAAGACAGTTGCCATGTAATCCCTGCTCCCCACAGCTTTTATTTCACTCTCATTTCAAACCTTAATCCAGAGGTGCTAGGTGACTACCGATTTGATCAGGATGAGAAAGTAAAGGCATTGTACAATTATGAGAAGGCAGACTGCTGAAAGGGAAGGGTGAGTTTCTATATTCTCAGGACCAAGGATGTTTATCTTCTCAATGGTGCCTCTCTGAGATAACCTCTCCACTTCTTGCTAAGATATACCTTCAAACCACATCCAACCCATGCTACAGATTGACACATGACATTATATCAAGTGAAAATAAAAAATGGTTTGAGCCCTGGGTGGTGTGTTTAGTGGTTAGAGCATCGGCCTGTGCACCTAAGGGCCCAGGGTTTGATTCCCAGTCAAGGGCACTTACCATGGTTTCAGGTTCAGTTTCCACCCCTGGTCAGGGTATGTGTGGGAGGCAACCTAAGTGTCTTTCTCACATCATTCTCTCTCTCTCTCTCTCTCTCTCTCTCTCTCTCTCCCTCACTCCCACCTACTCTCTCTGAAAAGCAATGGGAAAAATATCCTCAGGTGAGGATTAACAAACAAAAACACGATTTGAGAAGAAACCAAGTGACACATCATGCTATGCTTATAGATTTTTCTAAATTTAAATGAAAACTCTTTTTGTCTTATACGTTTTTTCACTTAAAGATATTTATAAAATGTTATTTTTATATAATAAATTGAAGGGAATTTTCCATTTAAAAGAAATTTCCAATTGGCTATTAATAGACTAACTAAACTGAAGTTAGCAACTTCTCTGAATCCTCTGAGGATAGCTAGGCATTTGATAGGCACTTAATCACTACCTGAAGAATGGCTGAACCCTTACAAAGAATATTTCTCCCTGTCTTATCTTTAATGCTCTATTCAGGTTACTACTGGAAAACACATGCCTACACAAACCCCATGAGGTGGAATCAAACTATCTCTTCCCAATAAAGTAGCAAAATTCATGTACAAAAGTTTCAGAATTTTTAAAAGTATATATTTCAATAAGTTATTTCAATCATTGAACCTCCTATGGATTTGAAAAGTCATCATAAAAATATAATACATATTTTCTGAATGTTTGTTTTTATTTACCCATTACACAATTTTAAAAAAATTAAAAAATTTTTCCAAAGAATGTTTTTAGTGGAACAAACTTTCTATAAAGTTCAAACTTCATTAAAATGTCTTTTTACTTTAAATTTTAAAAAGGAAATTTTCTTGGTCCTTAATCTTTTGTTCTTAACACCAGTCACTGTAAAAACAAATAGTTAAGGGGTAACGAAACACTGCAATCATGGCTAAATTGACCTAGATCAAAACAAGACAAGTCAAAACAAAAACTAAACACTGACTCTAACACAAGCCACTGGCAGCATTCCCAGAAGGTCACCAAACTTGGACTTGAGAAAACTGTCAATGTTTCCTGAAATTTTCAACCATATCTTCTGAGTTTTTCATTAGTGAAAACCAAAATGTCAAAGAAACAATAAAGGGGGTTAGGGAGGACTAAATTAAATCCTTAGAAAAGACAAACCTAGTGGAAAAGATGATCCTTTTCACAACAGATACCTACAGATTAATTTCTTGTCATTGTGCACATATTGTTTTCAGTGGTTTTTCATTAAGGAAATCTTTGGAATAAATAACCCTGAAATCAAACTGGGTTAAATAGGACAAGAAGACCTACAGTATTCCAAAAACACTCTCCTGGATTATGTGCCTCTTGTTACACGATCTGATTTTTCAGAAGGCAAGGTAGGTGAATGAAAAAATGCAGAGTAGAAGACAGGAAACCTGAGCTGCTATCCTGGGCCACCTTGAGCCCTTAGTCAAGAATGATGCCTCCAAGCCTGTTTCCTCATTTATATTACACAAAAATCTAATCTCCCTAACTGTTCTAAAAAGTTCATGAGTACATGGGAATCCCATGGATGCCGTTAATAGACCTCTCTTTATAAAGGACACAATTACATTATTCCTTTTCACAATAAATTAACCAAACAAATTAAATTTTTTTAAATCAGGTTGAGCATCAGCATTCTAAACTGTTCTCAAGTGATTCCAAAGTGTAGTCAAGTTTGAGAACCATGGACTTAATGCAGCAACTCTTAACATGTGGTCTCGGGCCAGCAGCATCAGTATCTGAGAATTTTTACAGATGTTCAAAATATTGTATTATTTTCTGAGAAACTTGAAGTGCTTCATGTATTCTGAAAACAAATTCCCCCACTAGCTAAAATAGAAGAAAAAAAAAACATCAAATGAAGATCATGTAAATGGCTACTTCTTTTTTAGGGTCCAGTTTTCTGAGGTAAAAACAGAAAAGAGAGCTTCAGCTTAAACCATTCATTAATGTCCACAGTAAAAGTATTGCAAATTCTGCCCTAGCCAGTTTGGCTCAATAGCTAGAGTGTCGGCCTGCAGACTGAAGGGTCCAGGGTTCGATTCCAGTCAAGGGCACATGGCCAGGTTATGGGCTCGATCCCCAGTAGAGGGCATGCAAGAGGCAGCCTATCAATGATTCTCTTTCATCACTGATGTTTCTCTCTCTCTCCCTCTCCATTCCTCTCTGAAATCAATAAAGAAATATATATTTAAAAAAAGAATTGCAAATTCTTATTAAGTATTTACTATGAGCCAGACACTGTTAAAAGAAAAATTCATGCTCTGACCGGTTTGGTTCAGTGGATAGAGCGTCGACCTGCGGACTCAAGGGTCCCAGGTTCGAGTCCAGTCAAGGGCATGTGCCTTGGTTTCAGGCAGATCCCCAGTAAGGAGTGTGCAGGAGGCAGCTGATCGATGTTTCTCTCTCATGGATGCTTCTAACTCTCTATCCCTCTCCCTCCCTCTCTATAAAAAAATCAATAAAATATATTTTTTAAAAAATTAAAAAAAAATTCATATGTGTCAACTCACTCCTTACAACAATCCTTCTGAGGTAGGTATTATGACCCCATTTTTACTAATTAGAAAAAAGAAGCAAAAAAAGCTTATATAACTCGTCCAAGTTCAAATGACTAGTAAGTCCCAGAGTCAGGGGCAAGGCTAGGCAGTCTGGCTGAAGAGTGTATGTCCTTTTTGTTGTTAATCCTCACCCAAGGATATTTTCCATCAATTTTTAGAGAGAGTGAAAGGGACGGGGAGAGACAAAGAGAGAGAAACAGCGATGTAAGAGAGACACATTGATAGGTTGCCTCCCGAGCAGGCCCCAACCAGGGCCAGGGAACAAGCCTGCAACTGATGTATGTGCCCTTGACTGGAATCTAAGCCAGGACCCTTCCATCTGACAACCAACACGCTATTCACTGAACCAAACTGGCTAGGGTGCAGGAGCGGGATAGAAGAGGTCAATGGGGGAAAGAGGGGGGACATGTGTAATACTTTCAACAATAAAGATTTTTTTTAAAAACGACTAGGGCAAAGAATGTGTCTTTAATCATGAGGTAGAGAAAGTTGAGAAACTCAGCATCCATGGCTAATTCTCTTTGAGATTAAACCACCTGCCAGAAATAAGCATTTCAACTTTGTTTTCACAAGAATGATAATGAATCAAGCTAAAGAATTACTATTGCATGCTGAACAGTGTAATCTAAAGATAATAAATAACAAAATTAAAACATGTACCCATTTTCTGTGATGTGTTTACTCACAAGACTTTCAAGACTGGATTTAATAGTAAAACAATCCACTTTAAAACAAATAGGCCCTCAAAATGAACCCAAATGAATGCCAGGTAACTCTTATCAAAACCTTTCTAAGTGAGCCAGGTTATGTAAATCAAGTGCAATTACACAGGCTTGTTTATGACCATCCCTGCTCCAGGCCGTATGGAGAATTATAAAACTACTGCGGGGCATTGCAATATTGATCGTTCCTAATTGGCCATATCCTGTCCCTGAACTGCAACATCACATACTCTCTTAGCTCTTCAGTTAAGTTATCCGGAACACTAATTTGAGTACTGAGAGTCTGAATTTGCTTCCACAATCCTTCATTTTTCCCATCAAGAGGTGTGCCTCTGATCTTCCCTTTTCATCCCCACAGCTATTCATTTCAAACACAGTGAGCCAAACAAAAAAACCCTACTTACATTAAAATGTAATTACAATTAATTTAATAACATTAAATTCTAATTCTATTCAATTTAATAACATTAAATTGTAATTTCAACAGTATCCTAATAAAGACCTGATTTCCTGAATGGATGAGTCACTAAGATGTTTATATGCTGGAATTTGGATTATGTTTAGTCTTTTAGAAGTCATGCAAGTTTGGTAATAGGCAGGGTTTGAAATGCAAATCAAAACTACAATGAGATACCACCTCGCACCTGTCAGAAGGGCTATTATCAATAAGACAAGTAAAAACAAGTGTTGGAGAGGTTGTGGATAAACAGAAACCTTCATTCACTGATGGTGGGAATGTAAACCGGTACAGCCACTATGGAAAACAGTATGGCAGTTCCTCAAAAAATTAAGAATAAGTTACCAAATAAGCCAGCAACCCTTTTTCTGGGTGTCTATCTGAAATTTTGAAAGCCTTTATTCACAAAAAGATTTATGCACCCCTGTGATCATTGCAGCATTATTCATGGTGGCCAAGTCATGGAAACAACAGAAGTGTCCTTTGATTGGTGATTAGATAAAGATGTGGTTTCTACATACACTGAAATACTACTCAGCCATAAGATGAAATACTGCCATTTAGGACAACATGGATGAATCTTGAGAATATCATGTTAAGTGAAATCAGTCAGATGGAAAAAGTCAAAAGCCATATGATTTCACTCATATGTAAGATATATAAAACTGAAAACAACAAATGAATAAACAAGACAAACAAAAATTCATAGATACTGACAACAGTACGGTGGTTACCATTAGAAAATGAGAGGGGAGGTAACAGAGGGTAAAGGTGGTCAAATATATGGTGACAGAAGGAGATTTGACTTTGGGTGTTAAACACACAATGCAATATACAGATGATGTGTTATAGAAGTGTACACTTGAAACCTAAATAATTTTATTAACCAGTATCACCCCAATAAATTTAATAAAAAAGATGCAAGATGAGTCATAAAAAGGTACTTAAGTTAGAAATTTAATAGTCATTTTATCACTGAAATTAAAGGAGAATTAAGATTACTTTCAAAGTACAGAAGCATTTGGCATCCTTTTTGGAATTAATAATTTTTTTTCCAGTAGAACCATTTGATTCTCAGAGAATCATCTGGATCAGGTCCAATCAAATAATGTGAAAGAAATTGCTTTTTATATGATTTGATGCATTTTGAAATTACTGCAATTAAGAAGAAAAATGGCCTTTAAATGACCTCAACTACCCTTTCTGCCAATGTAGGCCTGTCCTTGCTGTGTGTCCTCATTTTGCTTTGTCTTCTATTGAACAAATCTTGATGTAACCGGTAAAGGTTTCATTTTATTCTCTCAAGAACCTAAGAAACACCAGACAGTACTTCCCAACTGGTTCTCTTGGAGGCCATGGTGTGCCACTTATAATGCCCTCTTCCTACCAGTATATGAATTTTCTTTTATAAGGAATGATATCCTGGATAGTGTGAGTTTAAGACTATTTAAATGTGAATGTAAATAGATTATAAACTCCACCACATGCTGAAATCCTTCACCATAGACAGGGAGTGTAGCTAAAGACAAGGCTGTTCATTTGAAGCTAGGCTACTTTAAATCTTTCTCTAGAAAGTTCTATATAAAACACAATAAAATTCTGAAGATAAATTGAGGATGACCATATGTTCACATTCAGGTAAAAAGCAAAAACTTTAAATTCTAAGGGTGATGTCGGCATGTAAATAAATACAAAACCTGACCGTGTTATCAGTATCTGTACTTTTTCTATCAAGGTGTTTGGATTAGGTTTTTGTTTTCTTTCCAGGTTGTGTGTGGTATGTGCATATTTTAAGCTAGCAAATATTTAATTTACTCCGTGAGACATTTTAGAAGAATCATTTCATTTAACTCAGGCAACAATTTTGGAGTGTGCATTATACGACTGCAGTCCCCATTGTACAGATGAGGAAAGTGAGGCTTGGAGAATTTATGCCACCATCCAAGAGCATGAGAAGCAGACCAGCAGGTGTTGAACCTGCGGCTGGAGCCTCAGACCAAGGCCCCTGTTCCTAACCACTATCTCCATCTCCCCCAGTTTTCTCAACACAAGTTTAGTGCTGGTCCCTTAACACGTTCCTATACCTCAATCATAACTTGGCACAGACAGCAGCTTGGAAAGTAAACATTCTCAGTACAGAAAGTCTTGGTACAGTTAGCACTGTGTCCGCCCCGGCACACGTGCTGGGCCTGGAGTCATGCCTATTCTAGCTTTTGTGGCCAATGTTAGATTTTCTAATCCACTTAAGCTTATTTGCAAAGCCATTTTTACTTCTGTACTAATGACTTTGAAAAAGCTGGATTTTTTTTTTTAGCCAAAATTTTGAAATCTCAGGTCTCTATTAAAAGAGGGGGGTTGGAGGGAGCGCCACTTCAGACATTCCAGAGACCTGTAATGCTGGATTCCCTCTCACTCTGGAGAATTGGCACGAATCCCTGAAACCTCCAATTGCTTTTTAAAAAAATGAGACTGCGTATGAGTCCTGTAATGTGCGCTGATGACAGGACTGCTCTGGGATCATGTCATCGGGGGCCAAAGGTTCGTGCGATTACAGCTAGAAGACTCTCCTGTACATTTCTCCTTTGGCTTCATTTCAACTCTGAAAAAAAGAAAAGAAAATTCCTAATCTCTCCTAAAGCAAATATGCTAATTCTACGATGTAAAAATTGCTCGAGATGATGGCAAGCATCTGTCCTTTGTGGGATCCTCCAAAGTCCACAGTATACCTTAGATTTTCCAAAAATGGTCTGTTTCCTCCCCCATCCCCCTGGGAGGGAGCTTTGCAGGTGTTTGCCCTCACCCAAGCTCTCAAAGTCCGCAAACTCTAGCAGCACCTGAGGGTTCACTAAAACACAAAGCTGGGCCCTGATCCCAGTGTCAGCTCCGCCCTAGATTTTGCATTTCTAAGAGTTCCCCAGGTGAAGCTGAAGCTGCGGGCCAGAGACCACACTTTGAGAACCACGGCTTCAACTCACTGGTTCCCAATCTACTTCGCATGGGAATCACCTGATAACAGTTTTCTACATGTGGATGCCCAAAGTCCCGCTCGTGGATATTCTGATTTCATTGGACCGGGATGCTGCTCAAGCACCGGATTTTATTAAGCTCCCCCGGTGAGTCTGCTGTGCAGCAAGCGCGAGGAACTGCTGGTCCACCCCACGCAGCCCCCAGCCCTGCGCGCCAGCGTCCCGTTCCCTGGGCGCACCACGTGCGGACGCCACAGTCCCTTCCAGGGAGATAAAGGCAGAGAGCGATGAGTTTAGGGAAGTAAATCCCCGCATGTTATTCATTCTCAGAGGCCAAACACTGAGGCAGAAATCAGCGCCCAGGGAACCTCTACATTCATTAACACCCAAGTAACTTTGCAAGACAAACTCTGACATCCCGTCCTCCAAGCCGGGCGCGGAGTCTACTCCCGGTTCGCCGAGCATGTCAGCGCCGGGAGAAAACTGCACCCTCAGAACCCCCAAAATGCCAACCTGCAGCCCCGGGGGGCCAGCTCTGAAGCCCCCTCATGGTCATTCTGGCCAGGAGAGAGGAGAAAGCGGTGTCACCTTACCTGGCGCGGCGTCCAGGGTCGGGGTTGCGGTCGCAGGCAGCTGCGTTCTGCACCAGGGGTACCGGGTGTCCCGGGCGGTGACCAGCCCCAGCGCGGAGAAAAGCCGGGCTGCAGCGGGTTTGCCGCCCTCCGCCCGGAGCCCGCGTCCCCGCAGCGCCAGTGCAGAGCGCCGCGGCTCGGGAACTCGCTCTCAGCCCCCGGAGGCGGAGCCCTGGAGATAAGGTTCGCGCTCCCACCCGCCCCTTTCCGGGGCGAAGGCCAGAGGGTGGGTTTTGGATCTGGATCTCCAAGTGCGAACTGTTAGTGGAAGCCTGATGGAAACATACTTCAAATCCTGCTGGGACCAGAAAATGTACTCCTGGGAGGAAGCAGGAAAGATAAAGGCAACTCAGAGGTTGAAAGGACAAGCACTAAGCGAGGCGGGGGAGGGGGTGGGGGAGCGGGGGAGAGGGGGGCTGGGAGCCCTTCCTCCCTGGGCCTGTGAGCAGGGCACCTGGGTGAGCCACCCTAATCCGCCCAACAGCAAACTGACTGATGTGCCTGCCTTTAACCTCAGGTAACAGCTGCCGGAAAACCTGAGAGGAGTTCACTCTCAGACAGGCAGTTACCTCCGAGGATTCAGGAGGTGCAGGGAAGTCCTGGAACAAGGGCACTGCCTTCTGACAATAAAAGGACGCTCTGTGCTCTGCCCCTCTTAGTCCATTCTTCACAGAGCAGTCGGGAAGTTCCTGTGCCTAGCACTCCACTGCTTTCTGGCCCACAGCTAGCTGGCTCTCACCTGTCACTCTCCCCACTTCTCACTCTGGCTCCCCACAGTATGGCCTGTGGCCTTTCCTATCCACACCCCTGTGCTCTCCTCTCATCTGCTATTTCTCTGTTTCCTAAGCTCTGCTCCAGACTGTATCATGATTTCCTGCGCCTCCTCATTCAAGTCTCAAGTGTCACTTCCGGAGAGTCCTTCCTGCACAGCCCATCCAAATGGAAACCCCCACAATCATGCCCATCCCCTAACCCCACTTCTTTTAAAATTTTATTATTTTTCTGTTACTCTTTTGTTTTGATTCCATCTCAAGGTAACTCTATGAGGACAGAGAATTGGTCTTATACCCAGCTTTATCCTCTGCATCTAAAGCAATACCTGGAATACAGTAGGTGTTTAATAAATATCAGCTGAATGCATGAGTGGATTAATATCTCCCCAAGAGAGACTCTTGACAAAGAAATGGCTTCCTTCAGTATCTCAATCTACTGAATTCAAGGTCAGATATAAACAACAGGAATGATAATCATTTCCTACATTTCTTCTATCATTTATACATTCGTGTTATAGCCCATTGTTATGCAAATATGTTCCCTCATGGGACATATCAATGAACATATAAAAATAATTTCCAATATGAAGACGTGGATAACAATTTCAAACAATACTTTTATTAATGAAGAGAATACATTCCAAATTCTCAGCAAATGGCCTCTTCTACTTTGCAGAGAAACCAAAGCCTGCCAAAACCAAACCTACAGCCAAAGCCGGTTTGGCTCAGTGGATGGAGCGTCGGCCTTCGGACTGAAGGGTCCCAGGTTCGATTCTGGTCAAGGGCATGTACCTGGGTTGCGGGCACATCCCTAGTGGGAGATGTGCAGGAGGCAGCTGATCAATGTTTCTCTCTCATCGATGTTTCTAACTCTCTATCTCTCTCCCTCTCAGCAAATGGCCTCTTCTACTTTGCAGAGAAACCGAAGCCTGCCAAAACCAAACCTACACCCAACTGTTTCTGCTTGGCATCTATTAAAATAGAAAAGGGCTCCCCCACATTTTCTCTGCCCCACCTCTTTCTGTCTCCTTAGAAACCACCCCATTGGTGGTTCCATCATCTTTTATATCTTTAAACTCTTCCTCTTAAATAGCTTATTTGAATGTACTCCAGGCTCTCCTATCCCAACTCATTAGCTACTGGTCTTCTTACCACTTCCTAAAACTGCTCCAGTCAAGTTTGCTAACCATCTTCAGTATTCAATGGGCCAGTGGTACTTTATCAGATTCCAATTCAGAAGGATGATGATGGGGCCTAGTGATCTGTAGTTTGCAGAAGCTCCCCCCTAGGTTATTACAGTTTTTGTTAAGACTGTTGCACAGACTACCTATCAGTTCTTTCCTTTCTGAATCTCTCAGTAGTTTTTGACCTAGTTGGTCTGTACTCTATCCATCCTGAAATATTTTCTTTCCCTGTCCTTATTAACTTTTCACCTACCTATCTGTCTCTGCTATAGGGTCCTCTTCTTCTATCTCTAGGTGCTCCGCCCTAAGCCTTCTCTTCTCCCAGTGAACTCTACTTCAGCCATGTTACCCATTTCCATAGCATCATTGATAGTTAGGGCTCTTAACATGGGATCCATGGTTAGCCATCAGGGAATCGGTTGATCCCTAAAATTTTCATCCAGTATTCTGTATACATATATGTTAATTTTTCTGGGGAGAGGTTTTTCAGATTCTTCTAGATTATCAAAGCATGACCTTCTTATTGCTATTCCACCCACAAGAAGGTTAAGAGCCCTTCATCTACTCGCATGTCTACCAGATTTCTTTCCCCACATTTCAGCCAGTATCCCAGCTATTTGCTGGACATCTTCACTTGTATGAAAGACACACACTTCAAATTAAATATGGTCAAACCTGAGTTTATCTTTCTGTTCCCCTCAGCACAAAATAAACACAAGCAAAAAAAAATGACCTGCTCCTCCTCATTCCTTATCTTTGCCAAGTCAGGACTTTGTCATAGTCTCCACTCTAAAGTAAATCTGACCCTGTCCTCATTCAAGCACTGACATGATTTTCTAACACTCCTAAAATAAGCTCTGAACTCTTCAACCTTTCTCCACAGCTGTTACCTTGCTGATCTCTCCACCCTCAGGACCTGCCACTTCCTCCCCACCTCCTTACCGCCTGGTCCTCTCAACACTATCCATACTGACCTCTGCTGCCACAGACCCTTCGTGCCCAGATTTCCTTCCTATGGAAATTGTGATAGGATCCATTTATGTTGTTTTAAACTGCAGAGTGTGTAGTAATTTGTTACACCACAATTAAAAATTAGCACAGTAAGCGTAAGTCCAGCTCTTCTAATATAAGGTGATGGAAGATGATTTGACTTTTGGTGGAGGGCACACAGTGCAATCTACAGATCTTGTAACATAGAAATCTACACCTGAAACCTATGTGATTCTATGAGTCAATGTCACCCCAATAAATGTAATAGAAATATATAAATCAATAAAAAGACCTGAGGTACATAATTTTATTTGTTTAAGTAAGACTTGCAATGTAAACCCTCAAATTTTAAAGTTAGAAAAAATATATGCTTGGCACGTAAAATTGTTCAATTTTTGTCTTAGAACATAATTGTACCAAGATCCACAATATTGCCTCTTCATCATCAGCAACAGAGATCTAAGTCATAGACTTCAAATATTAGTGCAGAAGAGACCAAAAGAATACTCATTTCCTTTACAGTCCCCTCTGTCTTATTTCAGCACCATCCAACCTATGCAACTGTTACAGAAGCAGCTATTACACAAACATTTCCCGTCCAGCTGGTGTGATTCAGTGGATTGAGAATCATCCCTTGCACCAAGAGGTCATGGTTCAATTCCTGGTCAGGCCACATGCCTGGGTTGCAGGCTCGATCCCCAATAGGGGGCATGCAGGAGGCAGCTGATCGATGATTCTCTCTCATCATTGATGTTTCTATCTCTCTCTCCCTCTCCTTTCCTCTTTCTCTAAAAATCAATAAAAACATTTTTTTAAATTGCCTGTAATTGACATATTTTTCCATTAGCAATGCCTTCTGCTCTGGCTTTTCAGGGTTTACTTTTTCTGCTTAGGGTAATAATTGTTTCTCTTCTCCAGAGAATAAGCCTACGTTATTGCTATAGTATCGCATTTTATGTATCAAATTCTCAACAACTAAAGCATATTTAATCAAGCTAACACAACTGGGCTGAACAGCTACAACCAGAAGTCAGCACCAGTGAGAGTAACTGCCATATTTGTATTGCTCACCATTACATTCTGATGGGAACAATCGACATTTATTAAATGAATGAATGAACCTAATGTGCCAAGACAAAGGGAGAATAATGTCACTGAATATATACCGAATGCACTGATACATTCCAGGCACCAGGTTAGACTTTTGGAGCACACAGAGCTGTGAATAAAACAAGCCCCTGCTCTTCCTCATAAATAGCTCACACCACCCTGAAATACTGCACCATTCACAAAGGCAGGCAGTTCTCAAATGCTCTTTCTAGAATTGTAGGCAGGGTCACTTTTTTTCTTTTCTTTTCTTTTCTTTTTTTTTTCTTTTCTTTTCTTTTCTTTTCTTGACTCCAATCATCTGAATCCCCAAGTTCCTACATGCTAGAGCTTAACAACTTTTCCCCTATTGAATCAGAATGATGGCCAACTTCTCAGCCCCAGATAGATGTTTTTTCTGTCCTCCAGCCTCCCTCACCTAGATAATTTTGCACATTAGGCTCTGTGCCTTGAAGTATCCTACCTCGGGCCCTCATTTTTTTATCAATTAGGGCTCCTTGGTTGTAAGCACAGAAACAGTTTCTAATTTACACATAGAATGAATCCTTTGGAAATATATCAGTAGCTCACAGAGGGCTAGAAAGCCACATTTAGAAAAAGAGGAACCAGGTAAAGCTGCAGAGGCAGCAGGAATTACTTAGCATTCTTTTTTTTAAAATTTTGTTTTATTGCTTAAAGTATTACAAAGAGTATTACATATGTCTCCTTTTTTCCCTCCCCTTGACATTCCCTAGGCCTCCCCTACCCCCCAGTGTCTTATGTCCATTGGTTATGCTTATATGCATGCATACAAGTCCTTTGGTTAATCTCTTACCCCCGCCTCCCGCCCCCCAACCCTCCCCAGCCTTCCCGCTTTAGTTTGACAGTCTGTTCAATGCTGCTCTCCCTCTGTATCTATTTTTGTTCATCAGTTTATAATGGTCTTTATTATCCATAAATGAGTGAGATCATGTGGTATTTTTCTTTCATTGACTGGTTTATTTCACTTAGACCAGACCACGCAGTACTTAGTGTTCTTAAGAGAATACCACCAGTGGTAGAAATGAGCTACCTCCCCACCCCATTCATATATTAATTTACTCAGTGTATAAGGATAGCGAGTTTCATTGGCCTAGCTAATGAATAGAGGAAGGCATCTAATTGTACTGGCCTGCTAAAATTGCCCACAGTGGGGGAAAAAAATTCTCAAAGGAAATCAGGATGCTAGTACCATAAAAAGGAGAAATGAGTGCTGGGTGGGCAAAACAAAACATAGCCACCTCAAAAAAAAAAAATATATGCCATTTCCTTAGGACATTTTTAGGCCCAACTATAGGAGCCACCTCCTGCTGCTTCCAACACAGACATCCTTGGATTGTACACACACCTCCAGTTTGATGGATAAATCCAAAGGGCCTGATGTATAATAATTTCATTCTATGCAAGAAGATATGGCACATAATAGCCATACCCTAGAAATAATTGGAAAACACCTCAGGTTATCACTACAGAGCTATAAGACCTTGAGCTAGTATTTCTAGAAACATCACAGCCCAGAGGACATCATCCACACAGACTGGCTTAGGGATGACACATGACACATGGGCTAGAGATTTCTCTAGGACTTTGGAAGGTAGGTAAAGAGGGTTCTTTGTTGGTTTGGGTTTTTTTCCTTCGATTTTGAACTGAAAGGACTATGTAAGCCTAGATTTTCCCAGGAGAGACCCTGGCTGAGAATGAAGCCAATACAGACAAGAGCAGAACGACAGAAAGGGAAAACAATCTACTGACATCTTTTGAGTATCTACAGGTGTCCCAAAAAATGTATACACACTTGGAATAATTATAAAGGCAGTGTTTATTTAAATACATTTCATTTTCAAAAGGTAATAGAATCTACAGACATAGTGTGTATACATTTTTTGGAACACCCTATATATCCAGCCATTGCTGAAACTAAGCCTATTTTTAGATTTTTCCCTTATGTGAGCCAATGGATCCTTTTTTGTTTAAGCTAATTTGAAATGGGTTTCTGTTGCTCTCAATGAGAAGAGCTCTAACTTGAACACCCAAAAGCAATTACAACGCTGAAAGACTCTCTTAAAAATGTCAACATAAAATCCTTTTTTGTCTCAAATTCTTCTTAAATTTATAGCTTTAAATGCTAAATAGCAATACTTAATATCAGAGCTTGGCATCAACAATGAATATTTTTATAAGTCCTCTTTAGAGTCCAAAAATCCAAGATGATTTGACTCATACACTAATATGGTTGGATGATCTTCAGATCTTTTTTCTGAGGGAATGTTCTTAGACCCAAATGTGACATCCCAAATTGTCAGGTAAAGATGCAAAAACATATATAGATATACAAATATACCCAAAAGTGCAGTCAGAGAGAGTTTGAAGATAATTCTCCTATTTCATAGTTTCTTTCGTCCTCAATTTCAGAATACCAAGTCCTTTTGGCCAAGAGAATATTAAATGAATTAATATTCTCCAGACTTTGGGTCATGTTTCTTATATTTTTGTCATAGGGCTGCATGGAAAATTCAACCTCCCTTACAGTGAAACCATAGCATAAAAATGAGAAACTACTTCTTTCTAATTAGCTGTAGAGATGATTTCTTGTTAGCCATCTCCCTACAGAAACTCTTCAAAGATGCTCCACTGTGGTTAACCCAGTGCAGAGGGAAGACAAGAGGTGGTTGGCCTCAGTGTTGAAGTCATTCATGTGCAGGCATCTTCAAAAGTAGAAGGAAGATATAGTCTTTGTTGGTGAATTCGTTTATTATTGAAATGTTGCATCTAAAGTGAAACAACATATTCAGTACTGGCTTTCCTTTGAGTTACAGTTAAAAATTGGAAATGTCTGTTATAAGTGTGTGGGAGATACTTGAAACAGTGGGTGGGTTTTCTGGTCTGTTCAAAGAGGAGTCCCCAAACTAGTGTATCTAGGCATAAAGTCCATAGGGTTTGTTTAGTAGGATATAACTCTGAAATCAATGATTGTATCTTACTAATAATAGATAGCATTTAATGAATAGCATACACATATGTGCAAGAATTATTTTCTTCAGAAAAAAATGGAAATAGCTTCCTATCGACAAGGACTCTACAAGTCTCTGAATTCTTTATAAAAATGGTTAGTAACAGGCTAAGATAGATTTTTTTAAAAAGAGTATTCCATTAGCTTTGAAGTTAAAATATCAATATATAAAAAATAATTATTTCAAGATCCAATAGGTGTGTGCAAAAATGAGAAATATTTGAAGGTATTAAAGTTACTTAACAATTTTTCTAAAAACTGTAACAAACTAAGTTCTCTTAACTGGCCTTAAAAGTCAGTGTTTTCTTCCTCCAATCATTTTCTTAGTGCTCTTCTGAGATGTCTTCAAGTTCTGCATAGGTCTCAGAATAATAATTCATGCAGGAAATTATCAGTGATGACCTCTTGAAAAAGACATTCAGTAAGTATGCTGCTTACTTTTTAAATAATCCTATGCTGATTGGGTTCACAATTCATTTTAACAATCACCACATTTTTTTTCTGTCATAATAAGTCCTTTATTATCCAATCTACATTCCTCGCCAGGTAAATGACTCAACACTCATTTTCTCAAATTTTAATTCTGTTTAATTCCAAATATATTTTTATAAAGGTCATTTTGACCAGATTTGAGAGATATTTCATCATAGATATGAAAAATCCAGATGATGGGTGAAATCATGTCTGTGGTCCCTTTCCAGCTCTGACGTGCATGGCCTTCTGTGGGGACGGTCAAGTCTTAGTTACAATCATACATTACAACCTTCCTTTTTATCCTAGTTCCCAAGTTCTATAAATCAAAGTTAACTTAATAAACTATTTTAGATTTATCACTTTCTTTTTCAATTCTGGGTAGAAAATCTTTCTTTCCTAACCTTCTAAACTGGTTATTATTCTTAAAAGTAAGAGTGTATGTATACTTAGTGTTTGTATGGATTTTTCCACAGTCCAACTGCACAGGCCCCTGTGAAGCTAATCTTTTCTTAACAATAGACATACCTTTTTTAAAAATCAGATGCTGTCTGCAGAACATACCTTCATAAATGATGCCACCGGCCTGCATAACGTCCTGTTGTGGGGAAGAGGGAGGGCATCTCCTCCTCCCGCTCTGCCAAGGTTGTTGCCTGGCTGAGAGCTTACTTGGGAAGCCTCCTGGAGCAACAGCAGGCAGGATGAATGCCTTGGCTGGCTGCGCGCAGACTTTCCAAGGTGCCAAGTTATTCAAATAGAGCCATCCCTCTGCTGTGCCAGAGTCCTCTGCTAGGATCTGTGTACAGGAGATGTGGCTTCCTCTCAGCCCTTCGAGAGATTGAGTTCGATAATGCCTTCGAACATGAATCTGAGAACACCACATTGGACCTGATAAAAACAGGTTTAAAAGGGGCCCCAGCCCGATCTGTCACCCTACCTGGTCTCTGAGAAGCATGGAATGCACAGCAGAACCTCTCCTGGTTTCTCCCAAATGTGGACTGGACAAGCCTAGGAGGTCTGCTTGGCTCAGCTGAAAGAAAGAGCCTCACTAAAGGTTCTCATCTAGTCATTGCTGGCACCTATGTGAAGGTGGAGGTAAGAAAATAATTCTAGAGTCTCCCTTGAAATATTTCTGATTTTTAAAAATATTTTTATTGACTTTAAAGAGAGAGAGGGAGAGAGATAGAAACATCAGTGATCAGAGAGAATCATTGATTGGCTGCCTCCTGCACACCCCCCACTGGGGATCCAGCCCACAACCCAGACATGTGCCCTGACCGGGAATCAAACCTTGGCCTCCTGGTTCAGAGGTCAACACTCAACCACTGAGCTACGCTGGCTGGGCTATTTCTGATTTTTATTTTTTTACCCTACAGAGTTAAGGAGCTCCAGAGTATTTTTAGCAGAGACTTTAACCCTTAAAGAAATAAAGGGACGAGGTTCTCTAAATGACAACTAGCCTAGGATCAGGCTAAAACTAAAGGCAATTTAGTAGTCTCATTACACTGTTTAGCCCTAGTTACTTTCATCCTGCTCTTCTTTAGGAGTTGGGAAAATTTACTCTGAGGATGCCCTTCTAGGGCTTCAGATCCAGCCCCCTTATTTCTGGTGGATATAGTGATATGGACAGAGATGGGAAGTACTCATTTCATAAACAACATTGTATTTTCCTTCATATCCTAATAGAATGTGTTCCTGCACTTTTATTTGTTTTATGTAAAAAAAATGTTTGTTACTTAAAAATGTTTTCCATATGAATAGAAAAAAATTGAAAAGTTTTAAATTAGTGTCAACTTACAAGTAATAACAAGTGTTGGAGAGGTTATGGAGAAAAAGGAATCCTCATTCACTGCTGCTGTGAATGTAGACTGGTACAGCCACTATGGAAAACAGTATGGTGTTTCCTCAAAAATTAAGAATAGAGCTACCATATGACCC